>NC_072421.2:123862307-124466346 GCF_028858775.2 Pan troglodytes
TTTATTACTGCACTATTCACAGTAGCAAAGACTTGGAACCAACCCAAATGCCCATCAATGTTAAACTGGATAAAGAAAATGTGGCACATATACACCATGGAATACTATGTAGCCATAAAAAAAGAATGAGTTCATGTCCTTTGCAGGGACATGGATGAAGCTGGAAACCATCATTCTCAGCAAACTAACACAGGAACAGAAAACCAAACACTGCATGTTCTCACTCATAAGTGGGAGTTGAACAATGAGAACACATGGACACAGGGAGGGGAACATCACACACCGGGCCCTGTCTGGGGGTGAGGGAAAAGGGGAGGGATAGCATTAGGAGAAATACTTAATGTAGATAACGTGTTGATGGGTTCAGCAAACCACCACTGCACATGTATATATACGTAACAAACCTGCACAATCTGCACATGTATCCCAGAACTTAAACTATAATAAATAAATTAAAAATATATATTCTGTTTTTTAAAAAGTCATATAAAAGGAACACGTTGTGTGTACTGGTAGAGATTTGCTACTTTGGACTGCAAGTATGAAGGTAAGCATGACCAAAACGAGTATGTGTATAGGTAGGAGATAGAAATGAGGGTGCAAGAGCGAGATAATAAAGAACTTTATGTTCTAAGCTAAAGAATTTGCATTTTATTACATTAGGTAATGGGATAGTCATTGCAGATTTTTTAAATATCAAAAGTAATGCAAACTCACCTTGAACATTCAAACAATATAGAAGTGTACAGAGTAAAAAGTAAGATTCTTATTTTTAATTTCATATATTTAAGGTGTACAATATGATGCTTTGATATATTAATACATATACATAAAGAGGTGATTATGACAGTAAAGGAAATTAAGATAACCATCACCTCACATAGTTACCTTTTATCTGTGTGTTTTGTAAGAGCACCTAAAATCTGCTCTCTTAGGAAATGTTCAGTATACAATACAATATTATTAACTATACTGCTCATGCTGTGCGTTAGATCTCTAGAGTTATTCATCCTACATAACTGCAACTTTCTACCCTTTCACCTACATTTTCCCATTTCCCTCATTTCATAAATTTATTAGTACGACTGATGAGCGTGCTTTTAAAGATATTTCAACTTGTTTTATTAAAGTTAAAGTGTATTTATTTTAAAATGTGAAGGATAGGGTAGGACTTAAATAAAGATTAAAAATGCACCCACTTTCCAAACTTCTACCTCCAATTCCACTTGTTAGGGGCAAAACTATGAATAATATCTGGCTTATACTTTTGAAAACTTTCTTTTTTAACTGAAAATAATAATAATAATAATAATCTCTTTTGTGAGGAAACACCATCAAAAAGATGAGGTATAATGATAATATCAATGCAGAAAATTGTCAGGTTCCCTATCTTTTGAAAAATTCACCAAGAAGAGTTTACAGGGTGAATTATGTTAGCACTATAAGCAAAATATAATTCCAGTGTTACTCCTGTTAGATTTTAGCTTTAAAGTTTGATATTTGGTCCATCATTTAATTTTGTTCATGGATTTTTATTTTTAATAATGTTGCATTAACATATTATCGACCTTGAATTTTTGTGCCCTCTTATATTTGCACCTGAGTAACGTACCTGACTTTTAACTTTATTAAATTGCCCCAAAGAGTAAGAAAAAAGCATTCTTATTTATTTCTTGTTAAAAATCACACATTAAAAAAAGCTCAGTAAATGAAACTACATCTACATCTGACTTATGAATATTAAAGAAAAAATGTTAACTAAAAATCAAATAAACTGTATAATGAATTAGTCACTCATTAATTTAAAGTTTATTTCTGAGAATGCAAGAGTGGCTCAGTAAAAGGAAACACGTAACCTAATTTTCTATAAACATAAATAGTATATTGAAAATATAGAGGTGCGGTTGGAGCTTACGGTTCTTGGGGAGATAGGAGATGATAAGATGGACAAGATAGACCTAGCATTGTATAACAAAAGAGTTTATGATGGTTTCCAGCTTCATCCATGTCCCTGCAAAGGACATGAATTCATCCTTTTTTATGACTACTTAGTATTCAATGGTGTATATGTGCCACATTTTCTTTATCCAGTCTATTATCCATGGACATTTGGGTTGGTTTCAAGTCTTTGCTATTGTGAACAGTGCTTCAAGAAACATACGTGTGCATGTGTCTTTATAGTAGAATGATTTATAATCCTTCGGATATATACCCAGTAAATGGGATTGCTGGGTCAAATGGTATTTCTGGTTCTAGATCCTTCAGGAATCAACACACTGTCTTCCACAATGCTTGAACTAATTTACACTCCCACCAACAGTGTAAAAGCATTCCTATTTCTCCACATCCTCTCCAGCATCTTTTGTTTCCTGACTTTTTAATGATCATCATTCTAACTGGCTTGAGATGGTATCTCATTGTGGTTTTGATTTGCATTTCTCTAATGACCAGTGATGATGAGATTTTTTTCATATTTCTTGGCCATATAAATGTCTTCTTTCGGAAATGTCTGTTCATATCCTTTGCCCACTTTTTGATGGGGTTGTTTTTTTTCTGTAATTTTATTTAAGTTCTTTGTAGATTCTGGATATTAGCCCTTTGTCAGTTGGATAGATTGCAAAAATTTTCTCTCATTCTGTAGGTTGACTGTTCACTCTGATGATAGTTTCTTTTGCTGTGCAGAAGCTCTTTACTTTAATTAGATTCCATTTGTCAATTTTGGCTTTTGTTGCCATTGCTTTTGGTGTTTTAGTCATGAAGTCTTTGCCCATGTGTATATCCTGAATGATATTGCCCATGTTTTCTTCTAGGATTTTTACGGCTTTAGGTCTTACGTTTAAGTCTTTAATCCATCCTGAATTAATTTTTGTATAAGGTGTATATGCAGTGCCTAAAATATCTGTGACTCTAGTCAACAGTGAAGGCAAGATAAAGGTATTTGATTTTGACTGGATGCAACAGCTCATGCCTATTAATTTCAGCATATCGCGAGGTTGAGGTGAAAGGATTGCTTGAGTCCAGGAGTTCCAGACAAAGCTGGGAAAAATAGCAAGACCCCACCTCCACAAAAAAAAAAAAAAATTAAAAAATTAGCTGGACCTGGTGGCATGTGCCTGTACAGCTGCTCAGAAGGCTGAGGTGAACGCTGCAAATGGGCCCAGGAGGTCGAGGCTGCAGCGAGTCATGATTGTGCCACTGCACTTAATCCTGGGTCACAGAATGAGACCATGTCTCAAAATTAAAATATTTTATTTCACTCTTAATACTAAGAAGGAATAAAATCTTATTTACTTTGGTAAAATACTTATTTACCTAGCTTACTTTTCATAAGCATCAAAGCATCATTAGTGGTATATACACATATATAACATAATTATATAATATATAAACATTTTAGAAGTATACAGAGTAAACATATATGCTGTATCTAAGATGCATTTTTTATTTTTATGCAATAAATTACATCATTATTTCTTTTTTGGATTAATGTCATATTTCATATCAAAATCCAAATACAAAAATAAATGTAGTCATATTAGTATAAAAATTATATTCCTTTGGGTATATACCCAGTAATAGGATTGCTGGGTCAAATGGTATTTCTGGTTCTAGATCCTTAAGGAATAGCCACACTGTCTTCCACAATGGTTGAACGAATTTACATTCCCACCATTCCTATTTTTGTGTGAAAGCATTCCTATTTTTCTCACAGCCTCGCCAGCATCTACTGTTTCTTGACTTTTTAATAATCGCCATTGTGACTGGCATGACATGGCATCTCATTATGGTTTTTATTTGCATTTCTCTGATGATCAGTGATGTTGAGCTTTTCTTCATATGTTTGTTGGCCACGAAAATGGCTTCTTTTGAGAAGTGCCTGTTCATATCCTTTGCCCACTTTTTGATGAGTTTGTTTGTTTTTATCTTGTAAATTTGCTTAAGTTCCTTGTAAATTCTGGATATTAGACCTTGTCAGATGGGTAGATTGCAAAAATGTTCTGCCATTCTTTAGGTTGCCTGTTCACTCTGATTATAGTTTTTTCTGCTGTGCAGAAGCTCTTTAGTTCAATTAGATCCCATTTGTCAACTTTGGCTTTTGTTACAATTGCTTTTGGCATTTTAGTCATGAAGTCTTTGCCCATGCCTATGTCCTGAATGGTATTGCCTAGCTTTTCTTCTAGGGTTTTTATGGTTTTGGGTTTTACATTTAAGTCTTTAATCCATCTTGAGTTAATTTTTGTATATGGTGTAAGGAAGGGGTCCAGTTTCAGTTTTCTGCACATAACTATCCAGTTTTCCCAGCACCATTTACTGAATAGGAGATCCTTTCCTCATTGCTTGTTTTTGTCAGGTTTGTTGAAGGTCTGATGGTTGCAGATATGTGGTGTTATTTCTGAGGTCTCTGTTCTGTTCCATTTGTCTATATGCCTGTTTGGTACCAGTATCATGCTGTTTTGGTTACTGTAGCCTTCTGGAATAGTTTGAAATCAGTTAGCATGACACCTCCAGCTTTGTTCTTTTTGCTTAGGATTGTTTTAGATATACAGGGTCTTCTTTGATTCCATATGAAATTTAAAATAGTTTTTTTTCTAATTCCGTGAAGAATGTCAATGGTAGTTTGATGGGGATAGCACTGAATCTATAAATTACTTTGGGCAGTATGGCCATTTTCATGATATCAGTTCTTCCTATCCATGAAGATGCAATGTTTTACCATTTGTTTGTGTCCTCTCTTATTTCCTTTAGCAGTGCTTTGTAGTTTTCCTTGCACATGTACGTTTATTGCAGCATTATTTACAATAGCAAACATATGGAACCAACCCAAATGCCCATCAATGATAGACTAGAAAAGAAAATGTGGTACATATACACCATGGAATACTATGCAGCCATAAAAAAAAGAATGAGATAATGTCCTTTGCAGGGACATGGATGAAGCTGGAAGCCATCATCCTCAGTAAACTAACACAGGAATAGAAAACCAAACACTGAGCGTTCTCACTCATAAGTGAGAGTTGAAAAATGAGAACACATGGATGCAGAGAGGGGAACAACACACATCAAGGGCTGTTGGGGGGTGGTGGGTGATGGGAGGGAACTTAGAGGATGGGCCAACAGGTGCAGCAAACCACCATGGCACTCATATACCTATGTAACAAACCTGCATGTTCTGCACATATATCCCTTTTTAAAAAAATAAATAAAAATATTATACTAAGTAATAGCAAACATTTATTATGTTCCCTGTGTGCTAGGAAAAGTATATGCATATATACCCATGCACACACACGTGTATATATTCAAATAAAAAATAATATATAACTAAGCCTCACAAGAGTCTGAGTTAGTCATATTATTCTTCTATTGAAAATAAAGAAACAAAAGCCCACAGGTTTGATACTAAAATCTGTATATTTAATCCACCACACTCTGTTTTCTCAACATAGTATATTGTAGAGAAAACGAAAGAATAGAGAAAGATAATATCTATGAACATTCTGGTGAATGTGAATCTTTTAGTAGGGATGAAAAGTTGCCCAGGAATAATCTGTAAAAGGAAACAAATATGTAAATAATGCAAGCATTCAAAAACTATCAGTTCTATCTAAAGAATAAATACCAGTTCAGCTTAAATGATAGTAATAATTGCAAATAATAAAATAACTTCTTTTAGACTTTCATCCTCCTAGTAGATCATTTGTTTTGAGTTAACCTTCATACTTGAGTTGAAGTTGTCATAACATGAACAAGTTCAGAATGTGCAGTTCTGTCTTTTTTTTTCCAGGGAGCATGCAAGTTACTCTTCTATATTTTAAAACTTCTACAAGATGTGTCATGAACTTAACCACTGCATAACAGTTGAGTAATATGCACTGGATAATGCAAGAGTCTTACAATAAGTAAAGACTAATGAAGAAGTACAATGTAACTAATGTAGCTTCCAGTATAGACTGTTCACTATTGCAGTATAGTGCTACTGTCATGCTCTGGTTAATATGTGAACTGGGATAATGCATAACTTTTTAGGAAAGCTTGCAAATAAATAGCCAAATTAACATTCTACTCCTAATAATCTGTATTTTAACACATATGGTCTAATTTTAGTTTTATTGGCTTATTAGATGCCAAGATATTGATTATTACTGGTTCTTTAAGGTAAAAAGCATTGTAAATTAAATATGCTAATAAAAGTGGCACCATTACATATATTAATGATAACCAGTCATACATTTAGAGATATTTAATTAGCTTTTGAATTCAAAGCATAAGCTGAAGAATAATTCATAGATTTTAAAAATGTATTTGATGATAGCAAACTATGCCATCTATTTTAAACTAGTATATATTTTATGTTTGTTCTGTATGCACACATGCATGTGTATGTTTTTGTGTATGTGCATACATATGGTTTTCTGAAAGGTATGGTTTAAAAGAGAAGTGACAAAATCCCTCTCAACATTCTATATGTATTGAATCCCAGGAGTCATTCTATACTCACTGTCTGATAAGATTTGACAGTACAAAATTCAGTTGCAAAGCTACATATAATGCAAGCAGTCTGCAGCATTGCACTATCTTGCTGGAGGCTAATCACTTTATAATGAGTTTAGTGAAAAGTACCTATGCAATAAGTCGTAGTTGACAGCAGCCTGAGGGAACCTCTAAGTGCTAAAAATTAGCAGCTGAGAGATGTTGGATAGCATCCTTTTGAAGACAGAAAACAGATTCCTTTCTAAAATACAAGCAGTTTAAATTTGACATAAATCACACAGATGGTAAAATAAATATCTTGTTGCTATGGGCTTTATCCTGTTTTTCTTCTCACTGTTTTATGAAGCAAAATAAGAAAAAAAAAATCGGCCTTCTAGTGTTCTAGTTTGAGGAAACAATATCTTAACAGCAGAAAGAAATGATTTTTTTTTCACTGCAGTATTGTATATTTGACAGTTCATGAAAAATTTTACACCAAACTATATTTAAAGAAAATGGTGAACATGCATTGAACAGTCAGCTTACTTTTAAATGATATGCTTTCATTGTGGATTTTGGATATTATATAATCAATCTAGACTGGAGAAATTGTAATAAAACACAATCACTACTATTTATAAGACTGTTGCAGAGCTGGGTTGCTATAAAGACCACTGTACATTAGAGGAAGAATAACTTTGGTTAGACCATACTGATACTATTGATGAGCATCGAAATACATGCTAATTTTGCCTGCAAGAACGATGCAGCACAAGCCATAAAGAAAGAAGGTTATGACACTTCTTGCTAGGTAGACATCTATAAAATAATATTTTAGCTTTCCAACCTGGCAGTAGAAAAGATGGATAACGAAACAGAAAAAAAAGATACATTTGATACACTGCCATGAAAGGCATTTGCATTTGACACAGTGCCATGAGAAACATTTCTAAACTTCAGTATGTTTCCTTGAATCAAAGGGCATTCACTGATCAGGGCTTTAGAGGTCAAAATAATCAACAGTATGATAGTCATAATTGATAGATACAGTCTCTAAACTATTTTATGTTTCATTAGTAAGTACTTGAAGTGAAATGATGTATTAAGTATCATACAAAGTTTCACAAATGTGCCAGGTAGGAAAATGTAATTTTTATAGTATGATTTGAAAGACTAACCTACAGCTGCTAAAAAGGTTACTTGGACAAGAACACTATGTAGGTGTGAAAGCAGATAAGTCTTCACAGTGTCATTGTGATTTCAGTGGGGGTTGTAGGATACAGGTTAAATAAGCAAAGAGAACAGAGAAGAGAATTCCTGCAAAGCAGAAAAATATAATTGCGATTTTAACCAGATTGTAGAGAACATTAAATTTGAAATGGAGGAATTACAGGTTTGTTTGGTAGGTGATTAGGGTCTACTGATGGATTTCAGCAGATGATAATGTCTACAAAATGAAATTTTATGAAGATGTGTTGATCAGCAAATGGGGAAAGAGTAAATTAAGGCAAGGAAACTCGTTAAGAGACCTTGGCAATCACCTGAGGAAACAGTGATGAGGGTTTGAACAAAGCTTGTAACAGGAACAATGAAAGGGATGGCTATTACAACAGAAAAAATACACTACACCTGGTGATTGATGGGATGGGAAAGAGAGAGGGGAGAATAACCATTTGTGATGAGTAGGGTAATGAATTTCATAAAGCCTGTTTTAAGTTTCTCCAGAAAGAAAAGAATCAAGAATTATTTGAATATTTAAGCCTGAGGACAAATAGAAAGATCAGTACATTGAAATAAATATGTCCAGAGGGGAAATTGATTTTGAAGAAACAGTTAAATTTATTATATTTTCTAAGTATTATTACGCAGGTATTTTGTAAAATGCTGTTGGTATTGTGTTGATACTTTAAAAAAATTGAAAGTATTTCAGCCTATGGTTTATTATTTTATGTTATTTATATATATATATAAAACATTTGACAAATTGTTTTGTCATGTGTTATTATAATTAATGTAGCCACAACCTTGATTGCTAAGTCTGATCTTTATAACTAACTATTTAAAATTAGGAATAATACATAAATAAATATATACTACATACTTATGTATAAAATTATATAAATATATACTTATATATAAAAGTATATAAATATATACTTATATATAAAATTATATAAATATATACTTGTATATAAAATTATATATATACTTATAAAATTATATAACTATATACGTGTATATAAAATTATATAAATATATACTGATATATAAAATTATATAAATATATACGTGTATATAAAATTATATAAATATATACTTATATATAAAATTATATAAATATATACTTATATATAATTATATAAGCATATAATTATATATATCATATATGTTTTTTAAAAAATAAATCAATAATGTTTATTGTCAAAATCTTGTATTATTAGGAACATCTCCTTAATGTCTGTCACTTAGTAAACCTGATCTATGCATGTTCTACTATAAAATGGAAACAAACCAAACCATAATGATTACAAACTGATGTAAAACAACATTTTTATATATCAAAATTATTTTTAAAATATCAACCTGAAGCAGTTACTGACAAAATAATATCAATGTAAAAAAAGAATAAAAATACATATCATAAGCCTTTTGCATGTTCTATTAATAATATGTTTTTATCAACAGGCAATACACATTCAAGTCAACATGCTTGGCATATTCATCTCCTGAGAACCATACATTCATGTTTCTATTTGCTTCAACATCTCGTTAGATATTTCAGGTCATGAGCAAACCATTAGAAATGCAGTAAGTATAATAAATGTTTTTATGTAAAATGTTTAAGCAGAGTTGTTCTCATTTAAAATAAAGTCAAAACATTATGGCACATTTTAGTTTGTCTTAGGTATGACATTTGCCAATATTTTTTCTACCCCATTTTATTAACTTGCTGCTTCTCTTTACCTCTACTCATGAATCAAAAACTTAATCTTAAGTGCCCTTATAGAAGTTTCAGCTTCCAAAAAGGATGCACCTTTTAGCTAAATGTTCTGACACGGTTTTTCTCTAAAACCAGCCTTTCAATAATGATCTTATTTTGTTTTAAAGGTGAAGAAGCAACTATATCATGTCTTCAATAGAAAATGCACGTCTATTCCTTGATAGAGGTTCTATCCTATACCTATTTCCAATCTTTTCTTAACAAAACCTGCTCTCACTAAAGAATCAGGTCAAACAAAGGATCAATGAAATGGAAAGGTGATTCTTTTAAAGGAAAAACAAACTTGGCAGTCCACTAGCTAGACTAAACAAGAAAAAAGGGAAAAGACTCAAATAAGCATAATCAGATGTGATAAATGTGATGTTCTAACTAATAATACAGAAATACAAAAGATCATCAGAGACTAATATGAACACCTTTATATACACAAACTAGAAAACCTAGAGGAAATGGATACATTCCTGGAAACATACAACCTCCCAAGACTGAACTAGAAAGAAATAGAAATCTGGAACAGACCAATAATAACTAATGACATTGAATTTGTAGTAAAAAATCTTCCAACAAGAAAAAGCTTAGGACCAAACAGACTTATAGCTGACTTTTGTCAGATGTACAACAAATAGCTGATACCAATCTTACTGAAACTATTCTAAAAAATCAAGGAGGAAGAATCTCATTCTATGAATCCAGTATTTTTTCCTGCTGTAATGCCTACAGGACATAGCTGAATGTCTACCATGTCCTAATCCTGCATATCTTCAAGAAGCAGAACATTTGTGATAAAAGGTTCCTTTTGTAACCTGACCAACTGAGACTGATTAGAACCAAGATAGTCAACCAAAAAACTTCAAAAGGACCCCAGGTTTCATTATAATCTCATTTCATGCTAGATGAAGCTCCCACCAGTGCCAGAAAAATTGACAATGTTCATGACAATGGCTAGAAGAAGCCATAAAAGAACAAGACAGAAGGGAGCATTGCTATTCTGGGAAGTTCACTGCCCATTTGCAGAAAAGACATGAATATTGCTCTGCTCGCTTTTAATGTCCAATCTATTCATTACAGAAACCTTATATTTTAACCACGTCACCTCTTGTCAAAAAGTTGATTTGTGAGCCATGCTCCCACTTTTCAATTCCATGGACATTGAATAAAGCATGCACCGCTTGACACTCACTTTTGGTTTTGTGTATTGGCTTTGTGACACCAAACAGGGAAAGACCCCAGCATTTGGGGGACTGGCTTTTTCAATAACAGTATCATCCAGGTACCAAAAATCAGGCAAAGATGGAGCAAAAAGAAGAAAACTACAGGCTGATATCACTGATGATCATGCATGTAAAAATCTTCCACAAAATGCTAAAACTAAATTCAATAGCACATCAAAAAGATAATTCATAATGATCAAGTAGGCTTTATTCTGGGGATGCAAGTATAGTGTAACATATGAAAATCAGTAAATGTTATTCACCATCATATAAGCAGAACCAAGAACAAAAGCCATCTGATCATCTCGATAGATGCAGAAAAAACATTTAATAAAGTCCAACATCCCGTCATGGTATAAACTAGGAATCAAAGGAAAATACATCAAAATAATAAATCATATATAAAATACCCACAGCCCCGGCCGGGCGTGGTGGCTCACGCCTGTAATCCCAGCACTTTGGGAGGCTGAGGCGGGCAGATCACGAGGTCAGGAGATCAAGACCATCCTGGCTAACACAGTGAAACCCCGTCTCTACTAAAAATACAAAAAAGTAGCCAGGTGTGGTGGTGGGCACCTGTAGTCCCAGCTCCTCAGGAGGCTGAGGCAGGAGAATGGCGTGAACCCAGGAGGCAGAGCTTGCAGTGAGCCGAGATCCTGCCACTGCACTCCAGCCTGAGCGACAGAGCAAGACTCCGTCAAAAAACAAACAAACAAACAAACAAAAATCCCATAGCCAATATCATACTGAATGGGCAAAAGTTGAAAGTATTTCCCCTAAGAACTAGAAAAAGACAAGGGTATTCATTCTCACTACTCCTATTCAACATAGTATTGGAAGTCCTAGCCAGAGCAATCAGGCAACAAAAAGAAGTAAAAGGCAACCAAATTGAAAAAGAGGATGTCAAATTATCTCTGTTCACTGATAACATGATTGTATACCTAGAAAACTCTAAAGATTTATCCAAAAGGCACCTAGATTTATAAAGAGCTTTAGTAAATCTCATGATACAAAATTGACATACAAAAATTAGTGGCATTTCTGTATACCAATAACGTTCAAACTGAGAACCAAGTCAAAATCTCAGTCCCGTTTACAGTAGCCACGCACATGCATACATAAATACCTAGGAATACATTTAACTACAGAGTTGAGACAGGTCTACATGGAGAACTGAAAAACACTGATGAAAGAAATTGTAGACAACAAAAACAAAGGGAAAAACATCCCATGCTCATGTATTGGAAGAGTCATTATCATTAAAATGATCATATTGCCCAAAGCAATCTACAGTTTCAACGTAATTTCTATCAAATTACTAACATCACTTTGGAAAGAATTAGAAAAAAAAATCTAAGTTTATATAGAGCCAAATAAAAAGCCTGAATAGCCAAAGCCATCTTAAGTAGGAAGAACAAATCCAAAGGCATCATATTACCTGACGTCAAATTATACTACAAGGCTATAATAACTAAAACAGCATGGTACTGGTACAAAAATAGACACATGGATCAATGGAACAGAATAAAGAAGGAAAGCCACATACCTAAAAACAACTGATCTTCAACAAAGTCAACAAAGATATACAGTGAGGAAAAGGTATGCTTTTCAATAAATGGTGTTGGGAAACTTGGGTAATCATAGTCAGAATGAAACTGGAAAGTTATCCCTTCAAACCACAAAAATTAACTCAAGATTGATTAAAGACCTAAATTTAATACCTGAAACTATAAAAATTCTAGAAGAAAAACTAGGAAAAGCTCTTCTGGATATCAGCCTAGACAAATAACTTATGAAAAAAAAATGGACACATGAGATTTAAAGTAAAAATTTCCTGCATAGTAAAAGAAATAATCAACAGAGTAAACAGACAACCTACAGCATAGGAGAAAATATTTGAAAATTATACCTCTGATGAAAGCCTAATATGCATAATTTACAAGGAACTCAAACAACTAAGAATAAAACAAACAATAACTCAATTAAAAACCGGACAAAAGACATGAACAGATATTTTTCAAAAACTACAAGTGGCCAAGAAAAACTGAAAAAATGATCAACATCAATAATTGTCAGAGAAATGCAAATTAAAACAACACTGAGTTATCATCATACACCAGTCAGATTGGCTATTATTAAAATGTCAAAAAACATCATACGTTGGCATGGATGCATTGAAAAGGAGACGTTTATACACTGTTGGTGGGAATGTAAATTAGTTCAATATGTATGGAAAACAGTATGGAGATAGCACAAAGAAGTAAAACTAGAGCTACAATTCAACCCAGAAATCCCACTACTGTCATCTATCCAAAGGAAAAAAATACATAAAAAGGCACCTGAAACTCTATGTTTATCATAAAAATATTCACAGTTGCAAAGTCATGAAATCAACCTAAAACCAACCTAAATGTCCATCAATGGTTGACTGGATTCCATTGGTATGTATCTATATCTATATCTATGTCTATAGATATAGATAGATATATGTATACACATACATTGCTATGTATATGTGTGTGTGTGTGTGTGTACACACACAGTGGAATACTATGCAGCCATAAAAAATAGTGAAATAATGTCCTTTGTAACAAAATGGATGGAGTTGGAGGCCATTTTCATAAGTGAACTAACTCAGAAGCAGAAAATCAAATATTGCAGGTTGTCACTTATAAATGGGAGCTAAACAATGGATACATATGGACATAAAAATGGAAATAGTAGACAATGGGGACTCTAAAAGGGAGCATGGTGGTAGGGGGTGAGGGTTGTAAAATTACCTATTAGGTACAACTCAATATTTGGATGATGGGTGCACCAGAAGCCCAATCCCCACCATTATGCAATATACCCATGTAACAAACGTGTACATATACCACCAAATCTAAAATAAAAATTAAAAAATAATCAGGTCAATAATATATATTAAGATGTAAAAGATAAAAAGAATATAATAAAGGTATACATTTATGAAACTAAATAGTTAAAATTTGATAATAATTTCTACAATCAACTTTGGTTTAGGCACCATGATATACATTTTTTAACTAGTGATCTCTTGACATTCACAACAATTTCATTGAATAAATATATATAAATATATATGACACCTTTTCTTTATCCAATGAACTGTTTGTGATTATATATTTTATGAAATATATATATTTATATCTGTAAATGAAATATATATGATGAAATATTTATATTTATATATAAATATAATTTATAAAAATATATAGCATATATTATATATTTATATATAAGTAGAAATGTATATACTTTAAATTATATATAATATATGAGCATATATAATATATATTAGGTTGACGCAAAAGTAATTGTGGGTTTTGTCATTACTTTTAATGGCAAAAACCACAATTACTTTTGCACCAACCTAATATATATTATATATTTTTATATATAAATTTATTTAAGAATTGTAATTTAAGAATTATATATATACACATACAGATATATATGTATATCTATATACACACACAGATATATATGTATATCTATATACACACAAACACACATATGTCTTGCTTGCCAGGCATATGTAATGTTACACTTAGTAGTAGTGAGGTTTCATGAGAAACAAGCATACCCAAAATGCACAAATATTCACTAATGAACTAACATTAAAAAAAAGCCGTTTTATTCTTCTAAAATGCCCATCAACCAACAAGTAGATAAAGAAAATGTGGTATATATACACCATGGAATAATATTCAGCCATAAAGTGGAAACAAATTATGACCTTTCCAGCAACTTGGATGGAGTTGGAGGCCATTATTCTAAGTGAAGTAACTTGGGAATGGAAAATCAAATATGTTCTCACTTACAAGTGGGAGCTAACCTATGTGAATGTGAAGGCATAAAGATGATATAATGGACTTTGGGGACTCAGAGGGGAGGGTGGGAAGGGGTGAGGGATAAAAGACTACATATTTGGTATAGTGTACACTGCTCTGGTGATGAGTGCACCAAAATCCCAGAAATCACTACTAAATAATTTATCTGTGAATCCAAAAACCACCTGTACTTCCAAAACTATTAAAACAATAAAAAATACCCCACTTAATTATCCATCCATTATAAATTCTAGCATCCCTCTCATTCCTACCCACAATCTGGTATTTTAATGCTGATGTATTCAAAATTATCGCAAGGTAAAATTATAAATTTTACATATGACGAAGAATTTCATGAGATAAATGAAAATGATATAGGAAATCACAAATGAGAATAACAATAACAAATGAGAATCTGACAGAGACAGAGCAAGTAAGTTGAATAAAAGAACATTGGCCAGAATAACAAAGATTGTGTCTTTTGGAAAACTAAAGAAGCCCCTGAATATTTTTTCCAGGAATGACCCCGTTAATGAATGTGCACAAAAAATAAAAACTGTGCAATGCATAATACTATTTTATGCATTTTTTCAGAGAAAAATATATATGCATAAAAGTAGAAATCAACATCAAATCAACCTTCATTCTGAGAAGTACAGCATAGTTTTGAATACAAATACAATTTTGTTAAATGTATGACATTTATAAATTTTTATAAATTTATGATTTTTATAAATGATTTTAATAATTTTTTTCAAATTATACTCCCAGTCAAACCTTTTGTCACAATTTGCGATGCATTTTCAGTTGCATCAAACTAAAATGATTTTTATACTTTTTTTTCAAATTATACTTCCAGTCAAACCTTTTGTCACAATTTATGATGCATTTTCAGTTACATCAAACTTAAAAGCTTCTCTATGGCTAAGGAAACAATAAACAGAGTGAAGAGACAAGCTACAGTGTGGGAGAAAATGCTTGCAAACTATATACATTACTAGGGGCTAATATCAAAAATATATAAGAAATTCAACTCAATGCTAAAAAAAAGACAATAATCTGATTAAAAATGGACAAATGGCCTAAATAGATATTTCTTAAAAGAAGGCATACAAATGGACGATATATGTGTGAGAAAAATGTTCAACAAGACTAATTAACAGGGAAATGCAAATCAAAACCACAGTGAAATATTACCTCACCCCGGTTAGCATGGCTACTATCAAAGAGACAAAAGTTAAAAAGTGTTGGCAAGGGTGTGGAGAAAAGGGAATCCTTTTACACTATTGGTGAGAACATAAAATAGTATATCTACTATGAAAAACATTATGGTGGTTCCTCTAAAAATTAAAAATATAACTTCCATGTAATCCAGCAATCTCAGTTCTCCTTTAAAGTGCATTCCAATTAAATTGTTTTTTATGGTGCCTATTATTCTTGGATTATGAGGCATTCTTGCACTATTGTCCCTATGTTTAAGATGAGGAAACTGAACTTCAAGAATATATGATAGCTTGCTACAACAGTTATTATTCAGTTCAGGGACAAAAACTACACTAGTTATTTGAGTAGAGAGAATTAAATATAAATAATTGTTAACTAAGTATAAAAGTTGTTAATAACTTAAAAGGTAATAAGAGAACACCAAGCTATCAAGTTAGTAACTACAGGAAGAAGTTACCTACCACACCTAAGGATGGACAAATAAAGAGAAGAGGGTAGGATTAATAAAAGAACAAATTTAGAGAAGGTGTCTCAGTGATGCTGAATCTCAGACCTCTCAACAGGAGCACCTGTAACTCAGGGTGTATTAGTCCGTTTTCATGCTGCTGATAAAGACATACACGAGAGTGGGAAGAAAAAGAAGTTTAATTGGACTTACGGTTTCACATGGCTGGAGAAGCCTCAGAATCATGAAGGGATATGAAAGGCACTTCTTACATGGCTGCAGGCAAGAGAAAATGAGAAAGAAGCAAAAGTGGAAACCCCTGTTAAACCCATCAGATCTTGTGAGACTTATTCGCTATCACAAAAATGGCATGGGAAAGACTGGCACCCATGATTCAATTCCCTGGGTCTCTCCCACAAGACCTGGGAATGTTGGGAGATGCAATTCAAGTTGAGATTTGGCTGGGGACACAGCAAAACCATATCATTCTGTCCCCAGCCCCTCCTCACATTTCAAAACCAATCATGCCTTCCCAACTGGCCCCAAAGTCCTAACTCATTTCAGCATTAACCCGAAATTCCACAGTCCAAAGCCTCAATTGAGACAAGGCAAGTTCCTTACACCTATGAGCCTGTAAAATCAAAAGCAAGCTAGTTACTTCCTAGATACATTGGGGGTCCAGGTATCAGGTAAATACAGCCATTCCAAGTGAGAGACATTGGCCAAAACAAAAAGGTTACAGGGCCCATGCAAGTCCAAAATATGGCGGGGCAGTCAAATTTTAAAGCTGCAAAATGATCTCCTTTGATTCCAGGTCTCACATCCAGGTCATGCTGATGCAAGAGACGGGTTCCCATGGTCTTGGGCGGCCCTGCCCCTGTGGCTTTGCAGGGTACAGACTCCCTCCGAGATGCTTTCACGGACTGATGTTGACTGCCTGCAGCTTTTCCAGGCAAATGGTGCAAGCTGTTTGTGGATCTACCATTCTGGGGTCTGGAGGACAGTGGCCCTCATCTCACAGCTCCACTAGGTGGTGCACCAGTAGGGACTGTGTGGAGATGCTAACCCCACATTTCCTTTCTGCACTGCCCTAGCAGAGGTTCTGTATGAGGGCCTCACTCCTGCAGCAACCTTTTGCCTGGGCATCCAGGCATTTCCATACATCTTTTGAAATTTAGGCAAAGGTTCCCAAACCTCAGTACTTGACTTCTGTGCACCCACAGGCTTAACACCATATGGAAGCTGCCAAGGCGTGGGGCTCCCACCCTCTGAAGCCACAGCTTGAGCTCTATATTGCCCCCTTTCAGCCATGGTTGGAGCAGCTGGGACACAGGGCACCAAGTCTCTATGCTTCAAACAGCACGGGGACCCTGGGCCTGGCCCACAAAACTACTTTTTTTCTCCTGGGCCTCTCGGTCTGTGATGGGAAGGAGCTGCCATGAAGGTCTCTGACATGGCCTGCAGACATTTTTCCAATGGTTTTTGTAATTAACATTAGGCTCCTTGCTACTTCTGCAAATTTCTGCAGCCAGCTAAAATTTCTTCCCAGAAAATGGGTTTTTCTTTACTATCACATAGTCAGGCTGCAAATTTTCCAAATGTTTATGCTCTGCTTCCTTTATAAAACTGAATGCTTTTAACAGCACCCATGTCACCTTTTGAATGCCTTTGCTGCTTAAACATTTCTTCCACCAGATACCCTAAATCATCTTTCTCAAGTTCAAAGTTCCACAAACCTCTAGGGCAGGGACAAAATACTGCCAGTCTTTGCTGAAACATAGCAAGAGTTGCCTTTACTCCAGTTCCCAACGAGTTCCTCATCTTCACCTGAGACCACCTCAGCCTGGACTTTATTGTCCATTGCTATCAGCATTTTGGGCAAAGCCATTCAACAAGTCTCTGGGAAGTACCAAAGCTTCCCACATTTTCCTGTCTTCTTCTGAACCTTCCAAATTGTTCCAACCTCTGCCTGTTACCCAGTTCTGAAGTTGCTTCCACATTTTCGGGTATCTTTTCAGCAACGCCCCACTCTACTGGTACCAATTTACTGTATTAGTCCATTTCACGCTGCTGATAAAGACATATCTGAGATGTGGAAGAAAAAGAGGTTTAATTGGACTTACAGTTCCACATGGCTGGGAGGCCTCAGCATCATGGTGGGAGGCGAAGGGCACTTCTTATATAGTGGCAGGCAAGAGAAAGAAGTAAAAGTGGAAACCCCTGATAAACCTATCACATCTCATGAGACGTATTCACTATCATGAGAATAGCATGGGAAAGACCAGGCCCCATGATTCACTAATCTCCCCCGGGTCCTTCCGACAACATGTGGAAATTCTGGGAGATACAATTCAAGTTGAGATTTGGGTAGGGACACAGCCAAACCATATCATTGAGGGTAGGGGGAATAGGCAGAATGAGCCTGGTTCTATAAATATTGAAATGATATCATACTGGATTCAACCACTACTATGAGAAACACCTACTACTTCCAGGGTGAAGAAGCTGGATGAAGTAAGGCATGATAACAAATGAACAGGAAATCAACCTGAAGCTAACAGAGAACAAGCAGGTAGGAACATGTCCCTTCTTCCTCCTCTAGCCTGGCTATAATCTTCCAATCATGCCCTGTATTGGCACAGCTGAACACAGAGCCAGCTGAAAAAGCAGGAATGTGGTTTGCAGAGTCCTGGCACCAGCATCACAAAGAGTAGAAAAGAGTACTTTAAAGATAAGAGATAATAGCTTAATAACTGTTATAGCCTACCCTCTTACCTACCCAGAATCTATATACACCCTTCAATACATATTTGAACTGCTGTACAATGAAAACAACTCTATGTTCCCAACACTAACATGATGCAACTATCCTTCAAAAAAACAGATGTGCTTATTTCTAACTGTAATTTTATAATCTCATCTGTATCTTCCTCCCTCACCCCACCCTCCACACGTTTAGGAAATGACAAGTAACAGTAGCCATTGCATCCAACTTTGGGAGGCAGTCACACTACCCACTTCTGGATCATTTACCTAAGTAAACACAGCTGGTGATGATGGAAACAAGATTGAAGCCCAAATTGTCTGTCTCAAAGTCTGAAGCCTATTCCAATACATCAAATGGTTTCGCAATACAATTTGCTAGAATAAATAAGACCTAGTGTTTTGTTTTTTGTTGTTTTGTTTTTTGTTTTTTTTGTATTTCCTTCTTTTTTTATTATTCTTTTTATTTTTATTATACTTTAAGTTTTAGGGTACATGTGCACAATGTGCAGGTTTGTTACATATGTATACATGTGCCATGTTGGTGTTACATAGATCAGTAGGGTGACTATAATATACAGTAATCTATTTCATTGGTCCTCAGCCCCATGGCTGTAGACCAGTACCAGTTGGTGGCCTGTTCGGAACCAGACCACACTGCAGGAGGTGAGTGTGTGTGGGCCAGCGAGCATTACTGCCTGAGCTCTGCCTCCTGTCAGACCAGCAGTGGCATTACATTCTCATAAGAGTGTGAACCCTATTGTGAACTGCACATGCAAGGGATCTAGCTTGTGGGCTCCTTATGAGAATCTAATGCCCGATTGTCTGAGGTGCAATGGTTTCATCGCAAAACCATTCCCCACCCCTATCCTGGTTTGTAGAGAAATTGTCTTCCACAAAACTGGTCACTGGTGCCAAAAAGGTTGGGGATCGCTGATGTATTCTATCTTTCAAAGTAGCTAGAAAAGAGTAATTTGAATGGTCTAACATAAAGAAAAGGCAAATATTTAAGGTGATGGATATCCCAAGTATACATATTTGGTCTTTAAAAATTACATTAATGTATTATATTATCATATGGACTTGAAAACTATGTATATCTATTTACATCAATATAAAAATTCCTCAGTCATATCAGTTTAGACACTGCTTCAGTGTAATATGAGGTGGCTGTACCGAAACAACATTAAAACTTATGACTAATTTAAAAACAGTAAGCTAGAGAAAAGAGGCAAAATAATCCAGTTCTTACTATGGTGTTATATTAGCAGATCTAGCACCAATTAAAGTTTGAGAAGTAAATATTATAACAAAATGGTCCTACATTATCTAGGGATTTGGTGTAATCCTCACTTCTACAATCCTTCATCACATTACCTAAATACTTAATCTAGTTATTACCTCTGACAGTTCATTTTGATCTTGTCTGTTAAATTAGCCATAGTATTGGGGAGAAAGAGAGCAGGAGTGAGAGTAAGAGCAATAGAGAAAAAACAGAATCATTCTTTGAACATTCACATACAGGAGAGAAAGATTAATATATGGCTTTGGTTATTCAGTACCATGACAATACATTTGTTGTTGGAATACTTCTGAATAAATTTAACAGTTTTATGTTCCCTATATGATAATGAAACACATTATGGCCCACTGCCACTGATGAGATTTTCCACCTACAGCCAGGTGTGTGCAAATGAGAGTTTTCAACTAATAGCATTCAGCTTTTTTTTCTTTGTTACTCATAAGTGATTTAGGAATACAAAAAAAAAACAGTTATGAAAAATGGTTCATGTTTTTTATGGAGGTAAAAAAGTTCATAATTTTCCTCTAGTGAGAATGAAATGCAGTAAGACGAACATGCATGTTGGAAAGTTAGACTTCTGTTTTCATAAAGTAGAATACTCCAATTATTTATAGCTGCAAATAAGGCTTAAAGGCCAAGACAAATGTTTAAAGAAATTGAGGAAAGAAGCATAAGGAAAAGAAGATGAGAAGTCGACTCAAAGCCACTGCATGCATATTGGTTGGTTGTCTGTGTTTTGCTGTGAAGAACATTTATGAAGTCCTATGTCAGTGATATGAACTGAAGGGCTTTCTGCCCTTAGGCTTTCCATGTGGGATTATCATCAGATTTTAGGGATTCTCATCTCATATTTTAAGAAAGTTTCCCTACAATGACAAGGATTTTTTTTGTTGTTGTTGTTGTTTTTAAGCGTTTCTAACTTATTTGAAGGATATTGTCTTGTATTTGTTTAGTTTTAACCACATATTCATGTCTTTATTTCGACTGCATATTTTTTACTGCTTTATGTTATAGTTGAGCAGTATTTTAGGCCATGTTACTTTTTTTCTAGAAGCACCTATCACATGGTAAGTGTCCATTACATAATTTGTGACTGAACAAAATAATGAATGAATGGTAAATGACAGAATAAACTAAACCTTTTGGTGAGTGTGACTGCATTTTATTTATCCATGTACCCTCTGAGCTTAGCACAGTGTCTATCACATTGTTGGTGTTCAGTAAATAAATAAAGGGGAAGAAGGGATTTAAGGGATGATTATGAAGAAAAAGGCATGAGAAAGAATACTAATTTGGGATTCAGGCAGTTCTGAGTTTCAAAAAAATGTTTCTACCACATTGTGTAATTTTAAATGAGTTACTTAACTTCTTTGAGCTTTAGTCTCTATTTATGATAAGAATACATTCTTCATAGGATTGGTATGAGAAGTAAATGATAATGTGAAATTCCTAGCATCATACAATATAGTTTTTCATGGATTTGAATGACAAAGTACCTATAAACATCTAAGAGACAGGAATTCAACTACCTTATTAGATAACTGAAAGAAAGGTTGTTACTTTTAATATGACAGGTTTCCATACCACAGTCAAGCAGAATCAAAGTGAATGGGCAAAAAGGATGTTCTTGGAAGGATTCTGGCATGAAAAGAAGATTATATATAGGCTATATCATGATTCCTAGAAAATACTGAGGAATGTTTATGATAATTCATTTGTTTCAATATTTTCTCTTCTACGACACTGATGAACTACTGAATCAGTGTAGCAAATACATTTGTCTTGCAGTGCAGTTGTACCTCAGTAAAGATAATGTGGAAGTATCAATACAACAGACAGCTTTTAAAACTTGTTAAAATATACAAATAATATCACAGAAGGTTTAACAAGAAATGAGGAGAAATATTATTAGCTACAAGTCCAGAACCCTAAAGAAGTCATTATAATTTGGGGGTATTCCATTCAAGTTTTCATAAGCATATGTATTTGCCTGACAGTAAACACTGTAGTCAGGAAATATTCCATATTTCTTTTCAACAGTTTTCTCCATCATTAAAGAGTAATCATATTATTTTAATGATTACATCACATGTGTAATATCACTTAACCATTCCTGTAATATTGAATATTTACATTACTTTTTCATAATTATAAATAAGAATGCTATGAGCATCTTTGTGCATCTGTGAAACATTTCCCTGCAGTAAATTTCTGGAAGTGAGATTACTGATTTCAACATTTTGTGGCTTTGCCAAATGTCTTTACAAAAGGATTACCAGCTCGCTGTATATAAGAATGTTTAAAGGCCCCATATTCTTTTCTCTTTCTAGGTGTTCGACGTCTCTAGTCATAATATTGTGGATTTTGCATTTGCTCATTGGTGCCTCTCAAAGTATTCAGTTTCTGTTTTGTGGCAGAAAATTATTGTTGTGAACTCTAACTTTCACCTTGTTTTTCATATCTTTTCAGATCCTAGGCTAGTAGCCTTACCCTTGTTATTCCTTTATGTAAGTATTCAGTCTGAATGGTACCAAACTTCTGACTTATTCTGCCTTAGAAGCTCAGCTGGTAGCTTTAAATTTCTTTCCCAACAATAAGAAGATGAATCCTTGAGTTCTATCAGTTGAGATAGGTTGCATAGGCTTAATTATAATTTGCTGCTCTTTATAATGACAAGACACATAACTGGGCTCAGTAGTACATTAAAAAATGATTTTCCCAAGATAAATAGGGCTATGTGAGAATTACACCTGCCACCTTGACCTCACCTACAATTTATTCTAACCAAAATTAACTAAGGTTAGCAAATTGTGGTACAAAACCTTCCACAAAAGTTTGCAGAAACAGTTACAAGTACCCATTAGTTTATGATATAAAATGGCCAGGGGGTTCTTTGGGATTGTGAGGAAAGAAAAGGATTATGCATCTCTTCAGTTAATGTTGAAGCTCTGCAAGAATGGTAGAGAATGAAACTTGGAGCCCAGGATGAAGGAGATTGGTAATGGATAGCAGAGGTACAAAGCTTACTGTCAAGTGTTAAGGATAAATTTAGTCATCACAAGTGAACAGTGGCACTTAGTCAACATATAGTGTGATTTCCAGGTAAACGTAAGTAATTCAAGCTAGAATGAATGAATATAGAAACTAGGGAAGATGCAAGAGTGAAGGTCAGGTAATAATGAGAGAATCAACAGGCAAAGACCCGAAGAAATGTTGTTAATATAAGAGCCCATTATTTCAATTGTCCTTTATTCTATGTCACATTTCTATAATGTCTCCTTTCCAAGGCCACTAAGAGACTATATAGATTATGAAAAAAGTTTCTATTTTATGTAATATAAGACTTGGTTTACTCAAAATAAAAATCCACAGGGACAAAATGAAAATTTTCATTGACAGATGGGTTTTAAATACAGTAGTCCAGGATCTTGTTAAATTAGAAGTTTTCAAAATAAATGAATAACAAGTTTTGGTGGAGCCAAGATGGCCAAACAGGAACAGCTCCAGTCTACAGCTCCCAGCATGAGCGATGCAGAAGATGAATGATTTCTGCATTTCCAAATGAGGCACCGGGTTCATCTAACTGGGGAATGTCAGACAGTGGGTGCAGGACAGTGGGTGCAGCACACTGAGCATGAGCCGAAGCATGGCGAGGTGTCGCCTCACCCGGGAAGCACAAGGGGTCAGGGAATTCCCTTTCCTAGCCATGGAAAGGGGTGACAGATGGCACCTGGAAAATTGGGTCACTCCCACCCTAATACTGCACTTTTCCAACAGTCTTAGCAAACGGCACACCAGGAGATTGTATCCCGCACATGGCTCGGAGGGTCCTATGCCCACAGAGCCTCACTCATTGCTAGCACAGCAGTCTAAGTTCAAACTGCAAGGTGGCAGCCAGGCTAGAGGAGGGGCGCCCAACATTGCCAAGGCTTGAGTAGGTAAAGAAAGTGGACAGGAAGCTCGAACTGGGTAGAGCCCACCACAGCTCAAGGAGGCCTGCCTGCCTCTGTAGACTCCACCTCTTGGGGCAGGGCATAGCCAAACAAAAGGCAACAGAAACCTCTGCAGTCTTAAATGTCCCTGTCTGACAGCTTTGAAGAGAGTATTGGTTCTCCCAGCATGCAGCTGGAGAGCTGAGAACGGACAGACTGCCTCCTCAAATGGGTCCCTGACCCCCGAGTAGCCTAACTGGGAGGCAACCCCCAGTAGGGGCAGACTGACACCTCATACAGCCAGGTACTTCTCTGAGACAAAACTTCCAGAGGAATGATCAGGCAGCAACATTTGCTGTTGACCAATATCCGCTGTTCTGCAGCCTCCACTGCTGATACCCAGGCAAACAATGTCTGGAGTGGACCATCAGCAAACTCCAACTGTCCTGCAGCTGAGGGTTCTGACTGTTAGAAGGAAAACTAACAAACAGAAAAGACATCCACACCAAAACCCCATCTGTACGTCACCATCATCAAAGACCAAAGGTAGATAAAACCACAAAGATGGGGAAAAAACAGAGCAGAAAAACTGAAAATTCTAAAAATCAGAGTGCCTCTCCTCCTCCAAAGGAATGCAGCTCCTCACCAGCAATGGAACAAAGCTGGACAGAGAATGACTTTGACGAGTTGAGAGAAGAAGGCTTCAGATGATCAAACTACTCCGAGCTAAAGGAGGAAGTTCGAACCCATGGCAAAGAAGTTAAAAACCTTGAAAAAAGATTAGACGAATGGCTAACTAGAATAACCAATACAGAGAAGTCCTTAAAGGACCTGATGGAGCTGAAAACCATGGCAGGAGAACTACGTGACAAATGCACAAGCCTCAGTAGCCGATTCGATCAACTGGAAGAAAGGGTATCAGTGAAGGAAGATCAGCTGAATGAAATGAAGCGAGAAGAGAAGTTTAGAGAAAAAACATAAAAAGAAATGAACAAAGCCTCCAAGAAATATGGGACTATGTGAAAAGACCAAATCTACATCTAATTGGTGTACCTGAAGTGATGGGGAGAAGGCAACCAAGTTGTAAAACACTCTCCAGGATATTACCTGGGAAAACTTCCCCAGTCTAGCAAGGCAGGCCAACATTCAGATTCAGAAAATACAGAGAACGCCACAAAGATACTCCTCGAGAAGAGCAACTCCAAGACACATAATTGTCAGATTCACCAAAGTTGAAATGAAGGAAAAAATGTTAAGGGCAGCCAGAGAGAAAGGTCGGGTTACCCACAAAGGGAAGCCCATCAGACTAACAGCTGATCTCTCGGCAGAAACTCTACAAGCCAGAAGAGAGTGGGGGCCAATATTCAACATTCTTAAAGAAAAGAATTTTCAACCCAGAATTTCATATCCAGCCAAACTAAGCTTCATAAGTGAAGGAGAAATAAAATACTTTACAGACGAGCAAATGCTGAGAGATTTTGTCACCACCAGGCCTGCCCTAAAAGAGTTCCTGAAGGAAGCACTAAACATGGAAAGGAACAACCAGTACCAGCCACTGCAAAAACATGCCAAATTGTAAAGACCATCGAGGCAAGGAGGAAACTGCATCAACTAACGAGCAAAATAACCAGCTAACATCTTCATGACAGGATCAAATTCACACATAACAATATTAACCTTAAATGTAAATGGGCTAAATGCTCCAATTAAAAGACACAGACTGACAAATTGGATAGAGTCAAGACTCATCAGTGAGCTGTATTCAGGAAACCCATCTCACGTACAGAGACACACATAGGCTCAAAACAAAAGGGTGGAGGAAGATCTACCAAGCAAATGGAAAACAAAAAAAGGCAGGGGTTGCAATCCTAGTCTCTGATAAAACAGACTTTAAACCAGCAAAGATCAAAAGAGACAAAGAAGGTCATTACATAATGCTAAAGGGATCAATTCAACAAGAAGAGCTAACTATCCTAAATGTATATGCACCCAATACAGGAGCACCCAGATTCATAAAGCAAGTCCTTAGAGACATAGAAAGAGACTTAGATCCCCACACAATAATAATGGGAGACTTTAACACCCCACTGTCAACATTAGACAGATCAATGAGACAGAAAGTTAACAAGGATATCCAGGAATTGAACTCAGCTCTACACCAAGCTGACCTACTAGACATCTACAGAACTCTCCACCCCAAATCAACAGAATATACATTCTTTTCAGCACCACACCACACCTATTCCAAAATTGACCACATAGTTGGAAGTAAAGCACTCCTCAGCAAATGTAAAAGCACAGAAATTATAACAAACTGTCTCTCAGACCACAGTGCAATCAAACTAGAACTCAGGATTAAGAAACTCACTCAAAACCCATCAATTACATGGAAACTGAACAACCTGCTCCTGAATGACTACTGGGTACATAATAAATGAAGGCAGAAATAAAGATATTCTTTGAAACCAATGAGAACAAAGACACAACATACCAGAATCTCTGGGACACATTCAAAGCAGTGTGTAGAGGGGAAATTTATAGCACTAAATGCCCACAAGAGAAAGCAGGAAAGATCTAAAATTGACAGCCCAACATCACAATTAAAAGAACTAGACAAGCAAGAGCAAACACATTCAAAAGCTAGGAGAAGGCAAGAAATAACTAAGATCAGAGCAGAACTGAAGGAGATAGAGACACAAAAAACCCTTCAAAAAATCAGTGAATGCAGGAGCTGATTTTTTGAAAAGATCCACAAAACTGATAGACCGCTAGCAAGACTAATAAAGAAGAAAAGAGAGAAGAATCAAATGGATGCAATAAAAAATGATAAAGGGAATATCACCACTGATCCCACAGAAATACAAACTACCATAGGAGAATACTACAAACACCTCTATGCAAATAAACTAGAAAATCTACAAGAAATGGATAAATTCCTGGACACATACACCCTCCCAAGACTAAACCAGGAAGAAGTTGAATCTCTGAATAGACCAATAAAAGGCTTTGAAATTGAGGCAATAATTAATAGCTTACCAACCAAAAAAAAAGTCCAGGACCAGATGGATTCACAGCCGAATTCTACCAGAGGTACAAGGAGGAGCTGGTACCATTCCTTCTGAAACTATTCCAATCAATAGAAAAAGAGGGAATCCTCCCTAACTCATTTGATGAGGCCAGCATCATCCTGATACCAAAGCCTGCCAAAGACACAACCAAAAAAGAGAATTTTGGACCAATATCTCTGATGAACATTGATGCAAAAATCTTCAATAAAATACTGGCAAACCGAATCCAGCAGCACACCAAAAACTTATCTACCATGATGAAGTGGGCTTCATCCCTGGGATGCAAGGCTGGTTCAACATACGCATATCAATAAATGCAATCCAGCATATAAACAGAACCAAAGACAAAAACCACATGATTATCTCAATAGATGCAGAAAAGGCCTTCGACAAAATTCAACAACACTTCGTGCTAAAATCTCTCAATAAATTAGGTATTGATGGGACATATCTCAAAATAACAAGAGCTATTTAAGACAAACCCACAGCCAATATCATACTGAATGGGCAAAAACTGGAAGCATTCCCTTTGAAAACTGGCACAAGAGAGGGATGCCCTCTCTCACCACTCCTATTCAACATAGTGTTGGAAGTTCTGGCCAGGGCAATTAGGCAGGAAAAAGAAATAAAGGGCATTCAATTAGGAAAAGAGGAAGTCAAATTGTCCCTGTTTGCAGACGACATGATTGTATATCTAGAAAACCCCATTGTCTCAGCCCAAAATCTCCTTAAGCTGATAAGCAACTTCAGCAAAGTCTCAGGATACAAAATCAATGTACAAAAATCACAAGCATTCTTATACACCAACAACAGACAAACAGAGAGCCAAATCACGAATGAACTCCCATTCACAATTCCTTCAAAGAGAATAAAATATCTGGGAATCCAACTTACAAGGGATATGAAGGACCTCTTCAAGAACTACAAACCACTGCTCCATGAAATAAAGGGGACACAAACAAATGGAAGAACATTCCATGCTCATGGGTAGGAAGAATCAATATCGTGAAAATGGCCAAGGTAATTTATAGATTCAATGCCATCCCCATCAAGTTACCAATGACTTTCTTCACACAATCGGAAAAAACTAAAGTTCATATGGAACCATAAAAGAGCCCACATTGCCAAGTGAATCCTAAGCCAAAAGAACAAAGCTGGAGGCATCACACTACCTGACTTCAAACTATACTACAAGGCTACAGTAACCAAAACAGCATGGTACTGGTACCAAAACAGAGATATAGACCAATGGAACAGAACAGAGCCCTCAGAAATAATGCTATATATCTACAACTATCTGATCTTTGACAAACCAGAGAAAAACGAGCAATGGGGAAAGGATACCCTATTTAATAAATGGTGCTGGGAAAACTGGCTAGCCATATGTAGAAAGCTGAAACTGTCTTATACAAAAATTAATTCAAGATGGATTAAAGACTTACATGTTAGACCTAAAACCATAAAAACCCTACAAGAAAACCTAGGCAATACCATTCAGTACATAAGCATGGGCAAGGACTTCATGTCTAAAACACCAAAAGCAATGGCAACAAAAGCCAAAATTGACAAATGTGATCTAATTAAACTAAAGAGCTTCTGCACAACAAAACAAACTACCATCAGAGTGAACAGGCAACCTACAGAATGGGAGAAAATTTTTGCAATCTACTCATCTGACAAAGGACTAATATCCAGAATTTACAATGAACACTAACAAATTTACAAGAAAAAAACAAACAACCCCATCAAAAAGTGAGCAAAGGACATGAACAGACACTTCTCAAAAGAAGACATTTATGCAGCCAAAAGACACATGAAAAAATGCTCATCATCACGGCCATCAGAGCAATGCAAATCAAAACCACAGTGAGATACCATCTCACACCAGTTAGAATGGCAATCATTAAAAAGTCAGGAAACAACAGGTGCTGGAGAGGATGTGGAGAAATAGGAACACTTTTACACTGTTGGTGGGACTGTAAACTTGTTCAACCATTGTGGAAGTCCATGTAGCGATTCCTCAGGGATCTAGAACTAGAAATACCATTTGACCCAGCCATCCCATTACTGGGTATATACACAAAGGATTATAAATCATGCTGCTATAAAGACACATGCACACGTATGTTTATTGCGGCACTATTCACAATAGCAAAGACTAGGAACCTACCCAAATGTCCATCAATGATAGACTGGATTAAGAAAATGTGGCACATATACACCATGGAATACTATGCAGCCATAAAAATGATGAGTTCATGTCCTTTGTAGGGACATGGATGCAGCTGCAAACCATCATTCTCAGCAAACTATCGCAAGAACAAAAAACCAAACACTGCATATTCTCACTCATAGGTAGGAATTGAACAAGGAGAATACATGGACACAGGAAGGGGAACATCACACACCGGGGCCTGTTGTGGGGTGGGGGGAGGGGGGAGGGATAGCATTAGGAGATATACCTAATGTTAAATGATGAGTTAATGGGTGCAGCACACCAACATGGCACATGTATACATATGTAACAAACCTGCACGTTGTGCATATGTACCCTAAAACTAAAAGTATGACAATAAAAAAAAATTTGAAAATGATTGCTAAAGTTTGACTTGGTATTCTAGATTGTTCAAAGCTTATTTTAGTAAGGTAATTTGTTTTTAATGTCTTGGCTTAGTAATTATTTGCACTGTTTTTTATATTTAATAAAATAATGTTAATCTGGAAAATGATGATGAGGAATTAAATGACTCATCTAAGATATTTTTTATAAAATTGAAACATTGCTAATCATTATGTGCATAGTTTATGTTGGTAAATTAGTACTTCAACTTCAGTGAACAGTAATTTAACAGAACATTTAAAAAGTATGGCTCTTAATCTAAAACATTAGATGCGTTGATAAAAAATAGCAATGTGAGGGCAAGTAACTAAATCTAAGAAATTAGTTGTTCTTCATTGTCTTTACTAATTTGTTGGACAAATTTTGGCACTTCTTTGTATGGCATAATGGTAGAACAGGTGGATCAGAAGTCCTAAGCTCTGTCATTACCTTGTCAGGTAGTCTTAGGCTTTTCTTTCTTCTTTCATCTTTGACATATGGGAAGGAACATGTGCCCTAACTATTCCACAGTGTTGTTATGAGCACAAGTGGATAATGGATATGAAAACACTTTGACAACTTTAAAGTAGTATATTTCTACAATTGCTTCCAAAATCTGGCACACTAATGCATTTGATATAAGTTACCATTCCCCAAAGAAGAATATTTATATAGCAAGAAAAATACAAGTAAATTAATGCAGAAGACATAAAGATTTCATAATACATTATTTTGTAATCATAAAAATGTATAATTTGATATTATCAAGATAAAAATGAAAAATTTCAACTGAATTACTTTTATGAGAGAAAACACCTATTTATAAAAGGCAAAGAAATATACATTTCAAAAATTCATGTTCACACAATTTTGGTATATGCATACTCTAAATTGCATTTCACAAATTTCAGTAAAAATGTGCATTTTAAAATAATAAAACACATTTTATTTGATTTTAGGAAAACCTTTACAATTCTGTTAAGATCATCTTCACTAAATGTAATATGCTGGCATTAGCCCAAAATTAACTGAGCTTGTTTTGTATAAACTGAAAACTCTAGCTAGACTAGGATTTTTAAAAGAAAAAAGTATAGGGAGTGATTGCAATTTTCAATGAAAGAGAATAAAAAGGGGTGATCTATTTTTAGTTACAATAGGTGGGAACAAATTAACTCCAATGAAAGGTTATAAAAATTAAAAATGGCTATCACACGTTTATTTGGGAATATTTAATTGAAGCACACAGTGCTGGCACAATTTCAAGCTGTTCATCACTGATTTCTAAATGCATATTAGCTAATGGATGTATAAAATTGCGTCTTGTCTTAGATAAATGTCTAATAAAAGTCATTTTGGGGGAAAATCTTCCCATCATTAAAGAAAAAAAATAACATTATGTGAAGCTATATGTAACTTTAGAGAGAAATTAAGGTATTTTTCCCCACAATAGAGTACTATGCTGGCAATTTTATATCTGGATTTTTCAGACCAGCTGAGAAGTGTAGGTTTTTAGACACACAGACCTATGGAAAAGAACAAAGAACCCAGAAATAATTCTGCACACCTACGAAGATCTGATCTTTGACAAACCTGACCAAAAAAAAAAAAAAAAAGCAATGGGGAAAGGACTCTCTATTCAATGAATGGTACTGGGATAACTGGCTAGCCATATGTAGAAGATTTAAACTGGACTTCTTCCTTAAACCATGTTCAAAAATTAAATCAACATAGAATAAAGACTTAAATGTAAAACACAAAATTATTAAAACCCTGAAAGACAACCTAGGCAATACCATTCAGGACACAGGCATGGGCAAAAATTTCATGCTGAAAAAGCCAAAAGCAATTGCAACGAAATCAAAAATTGACAAGTGGGATCTAATTAAAGATCTTCTGCACAGCAAAACATATGATCAACAGAGTAAACAGATGACCTACAATAAGGGAGAATAGGAGAAAATTTTTGCAAACTATGCTTCCAACAAAGGTCTGATATCCAGCATCTATAAGGAATTTAAGCAAATATAAAAGAAACAAACCACCAACCTCATAAAAAAGTGGGCAAAGTATGTGAACAGACACTTTTCAAAAGAAGACATATGTGGCCAAAAATCATGTGAAAAAAAACTCAACATCACTTATCATCAGAGGAATGCAACTCAAAACCACGATGATATGCCATCTAATACCAGTCAGAATGACTATGATTAAAATGCCAAAAAATAACAGATGCTGGCGAGGTTGTAGAGATAAAAGAATGATTATACACTGTTGGTGGGGGTGTAGGTTCAGCCATTGTAGAAAATAGTGTGGAAATTCCTCAAAGACCCAGAGACAGAAAAATCATTTGACCCAGCAATCCCACTACTGAGTATATACTCAAATAACAGAAATTATTATATTATAAAGACAAGTGCACGTGTATGTTCATTGCAGCACTCTTCACAAAGACATGGAATCAACCTAAATGCCCATCAATGATAGACTGCATAACGAAAATGTGGTATATATACACCATGAATACTATGCAGCCATAGAAAGGAATGAGATTATGTCCTTAGCAGGGACATGGATGGAGCTGGAAGCTTTTATACTCAGCAAACTAACGCGGGAACAGGAAACCAAACACCGCATGTTCTCACTTATACGTGGGAGCTGAACAAGGTGAACACATAGACAGGGAGGAGAACAACACACACTGGGGCCTGTCAGGGTGTGGGGTGGGGGGAGGGAGAGCATTATGAAAAATAACCAATGGGCACTAGACTTAATACCTGGGTGATGAAATATTATGTACAAAAAAAAATACCCATGACACAAGTTTACCTATGTAACAAACCTGCATCCCCGAACTTAAAATAAAAGTTAGAGTTATAGGTATTTAAAATAATGCTTTTGCCTCACAAAGGGTACTGCAGTTGATTTTCAGAGATCAATTTTGTTTATTCAGATTTATATATAAGCTTACTAAAGCGTGAGGCGATTAAATACATTTTCTCATACAGTGATTTTCTATATTCGCAGTAGAAATCATAAGCATGAGGCAAATTTCAGAATATTCTGGGACTTAGATTAATTCAAATGAGATGCTCAAAGGAACTTCTATTCAAAGTTATACTGCATGTTCAAATCTTAACTGAGATTTATAAAGACAAGTTTAGAAAATATGAGCCCTACAGCATCTAAATTTAACACTTTGTTTATGTCAGCTTAAAATGAAGATACCTAAAATCACCTCTTCAGTAGCAAAGACAAGCATTTTTTTTAAAGAGAAAATGCAGTACATTTGTTTCAGATCCTGTTAGGCTCTAGGAACTCAGGTTTTAGTAACGTAGATAATCCAGTTTCATCAAACTTACCAAAGGTTTGTTAGACTTGTTGTAATAGAAATATCTGTATATATCTATATATAGATAAATATATACACCCCACTTTAAGGAAACGTAGAGTACACAACTCCAGTTTTAAAACAGATAAATTAGGAAAAGTTGCTTATTTGTAAAAAGATCTATAGTGTTGCAAAAGATTCGCAACATCTTTAAAGTAATCCCACTTACTCAACTTATTGTTTTTAAATGTATTCTATGAAATTCACTTACACGTAATGTTTAGGAAGACATTAATGGGATAAAGCAGGTACCCAGGTATTCACTTAGAATGTAATGCTACGAAGGCACTAACATATAGATGTTCCATCTCCTTCCATAAACATAGGTAAATTTATTTTTTAAAGTGTGTAAATTAATTGCATATCATTTAAATGATGTTTTGACTAATGAGACACTACAGCAGTCTTAACAGATACATTAAAAGTCAAATAACTTAGGTTCCTGGCAATGTTTTACTTGTTAACCCAAGTGGGTTACATGGGTGTTCACTTAGGTGGTAAGTAATTCACTGAACTGTACAATAATGTTTTGTGTACATTTCTATAAGTCTGACACACTTCATTCCAAAAATTAAGTCAACTAGTACGATTGGAATGGTGTGTAAGTATAAATTTATATTTTTGGAGAATCTTTCAAGGCCTGTTCCTCAATTTTAGCAGGCAGAAAATAGTCATCCAAAAATTACAAGCGAAAAAAGAATCCTCTTTTTATAGAATGGGTCAGGAATATTCATTTGGCGAAATGATTTTCCATATAAACAAGAGTTATAGTTTTCTGCCAAGAAAATGTACTCTAAAAGTTGGAAAGAAACTCAATGATTCTTATATTTCCCTATGGGCTGAATTTGGGTCCACAGAAGAAGGAGGAAGGAGGAGGCTGGAATGGGGAGGGAGAGGAAGAGGTTGAGAAGTAAACTACATTTTATGAGGATGTAAAAATCAAAGGCGATTTCCCCAGAACTTTAACTTAAGGTGAGGACAGAAAGATAGTTGGTGAGATTATTAAATAAGAAACTCATAATTTAGTGGCATTTTATGAATTAAAATATGTTTGAATGAACTAATTTTACATAAACACTGAGTATTGCTGTGACTTCTCATTTGAAATTCACAAAAACAACATTTTCACTAACTTGATAAATTGTTTTTTAAAACCTCTGAATTTGATGAATTTTATTCTGCTGACATTTTAAAGGTATATTCTGTCTAAGAGCAAATGGGAAAGTCATTCAAAAGACCTACGTTCAAACGCTAGTTGCTGTTACTGACAAACTGTGAGATCTTAATGTCTCCAGGACTGTATAACTGAGATAGTAGCACCTAAGTTTGATGCAAAAGTACCTGATATACATGTTTTTTGATCAAATGTTATCTGATTACTTCTTTTTAAAAAGAGAGTGAGAAGATTTCTTGTGCTTGCTGAAGTGAAGTAAGCCTGTTACCATTTAATTCTGATATAATTCTGATTACAACTAAAATTGATTATGGAAAAAATATGGAAAAGAATATGGAGACCTCGAAATGTAAATAATAGCAGACAGTTTGGGAAAGGAAGCCAAAATCTAAAGAAAGACTAGTAAATTATCTTTTTTTCTCCTGTAGCAGTACACTTGACCAGCAGACAGAACATATTGGGGAATTGTGCAGTGGGCAGAGACAACCAAAACCTCAAGAGGAATTTATCCTTGTGACCACAATACAAGCAAAAGGGTCCCCTTAAGCCACAGAGTAGAAGGGAAATATGGGGCGGGAGGATGGAATCCTATTTTCTTCTTTTTCTTTCCTACCCTTCCTGGATCCAGCACTAGCTGCTAAATTTCACTGCTGCAATTCAGAGGTACCTAAGCCCCAAGAGAAACCTCATGCCTTTGGATAAGGGCTCAGGAAAAGGAGCCTCTGTTCTGCAAAGAGTTTTGGGGGACTCTCCATGTTTTTTTCTCTTTATTCTCATTCTGCCTATTTAAACTAAACTGTGAACATGTGCAGATAACTAAAACACTGAGAGAATTCCATATTTCTGGCCAGAGAAACAATTAACAAGCCCCTGAGATCTGCAGTGCATAAGGAAAATCCCAAAGATGAGAGAGTTGGAGAAGTATACCCCTAAATCTGTGTTTGAACTGACTGAAATCCCAGGCTCACCCCAAGGCTGCAGATGTGTGGAACACACCCAAAGAAGCATAGCAAAGGTTTTGACATTGGTTGTATAACTATAAACTACTGCCCCCGTCCCAAATTAACTCTGAAAGTGGCGCATGAGAGAGGTACAACCAAAGGGCATAGCAAAGGTCATTTGTAATATCATCTGCAGAAAGAAAGAACTTGTGGTATAAACCTAACTTTGGCAATTTCATGCTAAAAGAACAGACAAATTTCTCTAGAGGATTTTTAACTGGACTCAGAGTCCCACAACATAAATAAAAAATGCTCATCACAGAAAGAAAAGTACTAGATAAAAATAAAACAAAGCAAGAAAATATGACCACTTCTCAAGGAAAAAAGAAAACAACAAACAGATGGTGACCCCAACATGTTACAATTATCAGACAAAAACATTAAATAAGCTGATATAATCACCCTCTGATGAAGTAAACAGCTTTGAAATTAATGCTTAGATATTCTTAGCATAAAATACAAATTACCAAAAAATTGGAAATTTTATAATGAAAAGATTCCATATCTGAAATATAAACATTAGTTGGATGGGGTAATTATCAGAATGGAAATGACAGAGAAAATGGTAAGTAGAAAACAGATCAATAGAAATGCTAACTACATGTGAGACAGTCCCAATAATTTCCAGAAATTCTTAAAGGACTCTTTAAAGAAGTCTGAGATACTGTAAGCAGGTGGAGACAAAAGCCAGTGGATTTGAATGATTACATTATGTGTGACCCCATATATTCTCAGAAACTGGTGAGGCCTATGAAAATTCAAACTACATTTGAAAGTCTGACTATGTGTGATTTTTGCATGTATGACATTTCAGAGTAGGCTTCTAGACCCAGTCAAATCCTGATGCAAGTCAAAATTACATATGTAAGTTGACAATCGTTATCTTTCATGTAGAAACATAAACATGATACTATCTTGTTATTTTTCCTTTCAAGCATTAATTAAATTTGTCTATATTAATTTGGTACAAACATATGCTTATTTGGAGTGTCATAATTTATGCATGTACTCTCCTGATCCTGGTGATTTCTTCAGATATCTCAAAGATTTTCAATGAGAAATCTCATCCATTGCTATGGAATGGATTTCTATGACTTCAATAATGACATGAGAACATAGCTAGGTTTTCTTTCAAGATCTAGGCCTTGGCTTTAATGATACTATCAATATAAAAGCTGTGGGCTGGAGCCAGTGCTCCAATTCCAAGGTAGCTCAATTATATTTTCCAAGGCCAGGTCCCACATGCACTCTCTGGGGATGATTTATAGCTGTAGTTGTCAACTTTTTTTCACTGTGTTTTACAAGATGGATAAAGATTGCATACGAAACACATTCTTTTAGACAGATTTCAATTTTAGTCATGGGATATGGAATACATTAAATAGTCTGTTGGTCATGTGATGTTCCTAGTGAATTCTATGTGTTTCTCTTCTACTAAAGAAGAAATAAAGGAATATACGCCAATAAGGATAATATACGAACGAATAAGCTACATAAGATAAAATATTGGTAAACTTTGTATTTTAACTTTGCACAGTAGCAAATTACTGGCAACACATGACTATGTCATGATGTCATGATATACAGGTTGAGAACTGCTAATCTGAACCATGTTTCCTATGGCCTCTAGCTTGCATAGAGGGTGGCAATGCAAAAACCTGGCCCTTATTTTTCCACCTTTATTGAAAGATAATCAACCAATAAAAGTAGATATTTAAAATATATAACGTGATGTTTTGATATATGTATACATTGTGAAATTACTACTACAATCAAGCTAATTAACATATTCATCATCACATAGTTATCTTTGCATATACGTGTGTTCATGGTGCAAAAAATTGAGATCTACTCTCAGCAAATTTCATGTATATAATACATTATTATTAACTATGGTCAGCATGCTGCACTTTTGGTCTCCAGAATTTACTAATTTTATAACTGAACGTTTTTACTCTTTAACCATTATCTCCCTTTGTCTCCCACCCCCATTCCTTTGTAACTATCATTCTAGTCTCTGCTTCTGTGAGTTTGACATTTTAGATTCCTAATACAAGTTACATCGTGTGGTATTTGTTTTTCTGTGTCTGGCTTATTTTACTTAGTATAATGTTCTCCAGGTTTACTCATGTTGTTGCAAATGGTAGGATTTCCTTCTTTGTAAAGGCTGAATGATATTTGGTTTTGTGTTGCCTTTTATTTATTTTTCTTGGCTAATTGATCGGTCTGAAACTTTCAGTGTTTGTTGAGTAGAAGGGATGAGAGTGGGCATCCTTGTTTGTTACTGATGTTAGAGAAAAAGCTTCCAGATTTTCACCTTTGTGTATGATTTTATCTTCTGTAATCTTGTCATTTATGGCCTTTATTATGTTGTGATGTATTCCTTCTATACCTAATTTATTGAGAGTTTTATCATGAAAGGGTGTTGAATTTTGTCAAATGTTTTTTTGCATCTATTTAGATGGCCAAGTGATTTTTGTCCTTTACTTTATTAAGGTAGTATATCATATTGATTTATTTGTGCATATTGAATAATTCTTGTATCCCAGAAATAAATCCCACTTGATGATGGTGTATGCTGTTTTGAGTGTACTGTTAAATTTGGCTTGCTGGCATTTTTGTTGAAAATTTGCATCTACTTTCATCAAGGATATTGGCCAGTAATTTTGTTTCCTTGTAATGTCTTTGTCTGGCTTTGGTAATGGGGTTATACTGGCTTTATACAAATGAGTTTGGAAGTGATATCGCCTCGTTAGTTTTTTGAAAGAGTTTTAGAAGAATTGTCACTAATTCTTTAAGTATTTGGTAGAATCCACCAGTTAAGACATCTGGTACCGAACTTTTCATTGTTGATATACTTTAGATTACAGATTCATTCTCATTACTTACTGGTCTATTCAGATTTTCTATTTTTTATGATTCACTCTTAGTAGGTTTTATGTTTCCTGGAATTTATTTCTTCTACATTATCCAATTGTTGAGATGTCATTGTTCATATTAGTCTCTTAGGACCTTTTGTACTCAGGAGGTATCACTTCTAATGTCTCTTCTTTTTTCTATTTCATTTATTTGAGTCTTCTCTATTTTTCTTGGTTAGTTTATATAAAAATTCATCCATTTGGCTTATATTAACAAACAACTCACAGTTTTGTTGATCTTTTCTATGACGGTCCTAGTCTTCATTTCATTTATTACTGACCTGATCTTTGTTATTTCCTTCCTTCTGCTATATTTGGGCTTCTCTTAATCCAAAATAAAAGCTAAAATTATATAAAAAAACACAGAGGATAAGAAAAAAATAGGAATTTCTAAGGAGCTCTGAGTTTGTTTTTTCAGAAAGTCTTTTCTATATAATTAATTTAGTAATTGTTGACTGGGCACAGTGGCTCACACCTGTAATCCCAGGACTTTGGGAGGCCGAGATAGGTGGATCATTTAAAGTCAGGAGTTTGAGATCAGCCTGGCCAAGATGGTGAACCACCGTCTCTACTAAAAATACAAAAATTCGCCGGGCCTGGTGGCAGGCGCCTGCAATCTCATCTGTTAGTGAGGCTGAGGCAGGAGAATCCCTCGAACCCAGGAAAGCGAAGGCTGCAGTAAACTGAGATCATGCCACTGCACTCCAGCCTGGGTGACAGAGTGAGACGCTGTCTCAGAAAAAAAAAAAAAAAAGTGATTGTCTTCTATTTGAGAGTAGGGGAGATGCATTTTACTAGCTCTGTAACCTTGGGCAAGTAACTTAATCCTTTTGTCCTCAGTTCTATCATCTGTAAACTAGGGGTAATAATGGCAATTATTTCGTAGGGCTGTTGTGATAATTGAGTGTGTTAATATGTGTAGTTAGCTTTGAACATTGGTTGGGACAAAAGACACCCTATGCATTCACTGTTTTTTATGTTTCTTTGACTATCCTCACAGAAATAAAAGCTCATGAGAACAAGAAAAAAAATTGGGCTTAGTTGGTTCTTGTTTAGTTCCTTGAGGTGTAAACTTAGGATATTTATTGGAGATATTTCTCCTTTTATCATGTAGGTATTTATCACTATAAACTTCTTAGAACTGTTTTGCTGCATTCCATAAGTTCTGGTATGTTGTGCTTCCATTTTCATTTGTCTCAAAACATTTTTTATATTCCTTTTTATTTACCTTTTCAGTCACTAGCTATTCAGGAGGATGTTGTTTAATTTCCACATACTTGTGAATTTTCCAGTTTTTCTCCTGTTATTGATTTCTAGTTTATAGCATTGGGGTCAGAAAAGATGCTTGTTAAGATTTCCAAGACTTAAATTTGTTAAGACTTGATTTATACACCATTATTGCAGTATTAATGTATTCTGAATTTGACTATATATTTACCTTTTCTAACGAGGTTTACACTTTCATCTGTTTTCATGTTACTAATTGCAGCTGTGTGCATTCATGTTCCCACGCAAATGCCTACAGCTGGCCTTTGCAACTATGTTTGGCAGTTTTTCTCATTCAGCACTTCTAATATATCATCCCACTCTCTCCTGGCCTGCAAGGTTTCTGCTGAGACATCTGCCACTAGCTTAACTGAAACTCACTTGTGTATAATACGCTTCTTTTTGTTGTTGCTTTCAGGATACTCTCTGTGATTTTTTGACTGTTTCATTATACTACGTCTTGGTGAAATATTCTTTTAATTGAAACTACATGAAGAATTCAGAGCTTCGTGTAACTGAATGTCCATATTTCTGCATAGATTTGGGAAATATTTAATGACTAATTCTCTAAACAAGCTTTTGGCCCCCTGTTCTTTCTCTTCTCCTTCAGAATTTCATAATGCAAACAATATTTTCTCTATCAATAGCATCCCATTCATCCCTTAAGCCTCCTTCATTCCTTTTCATTCTTTGTAAACTTTTTTTTTCTCTGACAATAATTTCAAATGGCTTATTTTTGAGTTTGTTGATTCTCTCTTCTATTTCAATGAACCTGTTGTTGATGCTTTCTACTGCGTTTATTAGTTCAATCATTGTATTCTCAGCCCTAAAATTTCTGTTTGGTTCTTTTATATGTTTACTCTTTATTGAGCCTCTCATTTTGTTTTTGTAATGCTTTCCTGGTTAGTTAAGCTGTTTATCTGTGTTTTCTTGTAGTTTTCTGTCCTTTTTAGAACAATTTCTTTGAATTTTTTTCCTCAGGAAATTTTTAGATTTCCATTTCTTTGGGATTGGTTATTGGAAGTAAATTGGTTCCTCTGGTGAAATCACAATTCCCTTGATTCTTCTTGATTCTTGCAGCCTTGCATAGGTGTCTGCACATCTGAAACATCAGTCAACACTTACAGGCTTAAATGGCTGCCTTTGGTAAGGAAAGACCTTCCCTTTGATGGAAGATAACACTGTAGTGCACTATGGCACTAGGCACTAACTGTAGGGCATGTAGCATCTCTGGGTCCAAGGAGGTGTGGTTTTTCATTGAATCAGGTTGCTGGGGTTTGTGACATTGGAAACTGCATGGGCCTTGGTGGTAAGAGCTATGGGGCCTCCACAGTGGGTGTCAGAGCTGTTGAGGTCTCCAGTGGTTCCTCTGGTTCCAGTGGCAAAAATCTGGGGCCACCAGCAGTGGGGCTGGAGACATCAATCACCAGTGTGCACATGCTATGTCCAGCTGCAGGTACATGCATTGCTACAGGGATCAGGGCTGGCTGCCTACATGCACATAGCTGCAGAAGCCAGCTCTGGGTATATGCATGGGAGTGCTAGCAACATGAGTGAACACGTCGGCAAGGACCAGAACTGGTAGTGTACATGCACACAACTGTAGAAACAAGCTTCTCACACAAGTGTGGCAATTGGAGCCAGGAATGGGTATTGGGGATGGCTGCATGTGCTTGTGTTGCTATGGGGGCTAAGGCTGTGACATGCACATGTGTAACTTAGGCATTGTGAATAAGAAATGGGAGTTGAGGCTTGCTGCATGTATGTGAACTGCTGCAGGATCTGGGCCTAGCAATGTACATACACATAGCTTTAGGGGCCAGTTACAGGTGTTTTCATGGTGGTGAGGGCTGGCAGCAGGGTTGCGGTGGCTACCTGCATGACCACGGCTGAAGGATCAGCTAAGATTTGCATGCATCATTGGGAGCCAGTGCCAATTGCAGAGGACTTAGCTGTTTGCAGGCACTCATGCATTGGCTGTGCTGGGTCCTAGCGCCAGGGCTTCTGCAGTGGCTGTGGCTGGGGTGGTTCTTGGTAAGGGAGAAGAAAAAGGGAGGTGGGTCAGACAACTGGAATCCGTGAAGGTAAAACCAGTAGCCCTTGGCAGCAAAACGTGCAGGGTTCGTGTGGTGGCTGTGCTAGCTGTTGGTTTCCTTAGCAGGAAAATCTACTTAGATCCTCTGCAGAACAGGCCACTAGGATTTGCAATGATGAACGCTGTGGGGTCTTCAATGGTGAAACCTGCAGGAAGTACAAGGTGGTCATGAGGCTCTTAAGGTTCTCAGCAGCAGATTGCTGGTGCCCCCTACAGAGCAAGATATTTGGGATCATTTTGGCACCTACCACATGGTTGATTCTGATATTTTCTACTGTTTGTTACAGTAGTTTCTAGTAATAGAGACATTGTGGTCTCCTCAGTGATCTGAGTAGAGGAAACCATAGCAGGACCTTGGGGGCAGTGTCCGCAGTCTAGAGAAGCTACTCATTTACCCTGCTCTCCTTCCCCCTATGAAGGAATATAACAAGCTGGGGATTTTTCTCTCAACACTGAGCACTGCTGGGCCAGAAGATGGGATGATGCAGGCAAAATTAAACTGTTCTTCCTACACTTTTTGTGTGACCATCTTTTTTTTTTTTTTTCCTTTTTGCTCCGGTGTGCTGCTGAAGTTGTTAAAATGAACTCCTGACTTCTCCAGAGCTGTTTACATTCACAGACAGCTGTCCAGTTGTTATTCTTTATGGAGTGGTAAAAACTGGGATCTCCTACTCCATACTCTTGCTGATGTCACTACCCTCAATATATTCATAAGAAATTGTATCCAATAAATTTGCATAACTCATGAGCTAAATTATAGAATTTAAACATGGTTAGCTTCTAAAAAGATATTAACAGCAATATATCAGGAAATAATAATTTTTATTCATCTTATAGTAGTAAAACTACAATTAAAACGGACTTAATTTTTTATCAATATATATAAAAAAGTCCCTTTTGTGTTATCAATTGGCTGTGGTTTTAGAAGTTTCCCCTTGATCAATTTGTAGACTAAACTTTCTTCCTTAATTCCACAATGCAATTAGATTTTTATTTGCATTTCTCATATATACAAACACACTCATAAAAGTCTCAAAAATACACATGTATAGCTCAATTAATGATCACAAAGTGAATCCATCATGTAACTACCATCCAGAGTAAGGAATAAAAACATTATCAGCATCTCATCCTCTTCTCCCAAGTGTCTCCCAATAATTATACCTCCTTCCTATCAGATAAAATATTATTTCACTTCTTTGAATGTGCTCTGTATTTTAATAAAGGAAATATTATTTCTAAAAATGTTTGTATTCAACTTTATAACCTATCAGTAAAAGTTTTAGAGAACCGTAAGATGCCCATTTTGTGATGATTTCTTAGAGAAGAAACGTGAATTAAGGAATTCTTTCTATACCAACAAACTTCACTTATTCAGGATACCAAGTTTTCAGACCTCTCACCAGCAAAGCTTTGCCTTCCCCTCTTGAGGACAAAGTGTCAACTAAATTTTCATACTCATTTGAAGTAATTTTCTGGTTTGGGAGACACTCAAGAAAAAAAAAAGTAGATAATTACTCTTATTATTCAATTATTTCACAATATGCTTTATTTTTAACATATCTTGGAAAAGAATGAGACAGCATTAAATTGATAAAGTAAAGATAGTTTGGAGGAATTATTAATGAATTCATCACCTTATAACGCCTAGAGCCCATTGTCCGCTGCCTTCAGAAAAACACACAAGAAATGTATCCAAAATAGCTGAAGGGATTAAAAGTAAAAAGTCAGATAAATCAATCACAAACCACAATTGATATAGCAGCTTAACTGACAAGCCTGGCAGAAAAAATTCCATACAGAATGCTGTGCCAATGGCAATTGTTTTGTTCTCAATGTTTTTGTCTTGTTCTCAGTACAGCTCTGACTGTTGGTATTTGAGGAAAATGCCAAACCCTTCCTTTCCTCCTTTTCTGACATGTATACTGGATATCCACCATATATTCACTGAATTATGTGGCCCCTCTCAGAAATATTGAAGCCCCCAGAGTGTCATTAACCATGATCTATGGAGGCTCTTGTCAGAATTAGACAAAAAGTAAAATTGTAGCCGTGTGTTGGTGCCAGTCTAGTTAAAGGTCTGTCATCTCTGCCATTATAAACCTCTATTTCCTGTGCTTTACAACTCAGCTGAGAGAATTTGCCTTCCAGTCATTAGAGTAGCTGAGAGAGTGTCAATGTTTCAAATATATATTTTTTAATCTGGAAGACAATAAATAAAATCTATTCAGCTATTATTCTGTACTAAAATAATATGTGTGTGTGTGTGTGAGAGAGAGAGAGACAGAGACAGAGACAGAGAGTGTATGTGCATGGGGAAGTGTGATTTTATCATATAGTACTTACTTTGAAGCAGAAGAACAAAATCAGTGTTTTTTTTCAATAGGAATGTTTAGGAAGCAAAGGAGAAAATGTAGAAAATATACAATCCAATAATAATGGAATCATAGCTTTATAATTATCAGCACTTTCCTTGCCTTTTACCCAACTCTGCTCATCTCTGTTCCCAGATAATTTAATTATTATTACTATATTTGATAAACTTCATATTGCTATTTAGGCAAGCAAAAGAGAGAAATGGATTCTAAACTGACTATATTCTGAGTGGCAGTGAATTTTTTACCAGGTATATAAAATAGTTTGTTACCTCTTTGCTTATGTTAAGAACATATACCCCTTTTGAATAGAGTCTATGCATTGAAAACCTGTTGTCTACAATCATCATCTACAATAGATCCCACACAATTTTTACAACGTTGTTGCATACTTGTTAAATAGGTTTTTCACTTCAGAGTTTTTCAGAAATCAGAAATAAAGGCAGTGAATTATGAGGGCCTACTTTGTGTAAGCTGCTTACTATGTGTTTTATATTTTAAACATAATAGCACTTTGAGCTTGGTAATTTTGTTCTCATTTTATATATTAAGAGCCACAGCAAAGAGAAATTAAGGACTACACAGGGCTGCACAGCAGGCAAGCATGTGAGTAGAGATTAAAATCAAATTTGCTGTGATTCCCATATCTGTAAAATTTTCCGTCACAATTACTTGGAATCAAATTTTAATTTCCTTGAGAGGGAAGGAAACCAGTGTTTGGTGAATACCTACTCTGTGCCAAGCAATTTTAAAGTGCTATTGTAAATTTAATTTTTATGACAAGTTGAAAATTAAATAGTATTATTTACTATTAAGAGATAAACTAAGGCTTAGGATGATTAATCATTAACAATTTGTCAGAGGTACCTAGCTGTAGAGTGAGGCTTGTGTATGTCTAAGTGCAAATCCGATCCTTTCTTTTTAACTATAACATTGGAATTTGACTTCTAAAATGTAGTGCTCTAATCAGTAAAGGGTAATTATAGGATTACAGTCACGTATTCCCCTTTCCATTTATTCCATGAATATTTACAAACACATATTGTGTATATAAAACACTGTGCTAGGCAATAAGTTATTCCTGGAATGCTTGTTGGTTGCTTATATACAGTTTTATCTTTCTGCTCTCTTACGTTCACCTGTTTTCACTTTTAGCTTTCTTTCAACTATGCAAAAACCAGTATTTCACAAAGAACAATTCGTGGCCCAGTTCTTAAAAACAAAGTCCGTGAAACGAAGTGTTCTAAAATAAAATAAGTCTGAGAAATGCTGTATGGTATACCAGATTATTAAAAATTCACAATGAATATTAGCATACTAAAGCTTTGAACAACCTTGCAGGAATAAAACCTGTTTAAAACAGAAGATAAACTTGTAGAACTATATTTTTTTCATGTAACACCTATTAGCATTCCATAAAATTAGTGATCCAGGCAGCCTACTTTAAGAAATGCTGGCCTAGCTCATTGAATAGTACTGCCTATCCTAGAACTGCACTATTTGCCAAAACATTTTCGGTAATATGGAACTCATTTTTAATAATGTAATTATTTTGGTATTTGTAATGTCATCACTTTATAATGTCAACCAAATTAATGAAAAATAAAACATTTATGGAGTTTGATTAATTTTATATGTCTTGGATTTTGTGTAAATATTACTTTTCTTATAGGAAATATATTATTCTGAAAAGGGCACATTTTCATAATTATGTATTATTAGCTTGTACTACATGGAGGTCATCAAAATGAGAAGTAATGTTCACACTGACACAATTCAACTTTTTCCAGCAGAAGACCAAAAATGAATCTTTAAATGAAGACAGTGAAAAGAATAATGATACATAGCTTAATTCAGAAAACTGCACATGTGAGATGTGCAAAGTTTTAGTCTTTTAAATTTTGGGGTAATAAAAGTTACAAACAAGATAATTTATAATTTTAGTTTTCCTGAGTAAATTGATAGACCATTCCTTTAAACAAGTCTAATAAAGGTATATATGTTCAAGGAAGTTTCACATTTAAAAGGTTCCACTTTGTAAAGTATATACTTTTTTAACACTGATTATTAGAATATTCAGTGTTTTAGGTAAGTTAAATATGCATCTCATTCAATTGTCTGAGAAGGATCTTTTTAAAAACACATGGTTTGCATAGAGAATGCCTTGTAAGTTATTCTGCCACTGAATTGTACGTGTGAAAATTATTTATATCTCTATTTTTCTGTAAAGCAATAGAATGAGGTTGGGGAAGGGAACGGAATTAACATGTCATTTGGGTATAGTCAAGAGCCAAGAGAGGAGGTACAGCTTACTGGTTATAATTGGGTGGAAACAACTGGCCACTCAGAACCAAGAGAGTAAATACTAAAAATATCAATTAATAGGCAGAAACATTGCCAAGAGGAGCTATTAAAAACTATACAAAAACACCTGAGGGAGTTAACAATGATGATAAATTAGTGAAGACTGCAAGTTGATGTTTAATTGCATCCCTGCTATAGCTTTCACCTTCATCTTCATATTCTACAATTTATCAGGCTTTTCTCAGGAGCACAGCCTATCTAGAGACAAACCAAGATGTGACAGGAGGTCACCAGGCCAGGAACAGTAAGCGTAGTGCACTGGGGTCTCTGGGCTGAAAACCGTAAGTCACTACCATGTTAAGGACATTATATATGATGCATTGTCTCATTAATCATCTCTGCAATCATAATAAGTGAATATTTGATCATTATCCCATTTTATAGACCAGGTAAACTTATACTACATGGCATTGCACACTGAATCATCCATAAGGAGATAATATGTTTTGTCATGTCACATTTCTGAATTCTAGGCTCTCTTTTGCCACTTTTTGTGGCTGCGTGCATGTGTGTGTGTGTGTGTGTGTATAAATATTTCGGAAACACAGATTATTAATCTGTGAAATAGAGATAGATATAGATATATTACAGGGTTATTATGAGTAAAGGAGATGATGCATGTAGCACACTGAATATAGCACCTTCCTCACAGTAAATGCTGAATGTATATTAGATCATATATTAAAAAATAGACAGAATCTCGCTCTGTTGCCAGGCTGGAGTGCAATGGCACAATCTTGGCTCACTGCAACCTCCGCCTCCCGGGTTCAAGCGATTCTCCTGCCTCAGCCTCCCAAGTAGCTGGGACTACAGGCGCACGCCACCACGCCCAGCTAAATTCTGTATTTTAGTAGAGATGATTTCACTATGTTGGCCAGGATGGTCTCGATCTCTTGACCTCGTGATCCACCCACCTCGGTCCCCCAAAGGAAAAATTATGTATTTTTATACACTTACCAAAACTTGAATGTTTAGAGTGATGTCAGCAAGATGGCAGAATAGAAAGGCTTGCATGTTCCTTCCCCTCACAAACACACTGATTTAACAACAAAACACATAAATTTCATTTGTGAATAATTCAGAAAATATTTGAGAGGCTTCTGTACCATGAGTGAGCACAAAACCAGAAATGTCAAAGCCAATAAAGATATTTAAAATACCCTCTCACATCCTGGCACAGCACCCTATGATCTAGACAGAACCCCCAACATTCCAGCTTCTCCCTAAGAATGGAAAAGTTGGAACATGAATCCAACACCCAAACATTTTTGAGAGCTTTGCAGGAGACTTGCTTCTCTCTTGACTGTTTCAGAGTGCTAATGGGACCAGAATACTGCAGTTACATTGGCACCAGTGGGAATAAAGATGACAATTTGGGAAAGCAGTCAACATAGCCCATCTTTCTGCCTCACAAAACAGTGAACAGAAAAAAATAACCCAGCTCCCATTTTCTCCCTGGAAAGAGAAAAATTGGGCTGTGCTTGCGGTGTTTCCAACTTTTCAAGGAGCTGCCCAAAAGTCTGCCTTCTGTCTTACTTATCCTGGAGTACTAACAGGACCAAGCATACTCTTGCTGCCTAAGATCAGGTGAAAAAAATAAAAAAGACACTGGTTTGAACTAGCAGTCATTATAGACCCTCTATCTGACTCAGCGTAAAGTAGAAAGGTGCAAACACCAAGACCCCAGCTTCCTCCAGAGAGAGAAAGAATTGGGCAGAGTGTTCAATGATCCAACTTTTCCAGAAGCTACCCAAGAAATGAGCTTCAGTTTCACTTTTCTGAGTACTGATGGAACATAGCATACTCTTGACATGCAGGGGCTGCTAAAAACAAAGAAAGCAGATGAGATCATCATGAAAGGTTGAACAGATCCCAAAATCTCTGACTGGGGTGATTGGTGAAGTTCTTCCTCAATATGAGCCCAGGCAATAAAGATTGAGTTCTTTAAGTTGAAAATTAAAAATAATAAAAGTAATATTAAAGCATATTAGAGAAAACAACTCTCTGATAAAGGTAATATATTCAAAATACAGAATAATATATTACTGTAATGGTGACAAAAATTATTAATTCTGGTATAAAAGTTAAAAGACAAAAGTATTAAAATATATAAATACAGAAATAAGTTAATGAATATACAATATACAAAGAAATAAATTATGGCCTCAATAAAAAAGTGTGAAGTTGGGAAAATTAAAGAGTTTTTGGCCGGGTGCGGTGGCTCACGCCTGTAATCCCAGCATTTTGAGAGTCCAAGGCGAGCGGATCACGAGGTCAGGAGACCAAGACCATCTTGGCTAACACGGTGAAACCCCATCTCTACTAAAAATATAAAAAATTAGCTGGGTGTGGTGGCTGGCGCCTGTAGTCCCAGCTACATTGGGAGGGTGAGGCAGGAGAATGGCATGAATCCGGGAGGCGGAGCTTGCAGTGAGCGGAGATCTTGCCACTGCACTCCAGCCTGGGCGACAGAGCGGGAATCCGTCTCAAAAAAAGAAAAAGAATTTTTGTATGCAAGTGAAGTTAAATTGAATTGTTATCTGCTTAAAACGGATTATCATAACTGTAAGGTTTTTTTTTTTTTTTTTTTTTTGGTAATCCTCATGGTAACCACAAGAAAATACCTATAAGAGAAACAGGAAAGAAAAAGAAAAAGAAATCTAAGTATATCAATTCAAAAAAATTAAATAAACGCGAAGGAAAACGAGAGAGGAAAATAGGGAAAAAATAACTACAAGAGAAACAGAAAATAATCGAAAAAAGGGTAATAGTAAGTATTTCCCTTTCAATCATCATTTTAAACATAATTGTGTTAAACTTTGCACCTAAGATATCTAGAGCTGAATAACTAAAATGTAAGATCCAACTACATGCAGTCTACAAGATGGTCACTTTGGCTTTAAGAACACACATAGGCTATAATTGATGAAATGAAAAAAGATATAACATACAAGTGGTAACCAAAAGAGGGCAGGAGTAGCTATATTCACTTCAGACAACATACATTTTGAGTCGAAAACTGTTACAAGAGACAAAGAAAGTCATTATATAATAATAAAAGGATAAATTCACCAAGAATATATAACAATTATAAACATATGTGCACCCAGCATTAGAGCAGCTGAATATATAAAGCAAACATTGACAGAACTGAAGAAAAATAGATAGTATTATTATATTAGCAGGATAATTCAATATCCTACTTTAAATAATTTATATAACATCCATAAAACAATCAATGAGGAAATATTAGACTTGTACAACCATGTAGATCAAATGGATCTAACAGGCATATACAGAACATTCAACCCAACAGCAACAGAATATACGTTCTTCTCAAGCACATATGCAATGTTATTCAGGATATATGATATGTTAGGTCTCAAAGAGTATCTTGACAAATTTAAGATTGAAATCATACTAAATATCATTTTTAATCACAATGAAATGAAACTAGAAATCTATAACAGAAGGAAAACTGGAGAATTCACAAATATGTGGAAATTAAACAACACACCTCTGAACAATCAATGACTCAATAATAAATAAAAATAAAAAGTAGAAAATATCTTGAGACCTAGATAAATTAAAAGATAATACAATAAAAACTATGGGATGCAACAAAAGCTGTGCTAAGAGAAAAGTTTATGATGATAAGTATCTATACTAAAATAAGAAGAGAGAATTTCAGTAAACCTTCTAAATTTACACCTCAAAGAACTAGAAAAACAAGAACAAACTAAGCTCAAAGTTAGTTAGCACAATAAAAGAAATATTATAGATTAGAGAAAAAATAAAAGGAATAGCTGGGTGCGGTGGCTCATGCCTGTAATCCCAGCACTTTTTGGGAGGCCGAGGTGGGCGGATCACGATGTCAGGAGATTGAGGCCATCCTCGCTAACACAGTGAAACACCATCTCTACTAAAAATACAAAAAATTAGCCAGGCGTGGTGGCACGCACCTGTACTCCCAGCTACTCGGGAGACTGAGGCAGGAGAATCGCTTGAACCCAGGAGGCAGAGGTTGCAATGAGCCGAGATTGTGCCACTGCACTCCAGTCTCGCGACAGAGCAAGACTCCGTCTCAAATAAAATAAAATAAAATAAAAGAAAAAGAAAAAAGAATAGAAAAAAATCAACAATACTAAGAACTGGTTTTGAAAAATCTAAAGAACATTGATAAATTATGGCTAGATTCCCTTAGAAAACAAAAGGGAGGAGACACAAATAAATTAAATCAGAAATAAAAGAGGATAAATTACAACTGGTTTCACAAAAATAAAAAGGATCAAAGGAGACCATTATGAACAATTACATACCAACAAATTGATTAAACTAGAAGTGTTGGAGGAGAGGTCCCTAGATGACCCTGGCTTGGCTAACCCAGCTCTTCCCCATCCTTCTTGTAGCTCTGAGGATAACTATAGGAAGTGCTAGAATGCAGTGGCCATAGATAAGAATAAATTGACAGAACACTCGTGGCACTGAACTGGTCTCTACTAAAACAAGATTTTATACAACACTTGTATTCCACATGCTCAGTAGTGTTAGAGGTAAAAAGCCAGATTGGAGTGCTTTTGGGTTTCTGCAGTTGTGGTGCAAAGTGGGGAACAGGCAGACAAGATTCTCTCTGCCCTGAGCATTATTTCTTTCTTTTTTCAGAGAGGGTATACCATTCTGTAACCCAGGTTAGAGTGCAATGGCGCAATCTTGGCTCACTTCAACCTCTGCCTCCTGGGCTCAAGAGATCCTCCTGCCTCAGCCTCCCAAGTAGCTGGGACTACAGGCAAGCACCACCATGCCTGGCTAATTGTTGTATTTTTTGTACAGACTGGGTTTCATCATGTTGCCCAGGCTGGTCTTGAACTCCTAGACTCAAGCAATCCACCCACCTTGGCCTCCCAAAATACTGGGATTACAGGCATGAGCCACCATGCCTGGCCACTGCCCTGAGCACTTTTTCTGAGCCTTGGAGTACTAGCTTGCCATGAAAATTAGGTTTCTGTTGATTTTTGCTTCCTATTTGTGAATAATAAAGTTGCTTTACCTGACTCTAATACCGTAATTGTGGTGTGTAATCCACTCATATCTCTAGTAGGAAGACTAAAAGACAAATCTATAAAAATTAATAATAACAACAGCATGTTAAGACGTAGGCAATATACAAAGTTGTAAATTGGGACAATGACAATAAACACACAAAAATTAAACATTTAAAAAAGGTCAAAATCACAGATGGAGTTAAAGTATAGATTTTTTTTTCTAGTTTTTGCCTTTGTGATCAAAGTTAAGTATTCGTTTATTTAAAATAACTTGTTGTATCAATAAGATATTTTTGTAAACATCATGGTAACCACACAACACATACCTGTAGTAGTAAACTAAAATTGAAAAGCAACAAATCAAAACATACTGCCAGAGAAAATTACTAAGCCACACAAGAAAACATTAAGAAAGAAAGATAAGAGATACAGAATCACTAGAAAACGAGAAACAAAATGGCAATAGTAAGTCTTTTCCTGTAAATAATAACATTAAATGTAAATGGACTAAATTCTCCAATTAACAGACATAGAGTGGCTCAATGGATAAAATTACAAGACCTAAAATTTTTGCTCCCTACAAGAAACTCACTTCATCTATAAAGAGACACATAAACTGAAAGTTAAGGCATGGAAGATAATCCTGTGCAAACGGAAACCAAAAAAGAACAAGAGAAACTATACCTATATTATTTAGATGAAACAGACTTCAAGTCAAAGACAGTAAAAGAGATAAAGAAAGTCACTATATAATGATGAAGGGTCCAATTAAGCAGAAAGATATATACATATATATATATATATATATGCACCCAACACATAGGCACTCAAATATATAAAGCAAATATTAATACATATTAAAGAAGAGATTGACTCAAATTTAATAATAGCAGAAGACAGACTCATCCCACTCTCAGTAATGGACATATCATCCAGACAGGGAATTGACAAACAAACATTGGACTTAAACTACACTCTAGAACAAATGAATGTAATTGACATTTATAAAACATTTCATCCAACTGTTGCAAAATACACATTATCCTCATCAACACATGGGATTTTCTCCAGAGTAGACCATATACTTACTAGGGCATAGCAAAGTCTCCACAAATACAAAATATTTAAATCATATTAACTTTCCTTTCTTACCACAATGGAATAACAAGAAGAACATTGGAAAATATAGAAACATATGAAAATTAAACATATGCTCCCAAAGGATCAATGGGTCAACTCAAAATGTTATGATATAATAAAGAATGCCTGTAATATACTATTAATTGGGGATACTGGTCCAGTGTAATTGAAATAAAAGCAATCAATTCCCTTACACTATGGACTAAAATTCTTTAAATTTATAGACATAACACACAGATTATTTTATCTCTTTTATAGTTCATTTCCTACCTAATTCTACAAGTTAAATATTATAGGCATAAATCTTACCAATGTATTTAAGATTAACTTAGAATAAATGTGTAAGGCTTTGCAAAAAATAATTCATGCATGTATTAGCCATGGTTCTCCAGAAACAAAGCCAATAAAAGATGATAGATATAGATAGATAGATGATAGATAGATAGATAGATAGATAGATAGATAGATAGATTTATTATGAGAAATTGGATCACATGATTACAGAGGTTGAGAAGTCCAATAATCTGTTAGTGACATAATTTAGTCTGAGTCTGAAGGACTGAAAGCCTATGAACTTGATGATGTAAATTCTAATCAGAGGGCAGGAGAAAATGAGATGAGACATTCCAACTCAAGCAGTAGGGCATAAATAAAGGAGCAAATTCCTCATTCTTCTGCCTTTTGTTCTACTCAGGCCATTACTGGATTTGATGATGCCCAACAAGATTGAGGAGGGATATCTACCTTATTGAGTCCACCGATGCAAATGTTAATCTCACCTGGAAACACACAGACACATCCAGAAAAAATGTTTAATCTGAGCTCTCCATGACCCACTCAGTTTCCTTCAAACACAGAGAGTAGCTGTCATTTCTCAGACATTTTTTTCTGGATGCTGAGAATTTAACAACACAACAAATATAGCAAAATCTTTTCCTTGTGAAAACTTCTGCAGTATGGAAGACAGACAAATAAACAGACCATTTGTATTCAAAGTATTATTAATACTGATAGATATGTGCACTAGTAGCATTAGCAACAAATGAGACTAATCCAGCTTTTGTATTAGGAAATTTTAAAATGGCAGAGATGAAGTAAAGTCTGTTATAAATAACAGTTAGATGTCTTCTTTTGAAAAGTGTCTGCTCATGTCCGTCACTCACTGTTTGGTGGGGTTGTTTGTCTTTTTCTTGTGAATTTGTTTAAGTTCCTTGTAGATTCTGGATATTAGCCCTTTGTCAGATGGATAGATTGCAAAAATTTTCTCCCATTCTGTAGGTTGCCTGTTCACTCTGATGATAATTTATGTTGCTATGCAGAAGCTCTTTAGTTTAATTAGATCCCATTTGTCAATTTTGGCTTTTGTTGCAATTGCTTTTGGTGTTTTAGTCATGAAATCTTTGCCCATGCCAACAAACATATGAAAAAAAGCTCGTCATCACTGGTCATTAGAGAAATGCAAATCAAAACCACAATGAGATACCATCTCATGCCAGTTAGAATGGGGATCATTAAAAAGTCAGGAAACAGCAGATGCTGGAGAGGATGTGGAGAAATAGGAAAGCTTTTACACTGTTGCTGGGAGTATAAATTAGTTCAAGCATTGTGGAAGACAGTGTGGCAATTCCTCAAGGATCTAGAACTAGAAATACCATTTGAACCAGCAATCCCATTAGTAGGTACATACCCAAAGGATTATAAATCATTCTACTATAAAGACACATGCACACATATGTTTATTGCAGCACTATTCACAATAGCAAAGACTGGGAGCCAACCCAAATGCCCATCAATAATAGACTGGATAAAGAAAATGTGGCATATATACACTATGGAATACTATGCGGCCATAAAAAAAGAATGAGTTCACGTCCCCTGCAGGGACATGGATGTAGCTGGAAACCATCATTCTCAGCAAACTAACACAGGAACAGAAAACCAAACACTGCATGTTCTCACTCATATGTGGGAGTTGAGCAATGAGAACACATGGGCACAGGGAAGGGAACATCACACCTGTAGGGGGTGGGGGGCAAGGGGAGGGATAGCATTAGGAGAAATACCTAATGTAGATGATGGGTTGATGGGTTCAGCAAACCACCATGGCATATGAATACCTATGTAACAAATCTGCATGTTCTGCACGTGTATCCCAGAACTTAAAGTATAATAAAAAAATAAATAAATAGCAGTTAGATTTTTAGGTTGTCTGTTTACGTAACTGATGTAAAATAACTATGGTTAGCTATATTTGTATTCAAAAATTAGACAGTAGATATATAATACCTATATTTAGAAAAAAGAATATTCAGTGGTTTAACATATCATTCATTACTTGAAAGAAAGGGAACCAAAACACATGAAAAATGAATAAACAAAACATTATTCTTCTATGTATTGAGTAATACCATCATTAAATTACTGAAGATAGAAATGAAATGAAATTTCTGCATTCCAGGGATTCAAAGGAAGAAGCATATGCATATTTCTGTGGGATATATGATGAAAATGATGAGAACTGTAATTAGTAAAACTGAATTGTGATTTTCAAAATGTAAGGTTAATAGAATAAACACACCTGAGTTAACTCGAGAATAAAAAGTAACATTTTATCAGCAAATCCTTGATTTATTGACAGAACTTGTTACGTTTTATTGGTACAGTTGCAGATTAGGCTTTCTGCAACAGTACTTTTAATTTAAACCTCTTCTATTATAATACTAATAACCGAACATAGTGGTTTGTATACAAAAGTTTTCATTGTTTTTGTTGATTTTTTTTTTTTTGCAGAGTGTTAAAACTTTTACTGTTAATATATCCATTAGTTTTAAAGTCCAATGGCTGTGGGGATAAGGAGAAAATATATTTTTAATGGAGCATAACTTCCTGGGGAATGGTTGTACCCATCATAATGTCAAGAGTATTCACTGGTTGAATGTAGTCATTTTTGGCCAGGTTAATGTCTTGGAATTATTCCTTCAAAACTGACTGTATAAATTTCCATTCCATTTCAATACTTTACATGAACATGAAAGCCTAATGCAAAGTCTAACTGTTAAAAAAGAAAACTGTAATACTCTGCATATTATAGGGATTAAAACAAATTTGGCAGAAGGTTTTCAGGCATTAATTTTAAATATTTTTGTGAATGTTATCTATAAAAGCATACTTTCCAAATCCCTCCTGGGTGATTATCAGTGAATTGTTTAAAATTTCCATTGTACTCTCCTTTCAGATCAGCTAACTGTCCATTCAGTAATTTTTAGCCTGAGTCCCTGGGCCAATGTTAAATTATAATTCATTTAACTATCCCTGGCACTCTTAGAGCCAGACTTTCACTGTAGTTCAATGAAGCCTTCTGCTGTTATGTGATAACCAAGTTAAATTGTGATAATAAATGAACAGTGGGATATAATTAACTGGTAGTAGAAGTAGTTATGAACATTAGAAAGGGAAGGTAGATAGCAAAAAATATGATTCATGTTCATGTTCTAATGTATTTCCACAAACATTATTTTTAGGTATCACGTTGTGTTACCTGTTGTTAGAGAAGTATTTCAATGGCAGTAAGGCCAAACCAAAGGACAATCTTTCATGCATGCGTCTATCCATCCAACATTTATTGAGCACTTACTGTGTGTCAGTGTATTAAGCATAAGTAGATAAAAAATATTGACAAATAGGTGTGATTCAATACAATAATTTTACAGTGGTGCAATGACCCACTTTCTATGAAAATATAGAGGAGAAAATAAAATGATATTGGGTGAGAAGCTAGCAGGTATAACACATAGTTTTGGAGAGATAAATTGGAACTTATTGAGAAAGTCCTTGCTAATTGCATTGAGGAGTTTGAAATCTGCACTGTAGGAAATAAGTATCTGTAAGTGGCAGTTAGCTAGGGTTTCATTGCTAAAGTATACTAACAATACCCAATATGGCAATGCTTGCAAATGTATGGTTTATTGAAGAAATACAAAATAATATAGTGACCATGTTAAAGTTAATAAATGAATCACTGTCAAAGGCTGTCTCACAGCATCGGATCCAGGAAGGCTAGACACAACTTTCATTTGTGCTCGAATATAAGGTCCATTCTTTCAATGTAAACAGCTGCAACGGCAGAGACCCCAGGGACCTCAATGAGACCGTGTGCAAGTCATCAATTTCACTGTTAATAAAAAACAATGCTGAAAAGCAGATACAAAACTCCCTAAACCTCCTTTTCCCTACCATGGCAAAGAAATACATGCTTTGATCAGGGATCAGTAACAGACAGGTACATTTTTTATTTAGGCAAGACAGCCCAGGCCAATACTAAGTCTGCTGGAATTAACTCACACAGCACAGTATGCAATGGAGAATTCTAAGCACAGTATATATTCCCTGACTATGCATTATGTTTTTAATGCAAATTTAAATGGGGAAATGAGAATTTCCCAGGGACCTTTATTTCATGCAAATGTTTCTAGGAGTGAAAAAAAGAGAAATACATATAAAAAGTCTCTGATTTGAAATAGATTTTAAATCTGTATTATGATGGACACATAATTAGAAATATCATTTTTGAATTGAAATATTAGAATTTTTTAGAATTTTAAAATTTAAATGGGGACTTAACTATAATTAAAAGGAATTAATAAATTGTAATAGTATGAAATGCCTTATCCATCTCTATGTCACTACTTTCTTTTGTACTTATCCTGTTCTTAGATAAACCCAAATGATTTTTATATGATTTTCAAGATCCAATATGGTCTGAATCTGACTTACCTATACGAATCTCATTGTACCCAATGACCTCTTTTATAACTTTGCTTGCTTATATCTCTGATAGGAGTCCCAAGCACAATATAACAAATAAAATGACAGTGGACACCTTGTTTTGCTCCTGATTATAGAAACATTCAATCATTGATTGAAGGATTAAATGATTCAATGATGAAAACATTCAACCATTTACAATTAAATCATTTTTCTTAGTTGGCCTTTAACAGTTGAGGAATTTCCTTCTATTCCTGGCTCACTGAGTATTATTATTATGAAAGGATGCTGGGTCACATCAATGGATCTTTCTGTATCCATAGAGATGCTCATGAAGAATTTTTCCCTCATTCTGTTAATGTGATATTTGTATTGATAGACTTTTATGCTGACTCAAATTTACATTCTCCTATGATAAATACTTACTGATCATGGTGTAAAATCCTATTTATATGTTGCTGGAATTAGTTTACTAATAGTTTGTTGAGAATTTTTATAACTATATTACTAAGGGATAATAATATGTAGTTTTCATGTTATGGCTGTCTGGTGTTGGTATCACTTTAATACTGAATTCATAGTATGAGTTGGGAAGTATGACTTCTTATTCTCCTTTTTGTAGAAGATCTTGTGAAAATTGGTGTTACTTCTTCAACTGCTTTCCAGAATTTGCCTGTAAACCCATTTAGTCCAAGAATAGGCTCAGGACAATTGCTAAAATTTTACTTTGCTTTATTTTTAAGTTACTAATTATATCCCCTTACCTGTAAGCCTATTCTGATTCTCTATTTCTCCTTGAGTCAGTCTCAGTAGTTTATGCCATTCGAGAAAGATGCTCATTGCATCTGGGTTTTCTAATAATTTGGCATTCAATTGTTCACAATATTCATGTAAAATCATTTTTTTATTTCTGTAAGGTGTGTAGTGGTGTTCATTTCCGATGCTTGATTGAAGTAATCTGAAATTACTCTCCTACTTTTGCAGTCATTATAGTTAAGGGATCATTAAATTTGTTGCTCTATTCAAAGAACTGACTTTTGTTTTCATTGGTTTCTATTATTTATCTGCTTTCTATTTTATTAATTTCAGATATCATTTTATTTTTTTCATTTTTAATTTCTGTGGGTACGTAGTAGATGCATATATTTATGGAGAACATTAGATGTTTTGATATAGGTGTGTATCATAACCACATCATGAAGAATGGGGTATCAAACTCCTGACGCATTTATCTTTTGTGTTAATAAACAATCCAATTATACTCATTTAGCTATTTTAAAATATACAATTAAATTATTAATGACTATAGTCACCCAGTTGTGCTGTCAAATAGTAGATCATATTCATTTTTCTAACTATTTTTTGCACCTCTTAACCACCCACAACTCCCCCTCACAGCCTACTACCTTTCCCAGCCACTGGTAACCATCCTACTCTCTATCTCCATGAATTCAATTGTTTTGATTCTTACAGGCCACAAATAAGTGAGAACATGCAATATTAGTCTTTATATGCCTGGCTTATTTCAAATAACATAATGATCTATAGTTTCATCTTTTTTTTTTTTTTTTTTTTTGCAAATAACAGGATCTCATTTATTTTTTATGGCTGAATAGTGGTCCATTGTGTGTATGTACCACATTTTCTTGATCCATTTATCTGTTGAAACCCTTAGATTGTTTCTAAATTTTGGCTGTTGTGAACAGTGTGACAACGAATTTGGGAGTGCAGAAGTTTCTTTGATATACTGATTTCCTTTCTTTTGAGTATACACCCAGCAGGGGGATTCCTAAATCATACGATAGCTCTATTTTTAGTTTTTTGAGGAACCTCAAATCTGTAGTAATTGTACTAATTTACATTCCCACCAACAGTGTGCAAGGGCATCCTTTTCTCCAAATCCTTGCCGGCATTTTTTATTGCCTGTCTTTTGGATATAAGCCATTTAACCTGTGATGAGATGACAGCTCATTGTGGTTTTGATTTTCATTGCTCTGATGACAAATAATGTTGAGCAGCTTTTCATATGCCTGTTTGCCATTCATATGTCTTCTTTTGAGAAATGTCTATTCAAATCTTGTGTCCATTTTTAAAGTCAGATTATTAGATTTTTTTTCCTATAGATTAGTTGGAGCCCTTTATATATTATGGTTAATAGTTCCTTATCAGATGGGTAGTTTGTAAATATTTTCTCCCATTCTCTCTCTTTACTTTGTTGGTTGTTTCTGTTGTGGTACAGAAGCCTTTCAACTTGAAGTGATCACATTTGTTCATTTTTGCTTGGTGGCCCCTGTTTCTTGGGTATTACTCAAACAATTTTTGCCCAAACCAATGTCCTGGAAATTTTCCCTAATGTTTTCTTGTGGTAGTTTCATAGTTTAAGGTCTTAGGTTTAAATCTTTAATCCATTTTGTTTGATTTTTTTAATGTGACGAGAAGAGTCTAGTTTCATTCTGCATATGAATGTCCAGTTTTCCCAGCACCATTTATTGAAGAGACTGTCTTTACACCTTGGCACCTTTGTCGAAAATGAGTTCACTGTAGGTATGTGGATTCCTTTCAGCATTCTTTATTCTTCTTTATTGTTTTATGTGTCTGTTTTCATGAGAATACTATGCTGTTTTGGTTACTATAGCTCTGTAGTATAACTGGAAGTTAGATAGTTTGATTCCTCCAGTTTGGTAACTTCTTCCCCAGGATAGCTATGGCTATTCTGGGTCTTTTTTAATTGCATACAAATTTTAAGATTGTTTTTTGTATTTCTGTTAAGAATGTCATTGGTATTTTGATAGGAATTGAATCTGTAGATGGTTTTGGATAGTATGGACATTTCAACAATATTCGTTCTTCTAATTCATGACACTGGAATCATTCCACTTTTGAGTGTCCACTTTAATTTCATTTATCAATGTTTTATAGTTTTCATTATAGAGATATTTTATTTCTTCAGTTAATTCCTAGACATTTAATTTTATTTGTGGCTATTGTGAATAAGATGATGATGATGATGATGATTATTATTAATATTTTGAGATGGAGTCTCACTCTGTTGCCCAGGCTGGAGTGCAGTGGCACAATCTCGGCTCACCACAATCTCTGCTTCCCAGGTTCAAGCGATTCTCATGCCGCAGCCTCCCAAGTAGCTGGAATTACAGATGTGTACCACCACACCCAGCTAATTTTTGTATTTTTTAGTAGAGACGGGGTTTTGCCATGTTGGCTAGGCTAGCCTCAAACTCCTGACCTCAGGTGATCCTCCTGCCTCAGCCTCCCAAAGTGCTGGGATTACAGGCATGAGCCACTGCACTCAGCCAGATTATTTTTTTAAATTTGCATTTCTGATGGCTCACTGTTGACATAGACAAATGCTACTGGTATTTGTATGTTGATTTTGTATCTTGCAACATTATTGAATTTGTTTATCAGTTCTAATAGCATTTTGGTGGTCTTTAGGTATCTTTCAAGTAATAATCTTTCAAATAAGAGATCATATCATCTGTAAACAAGGATAATTTGACATTTTCCTTTCCAATTTGGATACTCTTTATTTCTTTCTATTGCGTGATACTCCACCTGGGCCTTCCAGTACTGTGCTAAATAATAGTGGTGAAAATGTCATCTTGGTCATGTTCCAGGTTTTAAAGGAAAGGCTTTCAGTTTTTCCCCATTCAATCTGATACTAACTCTGGGTCTGTGGTATATATAGCTTTTATTATATTGAGGTATATTCCTTCTATCTTCAGTTTTTGAAGGTTTTTATCATAAAAGGATTCTAAAGTCCATCAAGTGGTTTTTCATCAATTATATTGATCATATGGCTTTTGTCCTTCATTCTGTGGATATTGAAAGGAGTTAGTCAGCTTGCTTTAGGCAGACAGCAAGGGAAGGGTCCCCAGAGAACTTCCGACCTGTGTTTTGTGTAAATAGGGATCCTTGCACAGGGAAGTTGCCTAAACATGCTCGCAGTGGACTAAGAGCCTGCACGTGCACTCAGAAATGGGGTGGAGCCACCAGGAATTTGTACCTTATACAAATAGGGAACCCAGCCCGATCAGCTTGTATGTAAAAGCCCTTGTATGTAAAAGCCCCCTGTGAAGGGGGCAATTAGGAACCTGCTTTCAGGACCCCTCTCTTTCCCGAGAGCTTTCCTTTTGCTTAATAAATTCTACTGCACTCTTTCTTTGAGTGTCCACATGCCTAATTTTTCCTGGTAGTAAGGTAAGAACCCGGACTTAGCTGATCTAAGGAGAAAAAAGTCCTGCATCAGTATGATGTATCATATTGATTGATTTGCATATGCTGAACCATCCTTGCATCCCATGGATAAATCCCACTTGGTAATGAGGAAGGATCCTTTTAATATACTGTTGAATTTGATCTACTGGTATTTTGTTGATGATTTTTACATCAATATTCATCAGAGATATTGGCCTGTAGTTTTGTTCTGTTTTTTGATGTGTCTTTGTCTGGTTTTGGTATTAAATTAACACTGCCCTTTTGGAATGAGTTTGGATGTGTTCCCTCTTTATTATTTCAGACTATTTTAAGCAGGATTGGTATTACTCCTTCTTTAAATTTTTGGTAGAATTCAGCACTGGAGCCATCAGGTCCTGAGATTTTCTTTACTGGGAATTTTTTTTTTTTTCTCCAATCATGTTACTTGGTATTATCATCTTCAGGTTTTGAATATATTCCTGATTCAATCTAGGTAGGTGGTAGGTGTCTAGTTGTTTTTCCATTTCTTCTAGATTTTTCAATTTATTGGTAGATAGTTGCTCACAGTAGCCACTGAAGATTCTTCAAATATCTGCAATGTGAGTTGTAATGTTTCCTTTTTCATATCTGATTTTATTTATTTGTATCTTATTTTGATTTTTCTTAGTGAATCTGGTTAAAGATTTGTCAATATGATTTAGCGTTTTGAAAAAACAACATTTTGTTTCACTGATCTTTTGTATTTTTTTATTTCAATTGCATTTCTTTCTTACTATTTCTTTTCTGTTACTAATTTTGGCTTTGGTATGCTCATGCTTTTCTATTTCTTTAGGATGCATAGTTAGGTTGTTTATTTGAAGTTTTTCCTCCTTCGTGATGTAGAAACTTTTAGCTCTAAATATTCCTATTAATGCTACTTTTGCTGTATCCCATAAATTTGGTGTGTTTTGTTTCAATTATCATTTGTTTCAAGAATTTTTCCTCTTTTTGTAATTTCTTCATTGACCCACTTGTCATTCAGAAGCATATTGTTTGATTTCCATGCATTTGTACTTTTTCAAAATTTCTCTTTTTATTAATTTCTAGTTCTGTTTCATTGTAGTCAGAAAAGATGCTTGATATTCTTTCAAATTTTTGCATGTTTTGTGACTTGTTTTGTGACCTAACATACGGTCTATTATTGAGAATGATCCCTGTGCTGAGGAAAAGAATATATATTCTGCAGCTGTTGGGTGAAATGTTCTGTAAATATCTATCAGATCCATTTGTTTTACAGTACAGATTAAGTCCAATGTTTCTCTATTGCTTTTCTGTATGGAAGATCTGTCCAACGCTGAAAGTGGGGTGTTGAAGTCACCAGCTCTTATTGTATTGGGGCCTATCTCTCTCTTTAGCTCTAATAATATTTATTTTATATATCTTGTGCTCCAGTGTGTTGGGTGCATATATATTTAAAATTGTTATATCCGCTTGTTGGATTAATCCACTTATCATTATAAAGTGACCTACTTTGCCACTTCTCATATTTTTTGTCTTCAAATCTATTTTATAAGTACTCTTGTGCTTTTTGGTTTCCATAGGCATGGAATATCTTTTTCCATCCTCTTTTTTTTTTTTTTTTTTTTTTTTTAGTCTATGTGTGTCTCTATACGTGTGTTACTTGTAGGCAACAGATCAGTAGGTCTTGGGTTTTATCCATTCAGGCACTCTATTTTTTTGATTGGAGAGTTTAGACTATTTACACTCAATGATATTATTGATAAATAAGGAGTTACTCTTGCCATTTAGTTATTTGTTTCTCATTGTTTTGTGGTCTACCCATCCTTCTTTCCTTCCTTCTTATCTTCCTTTTAATGAAGGTGATTGTATCTGGTGACATGATTTAGCTTCTTGCTTTTTATTTTTTGTGTTATTTGTTTTATGTCTTCTGATTTGCGGTTACCACGAGTATTGCAACAAACAAACAAACAAATAAGCAAAAAGGAAACTAATAAAAACTCTACGCCTTAACTTTAACCCCCTGCTTTTAAATTTTTGTTGTTTCTATTTATCCCTTATTGTAATGTCTCTGTACTAAAACAATTGTTTTAATTATTATTTTTGATTGATTCATCACTTAAACTTTGTATTTAGGATAAGAGCAGTTTACACACAACAGTGACAGTGTTATAATATTTTGTGTTTTCCTGTGTACTTACTATTACCAGTGAGTTTTATACCTTCGAGTGATTACTTCTCTCTAATGACCTTTTCTTTCTGATTGAAATACTCCCTTTAGCATTTCTTTCAGGACAATTCTGATGTTGATGAAATCCTTCAGCTTTTGTTTGGGAAATTTTTTATTTCTCCTTTATGTTTGAAGGATATTTTCACTGGTTTTCTATTCTAGGATAAAAGGTTTTTTTCTTTCAGCACTTTAAATAGCTCATGCCACTCTCTCCTCACCTGCAAAGTTTGCACTGAAATGTCTGCTGTCAGACATATTAGAGCTCCATTGTATGTTACTTCTTTCTTTTCTTTTGCTGCTTTCAAGATCTTTTCTTTATTCTCGATCTTTGAGAGTTTAACTATTGAATACCTTGAGGTAGTTGTATTTGTGTTAAATTGCCTTGGTACTGCATAACCTTCTTATATAAGGATATTGCTGCCTTTCTCTAGGATTTGAAAATTCTGTTATTTTCCCTTTGAATAAACTTTCTACACCTGTCTCTTTCTCTGCCTCCTCTTTACAGACAATAATTCTGACATTTACACTTTTGAGGCTATTTTCCAGATCCTTTAGGTGTGCTTTATTGTTTTGTATTATTTTTTTTCTTTTGTCTCTTCTGACTGTGTATTTTCAAATAGCTTCTATTCAAGTGCCCTAATTCTTTCTTCTGCTTGATCAATTCTGCTATTAAAAGACTGGTCCATTCTTCAGTAAGTCAATTGCATTTTTCAACTCCAGAATTTATATTTGATTCTTTTAAACTATATAAATATCTTTCATGAATTTCTCTGATAGAATTCAGAATTTTTTTTCTGGGTTCTTCTGAATTTCTTCGAGTTTCCTCAACTCAGCTATTTTTAATTATCTTTCCGAAAGTTTACCTGTCTCTGTTTCTGCAGGATAAGTTTCTCATGCCTTATTTAGTTTATTTCATGAGGTAATGTTTTCCTGGATCATCTTGATACTTGCAAATGTTCTTTATTGTCTGGCCATTGAAGATTTAGGTACTTAATCTGTCTGCACAGTCTGGGCTTCTTTGTACCCCTCCTTCTTGGGTAGGCTTTCCAGAAATTTGAAAAGACTTGGCTGTTGTAATCTAAGCTCTATTTGCTTTAGGGTCACTCCAAGCTCAGTAACACTGTTGTTCTTACAGACTCTTAGAGGTACTGCCTTAATGGTCTTGGACAATATTCAGGCAAATGCTATGGATTACCAGGCAGAGACTTTTGTTCTCTTCCCTTAATTTCTGTCAAACAGGGTCTGTCTTGCTCTGTCCTCAGTCAACTGAAGCTGGGGGTGTAGTGACACCACTATTACTTCAGGATTGCTAAGTCAATTCTGAAGCCAGCATAGCACTTGGTCTCACCCAAGGCCTGCTGTAACCACTTCCTAGTTCCCTCTTATGTTTGTTCAAGGCCTTGGGGCTCTGCATACAGCTTTTTGCAATGCCAGCCAAGTCTGTGTCCTTCCCTTCAAGGCTGAAAGTTCAACCAGTCCACCAAGTAGACTTCTAAGAATTTTTACTCTAGTCCATGTCATCTGAAAGCCATGGACTAGAGTAATAAACCATGGAAGTCTACCTGGTGTTCCACTGTACTTCAGCTGAGCTAGTGCTCAAACAACAAGAAATAGTCTTTTCCCACTCTTCTTTCCTAAGGCAGAAAAGCCTCAACCCATGGCCACTGCCACCACAGGCCACTGTTGAGTACTTCCAGACTACTTCTGATGTACCCTTATGGCCTAAGGGCTCTTCATTTAGCTTGCTGTAAATGCTGCCTGACCTGAGACCACAAGTCAGGGCAATGGGCTCTCCTCTGGCCCAGGGCAGGTCCAGAATTGCTATCCAAAAGCCAAGTCTTGGTATCAGGAACCCCAAGAGCCTATTTGATGCTCTACCTTTCTGTGGCCAAGCTGGTACTTAAGATGCAAGATGAAGCTCCTTTAACTTTTCCTTATGCTTTTGTCAAGTAGACAGGTTTTTACACCAAACCCAGAATAGTTGGGAATGTGCTGGGTCTCACCTGAAGCCAGAATGTCTCAGGGTCTTACTCAAACCCTTGACATAGTATCTGGGTATCACTGCTTGGCATTCAGGGCCCAAGGTATGTTAGGTTAGCAAGTGATGAATGCTGCCAGGACTAGGTCCTTCCCTTCAAGACAGAAGGTTCCCTTTGGCTCAGGTTGCATCTATAAATGCCCAGGATCTAGGGTCTGGAAAGAGGGCCTTATGGCTCTGACTGGTACCTTATCCTTCTGTGGCTGAGCTAGTATCTATGATGCAAGACAAAGTCCTCTCGACTCTTCTGTCTCTTCTCCTCAGTTAAAAAGAAGCATTCTCTTTTGGATCCAGAAGCCGTGCTGTCTGGAGTTAAAGAAGGAGTGATGCCATCACTCCTTTAGCCGTCCCAGTTGGTGCCTCAGTAGGTCATGTGCCCCACCACCCCATTCAAGGTCTATGCGCCCAGTTCAGCCCTAGGACTAACCTTGGTGTTACAATCCTTGTGGCTTAAACTTCCTTTCAAGCTAATTTAGAGACCCAGGGCACCTTAGCCCATGGTTGTCAAGGCTTGCACGAACTCAAGTTCTGGCCTTTGGGATCTGCTATTCCTCTCTGGTCAGGGTTGGTTTAAATGCTCCCTTCATGGGTTGGCATCAGCTGAGTTTGGTCCAGTTTTTTTTTCTTCCACAACAGGACAGCACTGAGTTTAATGCCCCATAATTGCTGTTTTCTCCCTCCCCAACCACCCAGAGATCCTCTCTGCACCAAGCCACTGCTGCTGGGGTGTGGGGGAGGGGTGGCATCTGTGATTAAAAAGTCTTTTCTTTTGGTTTTTTACCTCTTCAGTGCCTCTTTCAGTGATAAGAAATTGAAACCAGGTACTATGTATGCTCAACTGATCTTTAGTTCTTACGAAGGTGTGTTTTGCGTGTAGATTGTTGTTAAATTGGTGTCCTTGTTGGGGAGACAATATGTGGAACCTTGTATTCTGTCATCTTGCTCTGCCTTCAATGCTATCTTTATTATTTCCTTCCTTCCTCTTGCTTGGCTTTAGTTTGCTTTATTGTAATTTAGTGTCATAACATGAGCATTTAAGTTATTGAATTGATACCTTTCACCATTTTAACATTAGAGTTTATAGTTATAATTTTTCCGATAAGCATTGCTTTTGCTATATCTTATGATTTTTGGTAGGTTGTGCTTCATTTTATCCCAGATAATTTTCCATTTCACTTGTGATGTCAAGGATGTATTGTTTGTTTGGGATATATTGTACTGTTTAATTTTCACATACTGTGTATTATCAGAATTCCTTCGGTTATTGATTTCTAATTTCATTCCATGTAATCAGAGTGTCTTAAACTGTTTGGGCTGCTATAATAAAATATCATAGACAAGTAGCTTATAAACAACAGAAATTTATTTTTCAGTTTTGGAGTTTGAGAAGTCCAAGGTCAGGACACCAGCAGATTTGATGTCTGATGAAGGCCTGCTTTCTCATATTCATCCTTCTTGCTATTTCCACACATGGTAGAAAGGAATAGCTAGCTCTGTGAAGTCTCTTTTATAAGGGTGTTTGTCCCAATCATGTGGGCTTTTCCCTCATAATTTAATCACCTCCCAAAGGGCCCACCTCCTAATACCATCACCTTAGAGGCTAGATTTCAACATATGAATTTTGAGAGAAATAAGGCTTCAGTTCATAGCACAGAGAATATAGCTATTATGTTCTTATCCTTTAAAATTTATCAAGGCTTATTTTATAACCTAAAATATGGTTAATCCAGGAAAATGTACCATGTGCACTTAAGAAGGAAGTGTTCTTCTTTTGTTGAGTGACATATCCTATAGATGTTTGTTAGGTTTAGTTGGTTTGTAATATTGTTCAAGTCTTCTATTTCCCTTGTTGTTATTCTGCCTAGTTGTTTTATTTGTTATTGAAAATGGAGTATTAAATTTTCCAACTATTATGGTTAAATGGTGTATTTCTCTATTTAATTCTGTCAGATTTGTTTCACATATTTTGAAGATTTTTTAAGTGAATATAAGCCTATTGCTATTATAGATTCTTGATGGATTTACCCTTTTATCATCATACAATTTACTTAATATCTAGTGATAATTCTAATTTTGTTGTCTATTTTGCCTTTTATTAGTAGATCCACACCAGTTTTTATGGATTAGCGTTTGTGTGCTAATTCTTCTCTTTTTATATTCTTTTACTGTCTTTTTTTTATTATTATTATTATTATACTTTAAGTTTTAGGGTACATGTGCACAATGTGCAGGTTAGTTACATACGTATACATGTGACATGCTGGTGCGCTGCACCCACTAACTCGTCATCTAGCATTAGGTATATCTCCTAATGCTATCCCTCCCCCTCCCCCCACCCCACAACAATCCCCAGAGTGTGATGTTCCCCTTCCCGTGTCCATGTGTTCTCATTGTTCAATTCCCACCTATGAGTGAGAATATGCGGTGTTTAGTTTTTTGTTCTTGCGATAGTTTACTGAGAATGATGATTTCCAACTTCATCCATGTCCCTACAAAGGACATGAACTCATCATTTTTTATGGCTGCATAGTATTCCATGGTGTATATGTGCCACATTTTCTTAATCCAGTCTATCATTGTTGGACATTTGGGTTGGTTCCAAGTCTTTGCTATTGTGAATGGTGCCACAATAAACATATGTGTGCATGTGTCTTTATAGCAGCATGATTTATAGTCCTTTGGGTATATACCCAGTAATGGGATGGCTGGGTCAAATGGTATTTCTAGTTCTAGATCCCTGAGGAATCGCCACACTGACTCCCACAATGGTTGAACTAGTTTACAGTCCCACCAACAGTGTAAAAGTGTTCCTATTTATATTCTTTTACTTTCAAACGATTTGTCTCCTAATATATCTTACGTTTTTGCTCTTGTATCTCTCTATTACTGACTTCTTTTGTGTTAAACATATATGACATAGCATACCATTTCAACTCTTGTAGTCTTTATTTTAACATATTTTGTGGAATTGCTTTCTTTCTGGTTACCCTGGGATTACAACTATTATCTTAAATTAAACAAATCTAGTTTGAATTAATAGCAATTTAATTTAAATATTATAAAAACCTTTCATAATATATAGCTCTATTTCATCCCTTCTTTTTGGTATTATTGGCATTCAAATTATATCATTATACATTTTAAATCCATCATCACAGCTTCACAATTTTTTTGCATTTGGCTTTTACAGCATATTTTAGAAAGCTTATAAAGAAAAATAAATTTATAATATATTTTATATGTCTCCTGAAGTAATATTGTAGTTACCTTTATTGCTGTTGTTTATTTCCTTGTGTGAGTTTGAGTACTTTCCTATCTATAGTCTTTCATTACACCCTAAAAGATTCCCTTTAGTATTTCTGGTAGGGCAGGTTTGTGGGCAACAGATTTCTTCCAGTTTGGGTTTGTTGGGGAATGAATTAATATTTCTTTTATTTTTGATGGCTAATTTTCTGGATATAGAATCCATGAGGGATAGTATTTCTTTCAGCATTTTCATTATGTCATCTCACTTCCTTCTGGTCTCCATGATTTCTGAAGAGAAGCCTGCTGTTAATGTTATTGAAAATTTCTTTTACATGATGAGTTGCTTTTCTCTTGCTGTTCTAGAGATTTTCTCTCTGTCTTTGTCTTTTGACAGTTTGCCTATGATGTGCTCAGTTGTGCATCTTTAGAGTTATCCTAGTTGGAATTTATTGGTCTTAATGGATAAGTAGATTTTTAAATCAAATTTGGCAAGTTTTCAACCATTATTTATTTAAATATTGTTTGTGCTAATCCTTCTGGAACTCCTTTTATGTCTATGTTGGTATGCTTGATGGCGTCCTACAGGTCTCTTAGACTCTGTACATTTTTCTTCTTTCTGCTATCCTTCTGTTCCTCAGACTAAAACATTTTATTTGACCTATCTCAATTTCACTTGTTTGTTCTTCTGGCTGCTCTTGTCTGCAGTTAAGCCCCTCTAGTGTTTTTTTCATTTCAGTTGTAATTTTTCGTTCAATAATTTTATTTATTTATATATATTTCCTATGACTTTATTGACATTTTCTATTTGGTAAGACATTGCCATGGTTTGAATGTCTAAAAATCATGTCTTGGAAAATTAATCTCTTAATGGGGACTTAAGAGAGGTGATTAGTCCATGAGGGCAGAGAGGATGGATTAAAGCTGCTATCACAGGAGTTAGTTTGTTATCGTGGAAGAGGGTTACTCAGAATACAGTGAGTTTCGCTCCTTTTTGTCTCTTTTTCTCTTACCCTCTCTTTGTCCTTGCAACTTGTACCATGTAATAATGCAGCAAGAAGGCCCTTGCCAGATACTGGGTTTTTGATTTTTAACTTCTCCAACTCACAAAGACTGAGAAAATAAAATGTTATTTATTACACATTACCCAGTCTCAGGTATTATCTTATAGAATAACAAATGGACTAGGAAATAAAACTGGTACTGTAGAGTGAGTGTTTCTATAACAACCTGAAATGTGGAATCAGTTTTGGAACTGGGTAATGAGCAGAGGCTAAAAGAATTGGAAGGATCAGAGTACAAAAAGCCTGTATTGCCATGACCAACATGTTAAGGACAACTCTGGTGAGGGCTCAGAAGAAGAGAAGAGCTGTAGGAAATGTCTGAAACTTCTTAGAGATTATGTGGTCATTACCGGAATGCTATTAGAAATATGGACAGTAAAGACCACTTTAATGAGGTCTCAGACACAAATGAGGAATATCTGATTGGAAACTGGAGTAATGGTCATCCTTGTGATTGATTAAGGGCCAAAAAGAAAACTTGATTGAATTGTGTCCATGCCTGGGAGCTTTGTGAAAGGTGGAATTTAAGAGAGATGAACTAGGATATCTGGAAGAAGAAACATTAAACAAGCTATTTGGTTTATTTTAACTATATATAGTAAAATGCAAAAGAGAGAAATAATATAATGAGGCAATTTATAATGTAAAGGAAAGGAGAACTTAAAACTTTGAAACATCCCACAGCCTGGCCATGTAAAGCATGATGAAGCTTGTTTGGGAGAGAATAACAAGGATGTGCCAAGTGACTCTTTGACAAAAATATTAGTATGAGTAAAAGAAAGCCAGGTGCTATTCAACAATACAATGGGAAAATGACCCTGAAGGCACTTGGGAGATCTTCAAGACTGCCCCTTACATCATAGGCCCTGAGCTCCAGGAGGGCCAAATGGTTTGGGGGAAAGGCCTGTGGTGCTCCTGAAGGATGCCTTCAGATTCTGCTTCCTAATTTCCAGCACAGTGTTCCTTGGTCACGCAAATTGTGGCTCAGGTAGATCTAAGCACAGCCAAACCCACTGTTCCAAAAGGTACAAGCCATGAACCCCAGAAGTGTCTATCTGGTGCTAATTCTGCAGATTTGAAGTATAGAAGAGCTGTGGGGGCATGGATTCCTCCACCTAAATTTCAAAGAATGTATTTGACTGCCTGGGAGTCCAGATGGAAACCTGCTGCTGCAGGGGTATATCCACTGCAGAGAATTCCCACTAGGACAATGTCTAGTGGAACCATAGGTGTAGAACCTCCTCCAAATCCCCAGACCTATAGAACCACCTGTGATTGCAGCCCCATACTGCAGGCATGAGACCTGCAGGCATGAGATTTCAACCCATGAGAGCAGCTGCATGAGCTGAGCCCAGCAAAGCCATGGAGGCAGGGCTGCCCAAGGCATTGGGAGCCCAACGCCAACCCCAGTGTGCTCAAGAGGTGGGAAACAATGTCAAGGTAGATTATTCCTGAGCTTTAAGATTTAATGTTGCTATCCTGTTGGTTTTGGACTTATTTGGGACAAGTTGCCCCTTTCTTTTGCCCATTTCTCCCTTTTGGTATGGAAATGGCTATGCTTGCTCTATCATTACATTTTAGAAGTAAATACCTTGTTTAATATCACAGGCTCATGCCTGGAGAATATTTTGCCCCAGGATGAATTGTGTCATGAGTCTCATCCATATCTAATTTAGATGAAATGTTGAACTTTAGACTTTTGAGTTGTTGCTGAAAGGACTTAAGACTTTGGGGCTATTGAAACAGAATTAATGTACTTTGCATTAATGTAGTTTGAGAAGGCCATTAATTTGGGGTGGGCAGGCATACAATGCTATGGTTTAAATGTGTTCCTCAAAAAGTATGTGTTAGAATCTTAATCCCTACTGCAACATTGTGGGGAGGTAGGGCCTAATAAGAGGTGATGAGGCCATGAAGACAATGTGAATGAATTAATGCTGTTATCATGAGAGGACTTTTATTATCATGGAGTGGGTTTCTCATAATAGGATGAATTTGACCCCCTTCAGCTTTTCTTTTTGTCTTGTCCTTATTTTGTCCTTTTGCCTTCTGCCATGCGATGATGTAGCAAGAAGACATTTGCAAGATTCTGGCCTCTCAATTTTGGACTTCCCAGGCCCCAGAAATGTTAAAAAATATATTTTTTGTTAATTATAAATTACCCAGTCTCAGGTATTCTGTTATAGCAGCATAAATGGACTAAGAAATATATTTTTCTCATAATGTCTTTTATTTATCTAGGCAATTATCTTTAGTTTTGGAACATATTTATAATAACTAATTTATACTATAAAATTAAGTTTTTAAAAAGGTTTTTGGTTAGCCTCTAGTTAGCCACAACTTGTATGCTACACTGTTGTTTCTGGTTGTTTTCAACATCCTATAGATAGGGTTCATGCAGAGTGAGCTCTGAGCCAGGTGAAATAAAAGCAAGCACTGAGAATGGAGCTTCTTAGGAAGCTGCCAAAGAGGTTCAATAGCAACAATTCCTTGTGGATGGGATTTGGGGACATGTCCAGTGTTTATGGGCCCTTCATTCATTATGGGCTAATCTCCCAGTTTCCAAAGCTACACTCATTCTAATGGTGTTGCTTTTCAAGTATATTATACAGCTAGAGAGAGGGGTATAGAAATAGGGCAAGTTAAAATGCAAAAATGCTCGTTGTTACTGAAATTCAGGCATTTAAAAAATAAATTATCAGATTATACAAATATTTTGGTTAATTTCCAAAGTTCAGGAAGAAAAATGACTTTTATAGTGTTTTTGCTGAATTTTTTGGAGATCATTAGCACCATGGAAATGATTGTTGCATAAAACATAATTTGAAAGCCTATGTCCATACTCAAAGAACAGCCCCAAAACATATACAGCAGGAAGTGAAAGAAACCAAGACAGAAATAAAAAATTCAACAACAATACTTGGAAACCTCAATGCTTCACTCTCATTAATGGATAGAACAACTAGACAGAATATCAGTAAGGTCACAGGAGACTTAAACAACAATGTGAAATAACTTGACCTAATATTAAAACCATCAAGAAGAGCAGACTATACATTATTCACAATAACACATTGAACAATGTTCAGGAAAACCTATATGCTAATTTATAAAGAAAAGTCTCCACAAATTCAAAAGAATTGAAGTCACATAAAGCACACTTTTTGACCAAATAAGTTAAACTATATTAGAACTCAATAACAGAAATAAATTGGAGAAATTCACAAATAACTGGAAATTAAGTACTTCTAAATAACCAGTGGGCCAATGAACAAATCATGGGAAACATTAGAAATTATTTTGAACTGAATGAAAATTAAACCACATCATATCAAAATTAATGAGATACACTTAAGTAGTGCTTAACAGAAATTTATAGTTTTAAACATCAGTTTTAACATAGAAGCATGCTCTCAAATAACCTAAGAGTTTACCATAAGCAACTAAAATAAAAACAAAATATATACCCAAAAAAGCGGAAGGGAAGGAGCAATAAAGATCAAGTCTGAATAAATGAAATAGAAAATGGAAAATTGATACAAAAATTAGTGAAATTAAGAATTAGTTCATTTAGGCTGGGCACGGTGGCTCATGCCTGTAATCCCAGCACTTTGGGAGGCCAAGGCGGGCGGATCACGAGGTCAGGAAATCGAGACCATCCTGGCTAACACGGTGAAACCCCTTCTCTACTAAAAATACAAAAAAAAAAAAAAAAAAATTAGCCGGGCATGGTGGCGGGCGCCTGTAGTCCCAGCTACTCAGGAGGTTGAGGCAGCAGAATGGCGTGAACCTCGGAGTCCCAGCTTGCAGTGAGCCAAGATTGCGCCACTGCACTCCAGCCTGAGTGACAGAGCGAGACTCCGTCTCAAAAATAAATAAATAAATAAATAAATAAATATAAAAATAAAAATTAGTTCATCTAAAGAATCAATAATACTGACAAACCTTTAGCTAGACTGATCAACAGTTTAAAAAGATTACTAAAATTACTAAAATTCACAATAAAGGAGGAATAATTATTATTGACCTAACAGAAAAAAAATGTCTGAGAATACCATGAACAACTGTGTGCCAATAAACTAGATAATTTACATGAAATGGACAATTTTCCAAGAAAATACAAGTTACCAAAATTAACTCGAGATAGAAAATTTACAAGATTGATGACAAGTAAAGGGATTCAATTAGTTACTTTAAAATTTCCTACAAATCAAATATTAGTCCCATATACCTTAACAAATAAATTTAACCAAACATTTAAATAATAAATAATTATAATTTTTGTGAAACATTTTTAGAAAATTGAGGAGATAACACTGCCTAACTTATTCTATAAGGCAAATATTACTCTTTAACCAGACCTAAGAAAAGATATCACAAGAAATTAAAAGTGAAGTTCAATACCTTCTATGATTATAGAAAAAAAATTCTTAGCAAAATATTACAAACTTAAATCCAGTGACATATACAAATTTTTGTAATGACTGAGTGGGATTTCTTCTAGGAAAGCAAAGTTGGTTTAACATATGCTTGGATGCCTCCAAAATCATGTGTTGGAATGCCAGCCCCCAAGGTGAATGTATAGATGGTGGAGCCTTTGAGAGATGATTAAGTCATAAAGGCAAAACCTTCATGAATGAGATTCGTGTCTTTATAAAACAGGCCCAAGAGAGAGACTTGCCCCTTTCACCATGTGTGGACACAATAAGAAGGTGTCATCTATGAACCAGAAAATGGGGCCTCACCAAACACTGAATCTGTTGGTGTCTTGATCTTTCCCTTTCTAGCTTCTAGAACAGTGAGAAATAAATCTGTCATTTATAAGTCACTCAGTTCATGGTACTTTGTTTATAGCAGACCAAATGGACTCAGATAACATGCAAAAATCAATTACTGTAATATACCATATTTACAAAAGAACAAAAAGCACATAATAATTTCAAGAGATAAACGAAGTAATTTGACAAAATCTGGCACTCCTCATAATTTAAAGAAAAAAAGAAAAAGAAAAAGAAAGAAAGAGAAAGAAAAAAGGAAGGAAGGAGAAAGAAAGAAACAGGAAGAAAGAAAGAAGGAAGGAAGGAAAGAAAGAAAGAAAAAGAAAGAAAGAAAAAGAAAGAAAGAAAGAGAAAGAAAGAAAGAAGAAAAGAAAAAAGAAAAGGAGGAGGAGGAGATAGAGGAGGAGGGAAGGAGGAAGGAAGGAAGGAAGGAAAGAAAGAAGGAAAGAAGGAAGGAAGGAAGGAAACTCTCAACAAATGAAATAAAAAAGAACTTCCTCAATCTGATAAAGGGCATCTGTGGGAAATACACAGCTAAAATCAGACTTAATGGTGAAAGATTGAATGAATGCTAATGAGACTAAGATGTCTACTATCATTAGCTTCTATTTAACATTACAGTGGGGGCTCTGGCCAGTAGAGTCAGACAAGAAAATTTAAAAAAATATTTAAAATGAAAATCTGATAAAGTAAAATGTCTTAATTCCTGCTTAAGAGCATGAACATTTAGGTAGGAAGTATTAAGACATTATCTTCTTCTCTCATTCTCCTTTTATGTGTCTCTCTTTGTCCTCTCCCTCTCCACAAGAACGAATGTCTTCAGGAAATTCACAGGGTAAAAGATAAATATAGAAAAGTCTATTGTATTTTTACAGCCTAACAATGAACTATCACAAATGAAATTAAGAAAACTACCTCATTCACAATAATATCAAAAATAACAAAATACTTTAAAATTAATAAAGATGCATACATTTTGACATTGAACAATACAAACCATTACCAAAAATTTAAAGAATATATAAATAAATGGAAAGATATGCCATGTTCATTAACTGGGAGACTCTATGATATCAATAGCAATATTCCCAAATAGATGTATTCAACAACAACCCTATCAAAATCCTAGCTCCCTTCTTTTAGAAACATAATAGCTAACTCTAATATTTACATAGAAATTCAAGGGACCCAGAATAAGCAAAACAATCTTGACAAAGAATGAGAATGTTGGAGGGCATGTACTTCTTTTCAAAATATACTGCAAGGCTACAGTAGTGAATATGATATAGCGCTGGCATAAATGTTGACATCAATCAATGGAATACTTTTTAGAGTCCAAAATGAAACGCTTACATTTTTGGTCAATTGATTTTGACAAAGATTCCAATCAACACAACTAGCAATGCATAGTAACCTCAACAAATATTGCTGACACAACTGGATATCTATATGCAAAGAATAAATTTAGACGAATACCTCATCATACACAAAAATAATTCAAAACGAATAATAAACATAAAGTTATTCATAAAAACTGAAGAATTTTTAGAAGAAGAATATGAGTAAATTTTTTTATCTTAAGTCAGCTGAAGATTTCTCAGATCTGAAACCAAGGGCACAAGAAATAGAAGAAAACTTTTATAAATTAGTCTTCATCAAAAATTTTAAAAATTGCTTCAAAATACTCCATGAAGAAAGTGAAAATACAAACGATAGATTTGAAGAAAATATTTATACCTCATATGTCTGAGAAATGACTTAAAAGTATAGAATATATAAAGAATGCTTACAATTCAATAATAAGGGGAAAAATCCCCAAATAAGTAACGGACCAAAGATTTCAGTGGAAATTTCATTAAATAAGTATATCTGTATGGTGAATAAGTACATGAAAAGGTGCTCAACATAATTACTCATTAGGTAAATGCAAATCAAAACCACAATTAGATACCATTACCTATCAACCAGAGAAGCAATATTCAAAATATTGACCAAAACAGGTGTTGGTGATGATGTGGAGAAACTGTAACCCTAATGCACTGCTGGTGATAATGTAAAATTGTGCAGCAACTTTCGAAAACATTTTGGCAATTTTTAAAGAAGTTAAACATAAATGTACATAAAACACAGTAATTGTATGCTTAGGTTTCTACCAAAGAACAAGTAGTACCTGCTCTGTTTCCACACAAAGAATCATACAAGAATGTTCACAGCAGCATTATTCATAACAGTCAAAAAATGGAAACATTTCAAATGTCCATCAGTGCAAGAATGGTTAAACTGAATGTGTTAAATACATGCAATGGAATCTGTTTGACAATAAAAGGAAAAAATCCTGATACACGCCACAACGTGGATAAACCTCACAAACCTTATGCTAACACAAAGAAGCCAGATGAAAAATATCCCACATACTGTATCATACCAGTTTATGAAATGTCCAGGAAGGCAAGTCTATAGAAACAGAAAGTAAGTTAGTAGTTACCTGGCTACAGGGGAGGAAAGCAGGAATTGTCTGCAAATAGTGATGATTGGACATCTTTAAGATGACGGAAATGTTGAAAAATCTGGATTGCTGTGATATTTGCACAACTCTTTAAAGTACTAAAAATCACTGTGTTATGTACTTAAACAAGTGTATTGCATGGTATGTAAATTATACATCAATGAGGTTTTTAAAAATGGATCAGGAAACAACAGGTGCTGGAGAGGATGTGGAGAAATAGGAACACTTTTACACTGTTGGTGGGACTGTAAACTAGTTCAACCATTGTGGAAGTCAGTGTGGCGATTCCTCAGGGATCTAGAACTAGAAATACCATTTGACCCAGCCATCCCATTACTGGGTATATACCCAAATGACTATAAATCATGCTGCTATAAAGACACATGCACACGTACGTTTATTGCGGCATTATTCACAATAGCAAAGACTTGGAACCAACCCAAAAGTCCAACAATGGTAGACTGGATTAAGAAAATGTGGCACATATACACCATGGAATACTATGCAGCCATAAAAAATGATGAGTTCATGTCCTTTGTAGGGACATGGATGAAATTGGAAATCATCATTCTCAGTAAACTATCGCAAGAACAAAAAACCAAACACCGCATATTCTCACTCATAGGTGGGAGTTGAACAATGAGATCACATGGACACAGGAAGGGGAATATCACACCCTGGGGACTGTGGTGGGGTGGGGGGAGGGGGGAGGGATAGCATTGGGAGATATACCTAATGCTAGATGACGAGTTAGTGGGTGCAGTGCACCAGCATGGCACATGTATACATATGTAACTAACCTGCACAATGTGCACATGTACCCTAAAACTTAAAGTATAATAAATAAATAAATAAATAAAAAATTGGATCAGGCCAGGCACAGTGGCTCACGCCTGTAATCCCAGCACTTTGGGAGGCCGAGACGGGATAGTCACTTGAGGCCAGGAGTTCAAGACCAGCCTGGCCAAAATGGCAAAACCCCATCTTTACTAAAAATACAAGAATTAGACGGGCGTTGTGGCTCAGACCTGTAGTCCCAGATATTCAGGAGGCTGAGACAGGAGAATCGCTTGGACCCCAGAGGCAGAGGTTGCATTGAGCCAAGATCGCACCACTGCACTCCAACCTGGGTGATGGAGCAAGTCTCTGTCTCAAAAAAAAAAAAAAAGGATCAATTAACCAATTTGCCTAAGGTGATAGAACTAGAAAGTTTAAGAAACATAAGTTTAAGAAACATAATTTCACTCTGCAATGTTGCCTTAAACTTTATTATTTGATATTGAGGAAAAATATTGAATTTCTTCAACTTGAACATTTGGAGTAATTCTATGAACTACAATGTATCCGATGAACCTGAACATGTGCTTTGTTCTAAGAGACAAAATTAGTCTATAAAGTTAAAAGCTGGGATAGCGGTTATTTTTAGAGGAATAGCCAGTGGAAAGGAGCCTGCAAGAAGGCTTCTGAATACTGGGGTTCTGTTTCTTTGTCTGAGTACTAATAATATAAGTATGTTCAGTTTGTGAAAATAATTCAAGCTGTACAGTTATGTGCCATTTTACACACATGCACACACACATATATATAATATTAACATTTTGAACAATATTTTCAAAATTTTCCAAGAACATTTGCAGATAAGCAAAAAATTATATTTTAAATTGTACAAAATTTAATATCTATGCAGGAGAGTACTTTGAGTAACAGGGCCACTCATTTGAAAAACAAAATAACTGAAAGTTTTGTCTATCAATTATTTTATTTAGAGTTGTTCTGTTTTTCTATCAACTGCTATATATTGTTTCTATCTGGTTGAGTCTTGGCAAGTTAAAATTAAGAATCCTTTCGGCTGCACTTCTATCAAAAAATTCTAATTCAGATATTTGGGGAAATATTACTGGTATTTAACTAAAAGATCACAACAAACTATCTGTGAAGATAAAGTTTGATTTACGTAAACCAAATGACAAAACCTTTTGTGACATACCTATATTTGAAAAAATATATGGCCTGAATTAGAAAAGTGTTAGGTCAATTAGCAGTTGAATAACTTCATATCAAAGATATAAAATAATGAACCAGTGTTAACTTGGATGGTACCAGATAGCAGAGTGAGTTAAAACTCTATCCTTAATCCTATCTGATCCTATACATAGTGACCAATATCTTAAATGGAGCTTTAGAATTTCCCCTTATCAAATATTCGGATAATTCAAAGCTAGGAGAGAAATCAAACATGCTGGATTCCAGTTGAAATTAAACATTATCTTGGCTAACTGAAACTTGCTGGTGAATCCAGTGATATAAATTTAAATTGAATTAGTTACACAATTAAACAATTGGGGAGAATTCCTGTGAAAGAGATACAATTTTAGTTACAGTAAAGCTTCAGAAATGTAATATTGGCCAATTCCTATATATATGTATAACATGTCAGTTGGAATTTTTAAAAATGTGCCTTGTAGGATGTCAATAAGTGTCTAATGAAAGAAGTTATAATTAAGAATGGTGAGCTTAACAAATAATCAATTTTTTGTTACTGCAGGACTTCTAAGACTCTTTAATAAACAGCAAAAAACTATTTTCCCCATGGAGATCTTTGAGAGACGAGTGTTTCAGAGAATGTTTTCAGTGCAAAACTGACATAGATCAACTAACACATGCTTTCGCCTTTTCCTTGGGACAGATTATTAACATGTCCTATGATTGCCACACACAGCCAGTCTTCATGATTAATTGAGGATCTTTAAAAATAATAATAAGATATAAAAAAATAAAAAAAAATTAAATAATAATAATAATAATAATAATAATAAGATATTCCAGGACTCAACCCCAGAATAAAGTGAGGGAAAAACTGCAAGTACAATGACTTTAAGGTCTGAAACTAAGACTTACTACTATCAAAATAATTATCTATCTTTCATCTCTACTTCCCTCCCTCTGTTTGGCTTCACTGTTTGGCTTCATTTTATAGACAGGCTCTCTGCATATAGCAGGGAACATAGCCACCAATAGCTTTATATTCATATTTTGCCAACTTTGTAACCCCAGTGGAAAGGAGTTTCTTTATTGTGAAGTCATGTTATAAATTCGAGAAAAGGACTCTGGGTAATGTAACCAACTTATGAACCAATTGCTGTTATTTGTGAGATTTAATATATTGATAAGCTAGGATTTAATGAAAGGTTGATACCTGAAACACACAAACAAAACACCTTGATATCATAAATGATAGATCTATAAGATACAAATAAAATGGGAAAGAATTTATTTCAAAAAATATTATTGAGGACACAAAAACAATACACAACTACTAAAAGACTCCTGTGTTATATACAATAAAGAAGAAAATATTTTAAAATATTTTGAGTTACAAATGTAATACAGATTGAATGAAGAAAACTTGGGAAAGTACAAAAAGGCAGAAGGGAGATTTTAAGAAGTGGATTGAATCTCTTCACTCAAAGGAACCACTATCAATATTTAAGGGTGTTATTATAGTAATAAAGAATTTTAGAAGCTGACTTTGTTTTCAAAGCTAGTTTCACTAAGTATTATGTTGCTACGTCACTTTAGGTAAGTTTTTTAATCTCTGCATTTGAATTTTTCATCTGTTTTGTGGGGAGACAAATAGCATTGAAATCATCGTGATGATTAAATAAGATAGTTTATATAATGTTGCTAGCAGAGTATCTGACAGATATTAGTTACTAAATACATGGTATTTTTATTTGTTGTTATTACTGTTGTTGTTTTGGGATATTTCTTATGATTGTTTTACATGAGCTATATAAGTTATTCAAAAAGAGCTAACTTTGACTAGGAAATGTATAAGGGAAGAGAATGCCAGCTACCAGTTTTGATAATGACAGAGAATCTTTACAGTTCCTAAAAAATGTTGGATTAAGTCCATCGAGAGGAATTAGCTGCAAATATATATCCCTAGATAGGCTATTTTGTTTATTTAAAACAATATAATAGTGTTTATTTTGACACTGGATGCCTTATGTCATCACCATAGAAGATATTTTAGATATTTTAGGCTTGGTCATGCATGCATTCAATTCACCTCAAAAGTAAAAGTGCATCCAGGTAATATTATCTCTCTTTCTTTCACACACACACACACAATGGACACAGATTTATTCTATATCTTGGCTATTGTGAATAGTGCTTCAATACTCATGGGAGTGAAGATTTCCTTTTGGTATACTGATTTTAATTTCTGTGGATATATACCCTGAAGTCAGATTGGTGCATCACATGGTAGTTCTATTTTTAGTTTTTTGAGGAGCCTCCATACTGTTTTTCATAATGGCTGTACCAATTAACTTCTCACCAACAATGTGCAAGGGTTCATTTTTCTCCACATCCTTGCTAACAATCAGCTTGTCTTTTTTAGAATAGCCATTCTAACAGAAGTGAGGTGATACTGTGGTTTTGATTTGTATTGCCTTGACAATTTGTAATGCTGAGTATTTTTTCATACACCTGTTGACAATTTGTATGTCTTCTTTTTAGAAACGTCTATCCAAGTATTTATGCCATTTAGCAATTGGGTTGTTTGTCTTCTTGCTATTAAGTTGTTTGAGGTTTTAAAATATATTTTATATATTAAACCCTTGTCAGATGTATGGTTTCTAATATTTTCTCTCATATGGTAGGCTGTTTCTTCACTTTGTTGATTGCTTCCTTTGTTGTGCAGAAGCCTCTCAGTTTAACGAATTCTTATTTGTGTATTTTTCCTTTTCTTTCTTGCGCTCTGGAGGATATATCCAGAAAACAATTCTCCAGACGACGCTTTTGTCCTATATTTACTTCCAGTAGTTTCAGTGTTTCAGATCTTACATTTAAAGATTTAATCCACTTTCTGATAATTTTTGAATATCATGAGAGATGAGTCTAATTTTGTTATTCTTTTGCATATGCATATTCAGTATTCCCACCACCTACTGAAGTGACTGTCCTTTCCACAATATATGTTCTTGGAACCTTTATAAAAAAATCTGTTCGCTGTAAATGCCACAGTTATTTCTGGGATCTCTATTCTGTTCCATTAGTCTAGATGCCTGTTTTTATGCCAGTATCATACTGTTTTGCTTGCTATAGGTTTGTAGTATATTTTGATGTCAGATTGTGTAATGTCTCCAGTTTTCTTCTTTTTGCTCAGGATTGATTTGGCTATTTAGGGTCTTTCATAGCTCCATATGAATCTTACAATTATATTTTTTCTCTCTCTGGAAAATGTCATTGGTATTTTGATGGCGATTGCATTGAATATGTAGATTATTTTAAGTGGTATAGATATTCTGACAGTAATAATTGTTCCAGTCCATGAACACTGCATATCTTTCCATTTATTTGTGTCTTCTTTAATGTATTTCATCAATATCTTATAGTTTCCATTGTAGAAATATTTCACCTCATTGGTTAAATTTGATTATTTTATTTGTCATGGCTTTTGTAAATGGAATTGTTTTCTTGATTTCCTTTTCAGATAGTTCACTCTTAGTGTATAGACACACTACTAATTTTTGTATGATTATTGTATATTGTGCCATTTTAATGAATTTGTTTATTAGATCTAGCAGGTTTTTGTTGGAGTCTTGGGGTTTTCTATATTTAAGATCATGTCACCTTTGAAAAGGGACAACTTACCTTCTATCTTTCCAATATGGATGCTTTTTATTTCTTTCTCTTGCCTAATTACTCTGGCTAGGACATCCAGTATTATGTTGAACTAGCAAGAGTGGGAATTCTTATCTTGTTGCAGATCTCAGAGGAAATGCTTTCACCACTTTCCCATTCAGTGTGATATTAGCTGGAACTTGTCATATATGGCCTTTATGGTGTTGAGGTTCATCCCTTGCATGCCTAATTTGTTGGGAGTTTTCATTATGAAGGAATGTTGAATTTTGTCAAATGCTTTTCCTTCATCTATTAAAAGAATTACATAAACTTTGTCTTTCACTCTATTCATGCAACTTGTCACTTTTACTGTTTTGTTTATGTTAATCCATCCTTGCATCCTTGGGATGAATACCACTTGAGCAAGTTGAATTATTTTTTTTAGTGTGCTATTGAATTCTCTTTGCTAATTTTTTTTGAGAAATTTTACATACGTGTTCATCAGGAACATTGGCATGGAGTTTTCCTTTTTATTGTTGTTGTGTCTATATCTGGGATTGATATCTGGGTAATTCTGGCCTTATAAATTGAGTTTGGAAATATTATTTCCTCTTTAATATTTTAAGAGTTTGAGAAGGAGCGGTATTAGTTTTTTTTTAATGTTTAGTAGAATTCAGCAGTGAAGCCATGAGGTCCTGTGCTTTTCTTTGATACGAAAGTTTTTATTACAAATTGTATCTCCTTACACATTATTGGTCTGTTCGGATTTCTATTTCTTCATAATTCAGTCTTGGTAGGATTTATGTGTCCAGGAATTTATGTGTTTCTTCTAGGTTATCCAATTTGTTGTTGTATAACTTTCCATAATTTTCTTTAATTATCCTTTTTTATTTCTGTTATATCAGTTGTAATGTCTTTTTAATTGTTGTTTTATTTATTTCAGACTTCTCTCTTTTTTCTTATTCTAGCTAAAGATTTGTTGATTTTATTCATCTTTTCCAAAAAAACGCATAATTTCTTTCATATTTTCTATTATTTTAGTCTCTATTTATTTCTGCTCTGCTCTTTATCATTTTTTTCTAATAATTTTGAGCACAGTTTGTTCTTTTTTTTTGTAGTTTCTTGAGGTGCAAGATGAGATTTTTATTTGAACTCTTTCATCTTTTCTTTTTTTGGATGTAGGCATTTATTGCTATGAAATTCCCTCTTAGAACTTCTGTTGCTGTATAACATAAGTTTTTGTATACGATGCTTCCATTTTTATTTGTCTCAAGAAAATTTTTACATTTCCATTTTCATTTCTTCATTGACCTATTGGTTGTCCAGAAGTATATTTTTTAATTTTCACATATGTATGAAATTTCCAAAGTTCCTCCTGTTACTGAGTTTTGTTTTGCTTTGTTTTTACCATTGTGGTTAAAGTAAATACTTGATATGTTTTCAATCTTCTTAAATTTGCTAAAATCCTTTTTGTAGCCTAACATATGTTTGAGCTTGGAGAATGTTCCATGTGCAGTTGAGAAGAATGTACATTCTGATATTGTCAGATGGAATGTTCTGTGTATGTCTATACATCCATTTGGTCCAGAGTGCAGATTAATTATGATATTTCCTTCTTGATTTTCTGTCTGGATGATATATCCATTGCTGGAAGTAGAGTGTTGAATTTCAATACTATTATTGTGTTGAAGTTTATATCTCCCTTTACAACTATCAATATTTGCTTTATATATTTATGTGCTCCCATGTTATGTAAATGTATTATTATACAAAATATCTTCCTCAATCTCTTCATTTTTAGTCTATGCGTGTCCTTACAGGGGAAAGGAGTTTCTTGAAGACATCATATAACTAGATCTTATAATTTCAGCCATTCAGCCACTCTATAACTTTTGATTAAAGGATTTGATCAATTTACATACAAGGTAATTATCAATGCATAAAGACTTGCTACTGGCATTTTGTTCTTTTTAGTTGCTTTGTAAGTCTACTATTACTCTCTTATTATCTTCCATTGTGATTAATTGATTTTTCTGTAATAGCATGCTTTGATTCCTTGCTTTTAATATTTTTGTATTATAGATGTTTCCTTGTGGTTACAATGAGGTTTAAAGAATACTGTATCATTATAACAGGGTATTTTAAGCTGATAAAAACTTAATTGGTCACTCACATAAAAATAAAACTCCACAGATTACTTCATTTTCTCCTCCACATTTAAAATTTTTGATGCCATAAATTATATCTTCTTATATTGCATATCCCTTAACACATTTTTGAAGTTATTATAATTTTTAAAACTTTAATCTTTTGACCTTCACACCAAAGATACAAGCGATTTACACATCATCATTACAGTACAAAAGTATTCTAAATGTGACAAAGTGCTTACTATTACCAGTGACTTTCATGCATTCAGGTCTTTTTATGTTACTCATTAGCATAATTTTCATTCATCTAGAAGAACTCCCTTTAGAATTTCTTGTACAACAGTTCTAGTGATGACTTCCTCAGTTTTGGTATGTCTGGATAATTTTATTTGTTTATGTACTTTTAACCTTTATTTCATGTTTGGGGGTACATGCGACAGTTTGTTACATAGGTAAACACGTGTCATGGGGGTTTGTTGTACATATTATCTCATCACCCAGGTATTAAGCCCAGTACTCAATAGTTATCTTTTCTGTTCCCCTCCCTCCTCCTAACCTTCCCTCTCAAGTAGACTCCAGTGTCTGTTGTCTCCTTCTTTGGGTTAGTAAGTTCTTATCATTTAGCTCCCCCTTATAAGTGAGAACATGTGGTATATGGTTTTCAGTTCCTGTATTAGTTTGCTAAGGATAGTGGCATCCAGCACCATCTATGTTCCTGCAAAAGACATGATCTCATTCTTTTTTATGTCTGCATAGTATTGCATGGTGCACCTAGAATACTATGTATCTCATTTCCTTTATCCAGTCTGCCACTGATGGGCATTTGGGTTGACTCCATGTCTTTGCTATTGTGAACAGTGCTGCAATGAACATTTGCGTGCATGAGTCTTTATGGTAGAATGATTTATACTCGTCTGGGTATATAACAAGCAATGGGATTGCTAGATCGAATGGAATTTCTGTCTTTAGGTCTTTGAGAAATCACCACTGTCTTCCACAATGGTTGAATGGACTTACGCACCCACCAGCAGTGTATAGGTGTTTCCTTTCCTCCACAACTTTTCCAGCATCTGTTATTTTTTGACGTTTTAATAATAGCCATCCTGACTTGTGTAAGATGGTATCTTACTGGATTTTAATTTGCATTTCTCTAATCAATGATATTGAGTTTTTTTATATGCTTGTTGGCCACATGCATGTCTTCTTTTGAGAAGTGTCTGTCCATGTCCTTTGCCCACTTTTTAATGGGGTTGTTTGTTTTTCTCTTGTAAACTTGTTTAAGTTCTTTATAGCTGCTGAATATTAGACCTTTGTTAGGTACATAGTTTGCAAAATTTTTTTCCTATTCCATAGGTTGTCTTTTACCCTGTTGATAGTTTCTTTTGCTGTGCAGAAGCTGTTAACTTTAAGTAGATCCCACTTGTCGATTTTTGCTTTTGTTGCAATTGCTTTTGATGTTTTTTTCACTAAATTTTTGCCCTTTCCTATCTCCAAGATGGTATTCACTAGGTTGTCTTCTAGGTTTTTTTATAGTTTTGGGTTTTACATTTAAGTCTTTAATTCACCTTGAGTCGATTTTTTATTATAGTGTTACAAGGATGCCCTCTCTCACCACTTCTATTCTACATAATATTGGAAGTTCTAGGCAGAGCAATCAAGCAAGAGAAAGAAATAAAGCACATCCAAATAGGAAGAGAGAAATTCAAACCATCTCTGTTTTCTGAAGACATGATTTTATATCTAGAAAACTCCATAGTCTCAGCCCCAAAGCTCCATCCAGCTGATAAACAATGTCAGCAAATTTGCAGGATACAAAATCAATGTAAAAAATCATTCTTATACACCAACAGCATTCTTATACACCAACAGCATTCTTATACACCAACAGCAAAACAGAAAGCCAAATCAGAAAGGCAATCTGATTCAAAATTGCCACACAAAAAATAAAATAAAACAAAATACAATAAAATAAAATACCTAGGAATAAAGCTAACCTGGGAGGTAAAAGATCTCTAAAATGAGAATTATTAAACACTCCTCAAAGAAATCAGGGAAGACACAAACAAATGAAAAAAAAAACTTCCATGCTCATGGATAGTAAGAATCAATATCATTAACATGGCTATACTGCCCAAAGCACTTTACAGATTCAATGCTATTCCTATCAAACTACCAGTTACATTCTCCACAGAATGAGAATAAACTATCTTAAAATTCTTATGAAACCAAAAAAGAGCCTGAATAGCCAAGGCAATCCTAAGCAAAAAGGACAAAGCTGGAAGCATCATGCTGCTTGACTTCAAACTATGCTACGGGAATACAGTAACCAAAACAGCATGGTACTTGTACAAAAGAAGTCATGTAGATCAGTGAAACAGAATACAGAGCCCAGAAATAAGGCTACATATCTACGACCATCTGATCTTTGACAAAACTGACATAAACAAGCTATAGGGAAAAAAAATTGTATTTAAGAATAAGAATTGTGCTGGGATAACTGGCTAGCCATATGCAGGAAATTGAAGCTGGACCCCTTCCTTACACCATATACAAAAATGTGCAGGTTTGTTATATAAGTAAACTTGTGTTACAAGGGTTTGTTTAACAGATTATTTCATCATCCAGGTACGAAGCCTAATACCTAATAGTTACTTTCTCTGATCCTCTTTTGCCTCCCACCCTCAACCCTCAGGTAGACCCCAGTGTCTATTGTTCCCCTCTTTGTGTCCATTTGTTCCCATCATTTAGCTCCCACTTATAAAAGTGAACACGCAGTATTTGGTTTTCTGTTCTTGTGTTAGTTTGCTAAGGATAATGGCTTCCAGCTTCATCCATGTTCCTGCAAAGGACATGATCTCATTCTTTTATACAACTCATTCCTTTATATAGTATTCCATGGTGTATATGTACTATATTTTCTTTGTCCAGTTTACCATTTATGGGCATTTTGGTTGATTCCATGTTTCTGCTATTGTGAACAGTGGTGCAATGAACATATGTGTAAAGAAAAATTCTTTCTCTCTCCTCCATTTTGGAGGAATGACTTCTTTGCTGTCTATGGTATTTTTAGTTGGTAGTTTTTTTAATTTATTCCTTTAGGATTCTAAGTATATCACCTCACTTCTTCCTGGTCTGTAAGGTTTCTGCTGAGGAGTCTGCAGCTGAGCATATTAAAACTCCCTTATGTTATTTGCTTATTTTCCCTTGACACAATCAGGATCTCCTCTTTGTCTGGGATCTTTGAGAGTTTGTAATACTTCTTAGAGTAGCCTTATTTGGATTGAATCTGATTGTTGACCTCTGACCTTGCTGTTTCTGGATATTTATGCCTTTCTCCCGGTTTGGATAATTTTCTGCTCATATTTTTAAAATAAACTTTCTACCCCTTTGTTTTTTTGCTATTCCTTCTTGAACTCCAATAACTTGAACATTTCTTCTTTTGATGTGAATGTATCAATTCCATAGGCTTTCTTTATTCTTTTTCATTATTTTATCTCCTTTGACTGTATATTTTCAAATAATCTGCCTTTGAGTTCACAGATTCTTTCACATGACCAATTCTGTTGTTGATTCTCTCTATTGCACTTTTTATTTTGTTCATTCTATTTTCTAGCTGTAGGCTTCTGTTTGATTTTTTAAGTAATTTTAATCTTTATGTTAAGTTTCCCATTCTCTTAACTTATTGTTATCCTCATTTTGTTATATTGTCTCTTTGTAGTTACTAGAAGTTTTCTGAGCTTCCTCAAAACTGTTATTTTGAATTCATTGCCTGGCATTCCATACATCTCCATATTTTTGGGTTGGTCATTGGCACTTTTTTTTTTTATTTTGTTCATTGTATGATGCCATCTTTCCCTGATTGTTTTTGATCCTTATGGTTTTGTATCAGTTTCTACTCAGTAAAAAAGTAAGTGCTTATTTCAGTCTTCATAGTCTGGCTTCATCTTGGAATGCCCTTCAACTGTAAGCCTGTCTAGAGAGTCTGGGCAAGTCATCTTGCATGGTTTCTAATTCCATGATTACTGCAGCTGCTGCAGTGCTAGAGGATGCTCTAAGTCCAAGACTGCCACGGACAGCTAATTGCTAAGTTGAAATTATTTGCCTGCCCATGCTGGCAAAGCACTCAGGCATATCTAAACCTCAGAGCCACTGACACTAGCACAACAGTGGGGCCTGATTGACACCAACAGCTGCTGAAGCTTGCCTGTATCCAGAACACTAGGCCACTATAGTTAGCTGGCAGTGATACTGACCAGATATTAAATCTATCTCTCAGGGGCTGCAGGTTTCTGCCTGCTATTGCGGCAGGTCAGGAGGCTCAACCCTTCGATGCTGGCCAGGATGGATGGACCACAAGGGTCTGCCTGGCACTGGGTTTAACTGTCATGAGCCTAGTGTTAGGGACCAAGGATAAGTCCTGTGCTTACTTCCCTCTTTTTCCCCTAAGTAGATGATATCTCTTTATGCCATGCTGCCTGGGATTGCGGAAGGTTTGATGCAGGTAATAGAAAACTGTACATTGTAAGCTCTTTAATGCATCTTTACTTATTATTACCTTATAACCAGGTACTGTAATCTGTCACCTGGTTTTCTTAGCTCTTTTGAAGGTATTTTTAAATGTTTATAGTTGTTCAAATTGATGTTTCTATCAAGGAGAGGACAATCCCTACAGAGTTTTATTTTACCATCTTTCTCAACTTTCTTAGCTCCCTATGTGCATTTTTAAAAGGACAGCAAAGATTCAAAAAACAATTACATTGCAGCAAACTATTTTGACTAGGCTTCTCCAGACAGACAACTAAGGGATGTGAACCTACTTCTCTGATGTTACCTGTGCTTGAGAAGAAACTTTTATAAGCAATGTGTCAAGTCTTGGTTTTAGAGACAATGTTAACACATAATGAATATAGTACTGAGAAAAATCAATGGAAGATATGAACCTAATATCTAGTAAAATAACAATCAACTTATAAAATAAGGATAATAGTAAATGTCTATTTATTATGAAAGCTACTTGATTTGGCCTATTAAAATGATGTGTCTGTCTTATAATTTAAATGAGTTAATTAATAAAAATAAGATATTAGTACTTTGATCATGTGAGTTTCTATGAAAAACAATAGTTTCGTTAAACTATTATATTTGTCATCAAAGACTGCAAACTAAAATTATTTTCCTACACATGCTTTATAAAATACAGAGAAACACATGAAAAACCCCAAATACCCATTTATCACAAATGGCATAATCTATATATGCCAAGTATGCTTAGATTTAAGTGATTATTCCTGAGATACGATTTTTAAAACACTTTGATAGTTTGATCCCATTACATGATGTCATATGATTTCCAATTTCCTTTAAATGTAAAAAGTCTAATAAGAGTAATTACAATTGTCTTTCAGATAATTAAACTTTACTTAAAGGGCACTTTTCGTGTTATTTATATTAAAATGCCCATTTAATTACACAACAAGGAATAATGTGATATACTATAACTTTTTCAGTTAATCATCTAAACTTTAACCTGGTTTGATTACTTATTACTACAGTGATATGAGTATATGTGTGAGACTGTTTAAGGAAAGATAGCGAATGCATTTTTATTTTAGTAAATAAAAAATCTTTTAATTCTTTCTGTTTACATTATATTGTATTTTTCCATTGTCATATTTTTTCCAATGAGAGATAGTCCTAGGTAGGTTTAGTGAACCACATATTCTTCAGTATTATCAGAAACGTCCATAAAAACACCAGAATTAAAAAGAAAATTATTTGATTATCTTTACTTGCCTTTAAGAGAGGTGTACTTGTTTTGTTTCACCTGTATATAAAAGATTAATATGGCATAGTTGTTTCAAAAAATTGGTTAAAGTGAAATATTTATTTTACTTTTTTTATCATTCCTTTAAGAATTCTCCATTGTAAGTCAAAATATTTAAATTTAAGGATTGATAAAAAAGTAAATAGAATTTAGATATCAAAAATTCTTAAGGTACTGTTTTATTCAGTATATTTTAAATGTAAGAATCAATGTTTTAGCTACTGGAAATGACTGTGATTAAAATATATTATACAAAGTCTTCTTAATTGTTAATTGAAGCATATTATTTTAATCATTCCCTTTGAATTACTTTCATGAACAAAATAATTTTTAAAATTTGAGTTTATTAAATATTAGAAGACAAATTATATACTCTAAAGCAAATCTGAAACTTTTACCATTACTTCAGAAATGCTCATTCAATTAACTAATTGTATTATTTTGGAAGGTTATTCAAGTCTAGAATATTAGATCATCTTATTCCGCAAAACAGCATACATTGAAATAGGGAAAGAGTTTCTAATGCCTAGAGAATTCAAATATACAGTAAAATTAACTAAATCAGTATGTCAGACAGCATAATGTGAAATTGCAACCATAACCCCACCCCCTCTAAAGAATCATTTTAAAAACTTAAGTATGTATTTTTCTAGTATTTTGTTCATTTATAAACATATATATATGTAGTTTATGCATGTGAAAATATATCACAATAGCTCTTTTTCAATGTACTAATTTTATTTTATATATTTACTTGTTTCCGTAGTAATTAATTTTTATATGTTATGAAGGCACTTATGCAAAATCTACTAAGTAAATTTGGAAGTTCTAAAATGTCAAGATGACTACTTTCAGCAGCTTTTTATAAATTCTTCCATAAATATATGAATGTATATATATATATTCTTATAAAATATATTTAGTTCATTGTGAACATGTTTTCATATCAGTGTATATTTGCATTATTCCCAAGTGTGTAGTTGCATTATTCTTTTAGATTTTTAGTGTCCTGTATACTATATTGCATTTATTTAACTCCCTATTTAGAAATATTTAGATTCCTATCAATGTTTAACAAAGCTGGATTTAATATCTGGATAAATAAGGATCTAAAAATATTAATTTCAGTGTTATTATGTGTGTATGTTTGCAACCCTTGCACAGCTATATGAGTGCCAAGGAGAGTGAATTAAATACTACTACTTCTGTAAGCCAAAACCTTGGCTATTTGCCGTGTATCAATGCTCCTTTTTTATGTGAACAAATGGACCTAGTACACGGACAGCAGATCTTACTGATATGGTTTGGCTGTGTCCCCACTCAAATCGCACCTTGAATTGTAACTCCCACAATTCCCATGTGTCACAGGAGAAACTCAGTGGGAGGGTCATTTAATTATGGGGCGGGTCTTTCCTGCACTGTTCTTGTGATAGCAAATGGGTCTCACAAGATCTGATGGTTTTAAAAATGGAAGTTTCCCCACACAAGTATCTCTTTGCCTGCTACCATCCACGTAAGATGTGACTTGCTCCTCCTGGCCTTTCTCCATGATTGGGAGGCCTCCCCAGCCATGTGGAACTGAAAGTCCAATAAACTCTTTCTTTTGTAAATTGCCCAGTCTCAGGTATGCTTTTATCAGCAGCCTAAAAATAGACTAATACAGTAAACTGGTAGCAGTAGATTTGGGCGCTGCTGAAAAGATACCTGAAAATGTGGAAGTGACTTTGGAACTGGGAAGTAGGCAGAGGTTGGAACAGTGTGGAGGACTCAGAAGAAGACAGGAAAATGTGGAAAAGTTTGAAACTTCCTAGAGACATGTTGAATGGATTTGCCCAAAATACGAATAGTGATATGGACAATAAAGTCCAGGCTCAGGTAGTCTCAGATAGAAATAAGGAACTTGCTGGGAACTGGAGCAAAGGTGACTCTTGTTGTGTTTTAGCAAAGAGACTCGCAGCATTTTGCCCCTGCCCTAGAGATTTGTGAAACTCTGAACTTGAGAGAGATGATTTAGGGTGTCTGACAGAAGAAATTTCTAAGCAGCAAAGCATTTGAGGTGTGACTTGGGTGCTGTTAAAAGCATTCAGTTATATAAGGGAAGCAGAGCATAAAAGTTCAGAAAATTTGCAGCCTGACAATGCAATAGAAAAGAAAATCCCATTTTCTGAGGAGAAGTTCAAGCCAGCTGCAGAAGTTTGCATAAGTAATGAGGAGCAGAATGTTAATCCCCAAGACAATGGAGAAAATGTCTCCAGGGCATGTCTGAGGTCTTCACAGCAGCCCCTCACATCACAGGCCTGGAGGCCTAGCTGGGGAAAAAAAATAGTTTCATGGGCTGGGCCCAGGGTGCCCATGCTGTGTGCAGCCTAGAGACTTTGTGCCCTGTGTCCCAGCTGCTCCAGCCATGGCTGAAAGGGGCCAATGTAGAGCTGGGGCCTTTGCTTCACAGGGTTAAACCTCAAGCCTTGGCAGCTTCCAGGTGGTGTTGAGCTTGTGAGTGCACAGAAGTCAAGAATTGAGGTTTGGCAACCTCTGCCAAGATTTCAGAGGATATATGGAAACACTTGGATGTCTAAGCAGAAGTGTGCTTCAGGGGCAGGGCCCTCATGGAGAACCTCTGCTAGTACAGTGTAGAAAGGAAATGTGGGGTCAAAACCCCCATACAGAGTCTCCACTGGGCCACCACCTAGGTATCTATCGTGTGTGTGTGTGTGTGTGTGCATATAATGTATATATATGAATATTACATACAGAGAGAGAGAGAGAGAGAGAGAGAAATTTTAAAGAATTGGCCCACAATTGAGAGGGCTGGCAAGTCAAATCTGTACAGGCATCTGGCAGGCTGAACATTCAGGGAACAGTTCATGTTGCAGTATTGAGTCCAAAATCCACAGGGCAGGCCATCAGCCTTGAAACTCAAGCTGGGTTACTATGTTGGAAGCTTGAGGCTGAGTTTATGGAGTATACTGATTTAAATGTAATCTCTTCTTAAAAAATCCTTCTATAATAAAATCTAAACTGGTGTTTGACTAAATAACTGGGCATTAATAATTGCCTAGTTAAGTTGACATATCAAATTAGCAATAACAAATACTAATGTATTAAATAAAACAGTAAAATAAGTGGTATCAAAATATTGTGGTCTGGCACAGAAATAGATGAAAAGAACAGAGAGAATTGTGCAGGCATTAACTATTTGCTTAAATATCATCTCACACTTAAACCAAAATTTTTCACAAGTGATAAAATATTTAAATATGGATGATAAAAAGATAAGGAAATATGGCTGGATATGTTCATATATTTATAATCTTGGATTGTAGAAAGCTTTTAAGCAGAACATAAATATTACAGATCAAAAAGACTGATACATTTGACAACGTAAAAAATAATCTGTCTGTTCAACACCGTACAATTTTTGAGTAATAAATGAGATCCTGAGAACAATACTTAAAATAAATAACAGAAAAATGCTTTACGTAAAATTAACAAAAAGCACTCCAATAAGGGTAAACAAGAGATACAGATTTAAAATACACAAAAAGGAACATAAACTAGTAGTATTAAACATATGACCTCATTAATAATAAAATAAATAATAGTACAGACAATTAAATATAATTTCCCTAAAATAGCACTTAAAATAAGAAATATTGAAAAGACACAGTGATATCAATAATGAAAAATTAACTGATTGTTATACTGTAAACAGGAATGTAAATTGTCAAAATAAATCTAGAAGGGAGTATGGCAATCATATATCAAAATTATTATTTTTTCATATTATTAAATTTTAGCCATTGAAGGATGAGGAAATATGCATACATAAGGCTATAGAATTTTTTTTAAAAAAGATTAAATATCAATAAAAATATCTGTATGAGGACTGTTGGTAAAGAAAATTATGTTATATGCATATATCATGCAAATCATAGACTCCCTCAAAAATGTTAAAGAAAACATACTGAAGATATGTATGGGCTTACAAAAATATTAAGGTCATATTGTTACATGTTAAAAATAGATTAGAAAAAGAAACAGCATGCTTACAAACCCATTCATTTGATGTGTGTGTGTGTGTGTGTGTGATGAAATTTAAGAGTTTATGCACCATTATAACTAGATATTAATAAGCATGTTTAATGTTTATTATATCTGGGTGTTGAAAGATAAGTTGATTGTTATTCTCTTTCTATAATTTGGTATTTGTTGTACAATAAACATTTAAATACTTATAGGAAGATTTCAATCATGAGAATAATATTACTAGTACAACTCTGTGGCAAAATTATACATAAAATGAGTAATTTTCTTTGAAAAATTCATATATATTAGATCAGTAACCAGGGTGAATAAGTCAATAATTATAAAAAGATGCAAACCTCTAATAAAAGAGCTGAGTCCAACAATTTTGTGATCTAAATATCTTCAAAGAACAGATAAACTCACAGTTATTCAAATACTGAGGAGAGATGAATCAAAACAGCAGAATAGAAAGCTCCACATATTGTCTCCCCCAACAAGGATATCAATTTAACAACTATCTACATTAAAATAAAAACACTTTCATAAGAACCAAAACTCAGGTGATCACTCATAATATCTGGCTTTATTTCTGTATCCCTGAAAGAGGCACTGAAGACATTCTTGAATCTCTGAAGCCAGCCCTCTCCCAACCCAGCACTGGCTGCATGGTGCTGAGACCATCTCTGTTTGCTAGGAGAAGGAGAGAACATCAGTTGTGAGGCACTGAGCACAGTGCTGTCCTGCTAGAACAGAAAGGAAAACCAAAATAAACACAGCTGATGCCCACCCATGGAGGGAGCATTTAAAACAAACCTAACCAGAGGGATATAAATCACTGATCCCCACACTCAGAACTGGAGTGCCTGAAAACCTGGCTGCTGAGGGCTAAATTGCTCTGGGTCTCTCGGAGAACTTGAAAGGCAGTCTAGGCCATAAGGACTGCAACTCTTAGTGAGTCCTGGTGCTGGACTGGGCCCAGAGACAGTGGATTCGGAGCAGGGGGTGGGGCACATGACCTACTGAAACATCAAATGGGTTGGGTAAGGGGCGTGGGCATCACACCTCCCCTAACCCCAAGCTGTATAGCTCATAGCTCCAAAAAAGGCATTTTCCTTCTGCTTGAAGAGAGGAGAGGAAAGAGTCTTGCATCTTGGATACCTACTCAGCCACAGCAGGATAGAGCATGCCTCAGATTCATGAGGCCCCTGTTCCAGGTCCTATCTCCCAGAGGACATTTCTAGACATACCCTGGGCCAGAAAGGAACCTACTGCCTTGAACGAAGGACCCAGTCCTGACCGCAGTCATCATCTGTAAACTGAAGTGCCCTTGGACCCTGAAAAATCAGCAGTGATATGAGGTACTATGTCAAAGAACTTGGGTCAGCCTCTGAGACTTGCCAGCTTCAGGTGAGATACAGTACACTACCAGCTATGCTGAGTACAAGGCAAAAATCTTTCTGCTTCAGAAAAGCAGAAGGAATAGTAAATGGGACTTTGTCTTGCACCTTACATACCAGCACAGCCACATGTGGGTCGAGCATCATGTAGGCTCTTGGGGTCCCTAATTCTAGGACTTTACTCTTGGATGTCATTTCTGGACTTGCTCTGGGCCAGAAGACAACCCACTACCCTGAAGGGTGAGTCCCAAGCCAGGCAGCATTTACCACAAGCTGACATAATAGCCTTGAGCCTTGAATGAAAATCTATGGTAGTCTAGCAGTACTCCTCATGGCCTCTGGTGGTAGTGGCTATGAGGTGAGCCTCCTCTGCATTTGGAAAGAGGAGGGAAGAGTGGGAAGGACTCTGTCTTGTGGTTTGAGTGCCAGCTCAACTGCAGTACAATAGAACACCAGGTAGACTTCTAAGGTTTTTCACTCTATTCCCTGACTCCCAGAATGACCTGGGGACATTCGCCATCTGAAAGAGAAAAACATAGGCCAGGCTGGCTTTGCCAATTGCTGAGTTTGGAGACCCAGGTCCTTGAACAAACGTTGGCAGTAGCCAGGTAGTGGTTACAGCAGACCTTGGGTGAGACTCAGTGCTATGCTGGCCTCAGGTCTAACTGGGCACAATCATAGTGGTGCTGGCCACAGGGATACTTCTGTCACTCCACCCCCAGTTTCAGGTGACTCAGAAACTGAGAGAGACACTTCCATTCTTTGGGAGAAAGTAAGAGAAGAGGGAAGGAGCACCAGGGACTAATCCTGGAGAAAAAGAGACAAGTTACCTTTCAGAGATAGAATTCAACATAGTTGTTTTTAGTAAACTCAAAGAAATTCATGTTAGCACAGAGAAGGTATTCAGAATTATTTTGGATAAATTTGACAAAGAAATTGAAATAATTAAAAATAGTCAACCAGAAATTCCAGAGTGAGAAATGTAACTGGCATACTGAAGAACAAATCAGAGGCCTTTAAACAGAAGAATTGATCAAGAAGGTGAAAGAATTAGTGAGATTGAAAACAATGTTATTTGAAAATATACAATCAGAAGCAACAAAACAAAAAAGAAGAAAGAAACAATGAAGCACACCTACAGGATCTAGAAAATAGCCTCAAAAGTGCAAACAAAGCATTAGTGCTCTTATAGAGGAGGTAGAGAGAGAGATAGAAAGATTATTCAAAAAGACAATAACAGGGAAGTTTCCAAACCTAGAGGAAGATATAAATAATCAAGTTTAAGAAGGATATAGAACACCAAGCAGATTTAACTCAAAGACTACCTCAAGGCGTTTAATAATCAAACTCCCAAAAACCAAGGATAAAAAATGATGCTAAAAGCATCAAGCAAAAGTAACAAATAACATACAATAGAACTCTAGGCTGGGTGCAGCAGTTCACGCTTGTAATCCCAGCTCTTTGGGAGGCTGAGGTGGGTGGATCATGGGGTCAAGAGATCAAGACCATCCTGGCCAACATGGTGAAATCCCTTCTCTACTAGAAAATACAAAAATTAGCTGGGTGTGGTGGCATACACCTGTAGTCCCAGCTCCTCAGGAGGCTGAGGCAGGAGAATCGCTTGAACCCGGGAGGAGGAAGTTGCAGTGAGCCAAGATCGCAGCACTGCACTCCAGCCTGGCTGAGACAGCAAGACGCCATCAAACAAACAAACAAACAAACAAAAAAAAAAACACCTCTAATATGACTGGTGGCTGAGTTTTTAGTGGAAACCTTACAGGCCAGGAGAGAGTGGCATGACATATTTAAAGTGCTGAAGGAAAAAATACATCCACCTTAGAACAGTATAACCAGTGAAAATATTATTCAATCATGAAAGAGGAATAAACACTTTCACAAACAAAGAAAACATGAGGTATTTCATCAACACCAGACCTGTCCTACCAGAAATGCTAAAGGGATTTTCTTTCAATCAGAAGGAAATGAGTGTTAATGAGCACTAAGTAATTACCTAAAGATACAAAACTCACTGATTATAGTAAGTACACAGAATATTATAACAGTATTATTGTGGTGTGGTAACTACTCTTATCCTAAGTAGAATAACTAAATGATGAACCAATCAAAAATAATAACTAAAACAAGTTTTCAAGATATAGGCAATACAATAAGATATAAATAGAAACAACAAAAACATAAAAAGCAGAGGAACGAAGTTAAGGCATTTGCAAACCTCATGGTAGCCTGAAACCAATAAACATACAATGCATATGCAAAAAATAGAAAGCAAGAAATTAAATAATATCACCAGAAAAAAAAAAAAAAACCTTCACTGAAGGAAGACAGACAGGAAAGAAAGAAGACTAGAAAACAGCACAATGGCAGGTGTGAGTCCTGACCTATGAATAATTACATTGGATGTAAATAGCCTAAACTCTTCAATCAAAAGACAGAGTGGCTGAATGAATGAAAAAACAAGATCCATTGACATGTTGCCAAAAAGAAACACACTTCATGTATAAAGACACACATAGACTAAAACTAAAAGGATAGAAAAATATATACCATGCCAATGGAAACCATAAAACAACAGGAGTAGCTACACTCATATCAGCTAAAATAGATTTCAAGACAGAAATTGTAAGAGACAAACAATGTCACTATATAGTGATAAATGGGACAATTCAGCAAGAAGATATAACAATTATAAATATATACACACCCAACACTGGAACAGTCAAATATATATAGCAAATATTACTGGAGGTAAAGAGAGAGGCCACAATACAATAATAGTGGGAGACTTCAATACCCCCACTTTAAGAAGTGGATAGATCTTACAGACAGAAAATCAAAAAAGTTATTGGACTTAATCTGCACTACAGGCCAAATGCATATAATAGATGTTTACAGAATATTTCACCCAATGGCTGCAGAATACACATTCTTTTCCTTGGCACCTGGATTATTCTCAAGGATAGACCATATGTTAGGTCACAAAACAAGTCTTAAAATGTTCAAAAAAATTGAAATAATATCAAGCATCTTCTCTGAACACAATGGAATAAAACCAAAAATTAATAATGAGGAATTTTGAAAGTTATACTAATACATGAAAATTAAAGACTATGTTTCTTAATGATCATCAGGTCAATGAAGAAATTCAGAATGAAATTTAAAAATTTATGGAGACAAATAATAATGCAAACACAACATACCAAAACCTATGGGATACAGCAAAAGCAGTATTAAGAGGAAAATTTATAGCTATAAGTGCCTACATTGAAAAAGAGAAAAAACTTCAAATAAACAACCTAATAATGCATCTTAAAAAAATGATAGAAGAGCATACCAAATCCAAAATTATTAGAAGAAAATAAATAATAAAATCAAAGGAGAAATAAGTGAAATTGAAATGAAAAAACAATACAAAAGATCAATGAAATAAAAAAGTTAGTTTTTTGAAAAGGCAACCAAAATTAACAAAATTTTGGCCAGACTAAGAACAAAATAGAGACGATGCAAATAAAAAAATCAGAGGTGGAAAAGGAGACATTACAACTGAGACTGCAAAAATTCAAGGGATCACAAACACAGGCAAGCAAAAGCAAAATGGTCAAATAGGATCACACAAAGTTAAAAACCTTATGCGCAGCAAAGGAAAGAACCAAAAAAGAGAAGCAACATTCCACAGACTGGGAGAAAATCACTGCAAACTACACATCTGACCCCAGATTAATAACCAGAATATATAAGGAGCTCAAACAACCCTATAGGAAAAATTCTGATCCAATCAAAAGATGGGCAAAATATTTGAATTGGTATTTCTCAAAAGAAAACATACAAATGGCACAGATATATGAAAAGGTGCTTAACATAATTATCAGAGAAATGCTAATCAACACTATAATGAGATATTACCACATCCCAGTTAAAATGGCTTACATGCAAGGTGGAGACAAGATGGCCGAATAGGAACAGCTCCCGTCTACAGCTCCCAGCGTGAGGGAGGCAGAAGACAGGTGATTTCTGCATTTCCATCTGAGGTACCGGGTTCATCTCACTAGGGAGTGCCAGAAAGTGCATGCAGGACAGTGGGTGCAGCACACCGTGCACGAGCCGAGGCAGGGCGAGGCATTGCCTCCCTCGGGAAGCGCAAGGGGTCAGGGAGTTCCCTTTCCTAGTCAAAGAAAGGGGTGACAGACAGCACCTGGAAAATCGGGTCTCTCCCACCCTAACACTGCGCTTTTCCGATAGGCTTGAAAAACGGCACACCGGGAGAATATATCCCGCACCTGGCTCGGAAGGTCCTAGGCCCACGGAGTCTCGCTGATTGCTAGCACAGCAGTCTGAGATCAAACAGCAAGGCGGCAGCCAGGCTGGGGGAGGGGCGCCTGCCATTGCCCAGGCTTGATTAGGTAAACAAAGCAGCCTGGAAGCTCGAACTGGGTGGAGCCCACCACAGCTCAAGGAGGCCTACCTGCCTCTGTAGGCTCCACCTCTGGGGGCAGGGCACAGACAAACAAAAAGACAGCAGTAACCTCTGGAGACTTAAATGTCCCTGTCTGACAGCTTTGAAGAGAGTGGTGGTTCTTCCAGCAGGCAGCTGGAGATCTGAGAACAGGCAGACTGCCTCCTCAAGCAGGTCCTTGACCCCCGAGTAGCCTAACTGGGAGAATGGAACCAAGTTGGAAAACACTCTGCAGGATATTATCCAGGAGAACTTCCCCAATCTAGCAAGGAGGGCCAACATTCAGATTCAGGAAATACAGAGAATGCCACAAAGATACTCCTCGAGAAGAGCAACTCCAAGACACATAATTGTCAGATTCACCAAAGTGGAAATGAAGGAAAAAATGTTAAGGGCAGCCAGAGAGAAAGGTTGGGCTGCCCACAAAGGGAAGCCGATCAGACTAACAGTGGATCTCTCGGCAGAAACTCTACAAGCCAGAAGAGAGTGGGGGCCAATATTCAACATTCTTAAAAAAAGAATTTTCAACCCAGAATTTCATATGCAGCCAAACTAAGCTTCATAAGTGAAGGAGAAATAAAATACTTTACAGACAAGCAAATGCTGGGAGATTTTGTCACCACCAGGCCTGCCCTAAAAGAACTCCTGAAGGAAGCACTAAACATGGAAAGGAACAACTGGTAGCACCCACTGCAAAAACATGCCAAATTGTAAAGACCATCGAGGCTAGGAAAAAACTGCATCAAATAATGAGCAAAATAACCAGCTAACATCATAATGACAGGACAAAATACACACATAACAATATTAACTTTAAATGTAAATGGGCTAAATGCTCCAATTAAAAGACACAGACTGGCAAATTGGATAAAGAATCAAGACCCATCAGTGTGCTGTATTCAGGAAACCCATCTCACGTGCAGAGACACACATAGGCTCAAAATAAGGGGATGGAGGAAGATCTACCAAGCAAATGGAAAACAAAAATAGGCAGGAGTTGCAATCCTAGTCTCTGATAAAACAGACTTTAAACCAACAAAGATCAAAAGAGACAAAGAAGGCCATTACATAATGGTAAAAGGATCAATTCAACAAGAAGAGCTAACTATCCTAAATATATATGCACCCAATATGGGAGCACCCAGATTCATAAAGCAAGTCCTTAGAGACATAGAAAGAGACTTAGACTCCCACACAATAATAATGGGAGACTTTAACACCCCACTGTCAACATTAGACAGATCAACGAGACAGAAAGTTAACAAGGATATCCAGGAATTGAACTCAGCTCTACACCAAGCTGACCTACTAGACATCTACAGAACTCTCCACCCCAAATCAACAGAATATACATTCTTTTCAGCACCACACCACACCTATTCCAAAATTGACCACATAGTTGGAAGTAAAGCACTCCTCAGCAAATGTAAAAGAACAGAAATTATAACAAACTGTCTCTCAGACCACAGTGCAATCAAAATAGAACTCAGGATTAAGAAACTCACTCAAAACCGCTCAACTACATGGAAACTGAACAACCTGCTCCTGAATGACTACTGGGTACATAATGAAATGAAGGCAGAAATAAAGATGTTCTTTGAAATCAATGAGAACAAAGACACAACATACCAGAATCTTTAGGACACATTCAAAGCAATGTGTAGAGGGAAATTTATAACACTAAATGCCCACAAGAGAAAGCAGGAAAGATCCAAAATTGACACCCTAACATCACAATTAAAAGAACTAGAAAAGCAAGAGCAAACACATTCAAAAGCTAGCAGAAGGCAAGAAATAAGTAAAATCAGAGCAGAACTGAAGGAAATAGAGACACAAAAAAACTTTCAAAAAATTAATGAATCCAGGAGCTGGTTTTTTGAAAAGATCAACAAAATCGATAGAACGCTAGCAAGACTAATAAAGAAGAAAAGAGAGAAGAATCACATAGATGCAATAAAAAATGATAAAGGGGATATCACCACCGATCCCACAGAAATACAAACTACCATCAGAGAATGCTACAAACACCTCTACGCAAATAAACTAGAAAATCTAGAAGAAATGGATAAATTCCTGGACACATACACCCTCCCAAGACTAAATCAGGAAGAAGTTGAATCTCTGAATAGACCAATAACAGGCTCTGAAATTGTGGCAATAATCAATAGCTTACCAACCAAAAAAAGTCCAGGACCAGATGGATTCACAGCCGAATTCTACCAGAGGTACAAGGAGGAGCTGGTACCATTCCTTCTGAAACTATTCCAATCAATAGAAAAAGAGGGAATCCTCCCTAATTCATTTTATGAGGCCAGCATCATCCTGATACCAAAGCCTGGCAGAGACACAACAAAAAAAGAGAATTTTAGACCAATATCCTTGATGAACATTGATGCAAAAATCCTCAGTAAAATACTGGCAAACTGAATCCAGCAGCACATCAAAAAGTTTATCTGCCATGATCAAGTGGGCTTCATCCCTGGGAAGCAAGGCTGGTTCAACATATGCAAATCAATAAATGTAATCCAGCATATAAACAGAACCAAAGACAAAAACCACATGATTATCTCAATAGATGCAGAAAAGGACTCTGACAAAATTCAACAATGCTTCATGCTAAAGACTCTCAAGAAATTAGGTATTGATGGGACGTATCTCAAAATAATAAGAGCTATCTATGACAAACCCACAGCCAATATCATACTGAATGGACAAAAACTGGAAGCATTCCCTTTGAAAACTGGCACAAGACAGGGATGCCCTCTCTCACCACTCCTATTCCACATAGTGTTGGAAGTTCTGGCCAGGGCAATTAGGCAGAAGAAGGAAATAAAGGGTATTCAATTAGGAAAAGAGGAAGTCAAATTGTCCCTGTTTGCAGATGACATGATTGTATATCTAGAAAACCCCATTGTCTCAGCCCAAAATCTCCTTAAGCTGATAAGCAACTTCAGCAAAGTCTCAGGATACAAAATCAGTGTACAAAAATCACAAGCATTCTTATACACCAATAACAGACAAACAGAGAGCCAAATCATGAGTGAACTCCCATTCACAATTGCTTCAAAGAGAATAAAATACCTAGGAATCCAACTTACAAGGGATGTGAAGGACCTCTTCAAGGAGAACTACAAACCACTGCTCAATGAAATAAAAGAGGATACAAACAAATGGAAGAACATTCCATGCTCATGGGTAGGAAGAATCAATATCGTGAAAATGGCCATACTGCCCAAGGTAATTTATAGATTCAATGCCATCCCCATCAAGCTACCAATAACTTTCTTCACAGAATTGGAAAAAACTACTTTAAAGTTCATATGGAAGCAAAAAAGAGCCCGCATCGCCAAGTCAATCCTAAGCCAAAAGAACAAAGCCAGAGGCATCACACTACCTGACTTCAAACTATACTACAAGGCTACAGTAACCAAAACAGCATGGTACTGGTACCAAAACAGAGATATAGATCAATGGAACAGAACAGAGCCCTCAGAATAATGCCACACATCTACAACTGTCTGATCTTTGACAAACCTGACAAAAACAATAAATGGGGAAAGGATTTCCTATTTAATAAGTGGTGCTGGGAAAACTGGCTAGCCATATGTAGAAAGCTGAAACTGGATCCCTTCCTTACACCTTATACAAAAATTAATTCAAGATGGATTAAACACTTACATGATAGACCTAAAACCATAAAAACCCTAGAAGAACACCTAGGCAATACCATTCAGGACATAGGCATGGGCAAGGACTTCATGTCTAAAACACCAAAAGCAATGGCAACAAAAGACAAAATTGACAAATGGGATCTAATTAAACTAAAGAGCTTCTGCACAACAAAAGAAACTACCATCAGAGTGAACAGGCAACCTACAAAATGGGAGAAAATTTTCGCAACCTACTCATCTGACAAAGGGCTAATATCCAGAATCTACAATGAACTCAAACAAATTTACAAGAAAAAAACAAACAACCCCATCAAAAAGTGGGCAAAGGATATGAACAGACACTTCTCAAAAGAAGACATTTATGCAGCCAAAAAACACATGAAAAATTGCTCACCATCACTGGCCATCAGAGAAATGCAAATCAACCACAATGAGATACCATCTCACACCAGTTAGAATGGCAATCATTAAAAAGTCAGGAAACAACAGGTGCTGGAGAGGATGTGGAGAAACAGGAACACTTTTACACTGTTGGTGGGACTGTAAACTAGTTCAACCCTTGTGGAAGTCAGTGTGGTGATTCCTCAGGGATCTAGAACTAGAAATACCATTTGACCCAGCCATCCCATTACTGGGTATATACCCAAAGGATTATAAATCATGCTGCTATAAAGACACATGCACACGTATGTTTACTGTGGCACTATTCACAATAGCAAAGACTTGGAACCAACCCAAATGTCCAACAATGATAGACTGCATTCAGAAAATGTGGCACATATACACCATGGAATACTATGCAGCCATAAAAAATGAACAGTTCATTTCCTTTGTAGGGACATGGATGAAACTGGAAACCATCATTCTCAGCAAACTATCACAAGGACAAAAAACCAAACACTGCACGTTCTCACTCATAGGTGGGAATTGAACAATGAGAACACGTGGACACAGGAAGGGGAACATCACACTCCGGGGACTGTTGTGGGTTGAGGGGAGCGGGGAGGGATAGCATTAGGAGATATACCTAATGTTAAATGAAGAGTTAATGGGTGCAGCACACCAGCATGGCACATGTATACATATGTAACAAACCTGCACATTGTGCACATGTACCCTAAAACTTAAAGTATAATAATAAAGTAAAAAAAAAAAAAAAGAAAAAAAAATGGCTTACATCCAAAAGATAGATAATAACAAATGCTAGCAAAGATGTGGAGAAAAGAGAACCTTTTTACACGTTTGTGGGAATGTAAATTAGTAAAACCACTAACAGAGAACAGTTTGGAAGGTCCTCAAAAAGCTAAAAATAGAGCTACTGTATGATACATCAATCCCACTGCTGAATATATACCCAACAGAAAGGAAATAAGTATATTTAAAGAGATATCTGCACTCTGCGCTCCAATGTTTGTTGCAGCATTGTTTACAATAGCTAAGATTTAAAAGCAACCTAAGTGTTCATCAACAGATGAATGGATAAAGAAAATATGGTGTATATACACCATATGGAGTACTACTCAGCCAAAAAAGAGAGAGAGAGAGAGATCCTGTCATTTGCAACAACATAGGAATGGAGATCATTATGCGAGTGAAGTAAGCCAGGCACAGAAAGACAAACATTGAATGTTCTTACTCATTTCTGGGGCCTAAAAGTCAAAACAGTTGAACTCATGTGGATAGAGAATAGAAAGATGGTTCCCAGAGGTTGGGAAGTATAGTGGGGGGTTGGGGGGAGGATCATTACTGGGTACAAAAAAACAGTTAGGTAGAATGAAAAAGAACCTACCATTTGATAGCATAACAGGGTAACTATAGTCAATAATAACTCTACACTTTAAAATAACTAAAAAAGTGTAATTGGATTTCTTGTAACACAAAAGATAAATGCTTAAGGGGATGGATACCCCATTCTCCATTATGTGCTTATTTCATATTGCATGCCTTGCATCAAAACATCTCATGTACCCGATAAATATGTACACCCACTATGTACCCACAAAAAATTAAAAATAATAAAATTTAAAAAGTAAATATTTCTGACACAAAGAAAAATGTGCAATTCTTATCAAAAATTTACAATGCTATCAATATCCATTCACTAAAAGAAAAATTACAATCAAACTTGCAGTAGAAAAGAAGTAGGTTAAATTGATAATTAAGTATCTACCAAAACCAAAATGTACAATATCTATAAAATGGAATACTATTGTTTTATATGATAATAAAAGTAAATGAATAATTGAAATATGGGGATGGGATAGGAATGGTGAGTGACTGAAAATAAACATTAGGGTTCTTTTGGGGGTGATGGAAACATTTTAAAATTGGATTGGGGTGACAGTTGCACAACTCTACACATTTATTAAATAGCGTTGAATTGTACAATTAAAGTAATTGAACATGATTTCAATTGTATCTGAAATAACAGCTTAAAACACTATGACAAACGTCATATAGCATATAACAGTGAAATGTTAGAAATACTTCCTATAAAATTAAGAACAAGATGTGGATGGCAGCCATCACCACCTTTTCTCAGTATAATGCTATAGAAGTTGATGTGTAATACTAAAATTTTAACAAGATATACAAATTGAAAAGTTAAAGAAAACACATATTCTATCGACAATAGCAACAATAATATAAATATAAAATATCTAGGAACAATTTTAACTAAATGTACCTATAACATATTTGTAGAAACTTACAAATAGTTTTACTATAGAATAGACAAAAAATCATGTAAATAAATTGAGAGAAAAGTAGTAAGTGGATGTTGTAGAAACACAAATTCTCCTCAAAATTCTACATTTAATAAAAGTCCACTCAAAATCCTATCCTTTCTTCCTTCCCTCTTAAAAAAATAGTAAAGTGATGCCATCATTTACCTAAAGGAATCAATAAGCAAAAAAGCACAAGAATGTTTAGTAAAAAAGGTAAAGTTATGATTAGACTTTTGCCATTAATTAATAAAATTCAGATACAATCATTACAATGAAATAGTGTTAAAGTAAAAGGACGTCAATGCAGGAAAGGTTGATATATTTGACAACATGAAAATTGTAACATTCTGCATTTTGACACAAGACCCACCATTATTAAATGATGTGAGACAATAACTCGGTGGTACTACTAGAGAGAAATTATAAAAATATTTTCCCCACAATACTATTTTATACTTATTCAATCAATATTAAACACACTACTGTTATTTTGAAATAAAATAATGGAATTTAAGTTAAGGAAATAATTCAAAAGATAGAAATAGATCCACAAAGATGGTCACTATTGCATTTTTATAAAAGTGAATATGTGAAATTAGCCTTAGAATGGTGCAACATTAAGGAGAAAGTTTAGTAAATTATAGTATCTTTACTTGAATATTATGATTATGCAATAATAAAAATGTTTATGATAACAATTAACATGCTGAAAATATAACAAATGTTTAATATGATGTTATTTTACCATGACATGAATATATGTATGGATAGAACACAAAAACCTAACAGCTGATGTTTTAGGATATGGAGATTATAATAATTTGCTGCCTCTTATTTTTTAATGCCCTGTATTTTTTATTCTGTTATTTGTGGCTATGTGTTTTAGACAAATATAGAGGAAGGGATGCCTGGATGTTCTTCCAATTGCATAACTAGTGTAAATTTGAAGAAGGTAAATGCTGGCTGAAACACAAGTAGGATTATAAAAAAGATATAACTATTTCTGATTAGCTTTGCTTTTCTGCAGAGTATAGATATTAAAACACATAGGATTCAATGTATTAGTTACAGTGTCAAAGACAGAAATTATTTATTTTAATTGTTCACAGTTGATGACATTTTGATGAAATTGCCCATCCCCTCCTTCCAGCATCACCACCGTTTTTTCCTCTAAGTGGTCATTTTGGTCAGACCCTGGGAGGTAGAAGGAAGTCAGCTCTTAGACCTTCATCTTTTCCAGAAGTCTCACTCAAGTTTGAAAACTTTTAAATTTATATCATTTCATTCCCTAATATTTTCTACTGCTCCTATTTGTATATTACGTGAAGTTCTGGTGTAATTTCCTACCTCACTGTTAGCTTTGCACACATTTTTTTTTTCAGACAGGGTTTCACTCCAATGCTCAGGCTGGTGTGCAGTGGCACACTCTCAGCTCACCACAACCTCTGCCTCCCGGGCTCAAGTGATCCTTCTGCCTCAGTCTCCCAAGTAGTTGGGACTACAGGCCACACCACCACACCCAGCTAATTTTTGTATTTTTAGTAGAGACAGGGTTTCACCTTGTTGGCCAGGATAGTCTTGAACTCCTGACCTCAAGTGATCCACCTACCTTGGCCTCCCAAAGTGCTGGATTTACAGGTGTGAGCCATCATACTTGGTCTGCACACATTCTTTAAACACTACTATGCTCCCATTGAAATCTGAATTTATTATAATATTAATGAATCAATTGACTATGGGAAAATAGCATAGGTGATGTCTGAGCTGTGTCTTAAATGATATATGTGACTTTTACAGGCAGAGAAAGCAGGGAAATAAAAATAAAACAGTCCAAATTCAGACCAAAAAGTTAGTACAGGTAGGAAATGACACCAGAAATTAATATTAAATACAATTGAGAACAGTAGAAAACATTAGGAAATATCATTATGTCAATTTGAAAGTTTTCAAACATAAATGAGACTTCTGGGAAATATGAAGTTGTAAGAGCTTGCTTCCACCCACCTCCCAGGAACTGACCAAAATTACCACTTGGATGAAAAAATGGTGGTGTTGGAGGATAAGGATGGGCAATTTCATCACCAATGAAAAAGACTGAGAGTTGTGTTTTAGTTTGTTATATGTTTGTTCAATTTTACCAACATTTTTAAGTCATCACCAACTGAGGATGCAATCTTGTTACTCAGGGGGCTTCCTTCACAATGAGACAGATCAGGAGACAAGAAGACACTCCTCCAATTCACAAGATGAAAAGTGGGAGAAAAGATAAAGCAGAGTCAGCTTCTATACCTGGAATACAGATCAGGTAGACTCTCTCATCAGATGTGAAAATATGGCCCCAATACAACACATAAAATGAGTGGGAATGGGAGGGAAGAAAGGAGAGGAGGAAGGAATGATAGCTAAAATATTATATAAATGAAAGTGCCAATATTAAAAATCTATCCCCTGCACTCATCATACCCAGGTCATTGTTTATATTATAAGATAAATGTTCATCAGCCTGCAAAGGAGAAGTAATAGATTAACATATAATTACATACACAGAGGAAATGTAAATTAAGAATACAATTATGCTAATTAAACTGAAAACGTGGATACTTTTTTGAGGAAAAGATAAATGAGCAAAAATGGGAAAACTTGGAATATGGAAGTGCCATTTCAGAGTTCATCCATAACAAAAAATGTATGAGGTTCTTCCAGTTAAAAAAAAAAATCTGCCCATAAAAAAGTAATGCGAGAAACGTTGTCTTTATTTTTATAAAACTAGTGTAATGACAGCAGTACAGTACTGTTGCCAGAACATATGTATTCATAGAATGGAATAAAAAACCTTGAGACAAACCCCAGTATATATAAATATTTAGTTTCAGCTGGCACTTAAAGTCAGTTAGGAAAGAAAGATTATTAATGCTGTTGCAGCTACCTAATGATTTGGACAAAAATAAACATACATTTGTCTCATACAAAAATAAATTCCTGTTGATTATAACCCACGGAAACACCAGAAGATTAAAATTGAGTATTTTATAATATTTGAACGAAGAAAGCCTTCCTAAGCCTGACAACAAAACTAAAAATGATAAGGGTATAGATGAACAGAAGTGATCATTTAACAAACAAACAAACAAACAAAAAACTTCTGAGGCAGAGTAAGATGGCTAAATAGAGACTTCTACCTATTGCTGTACCTGCAGGAACACCAAATTTACAAACTATCTACACAAGTAAGTCCCTTCATAAGAAACAGAACTCAAGTGAGTGATCACAATAACTGGATTTAACTTCATATAACTGAAAGAGGCACTGAAGAGGGTAGGAAAGGCAGCCTTTAATTGTCGATGCCACCCCCCCCCCCACATCCTGCAGCATCAGCCATGGCATGGAGAATCTGTGTACTTGGAAGAGGGAAAGCATAGTGATTGTGGGTCTTTATATTGGAAATCAGTGCTGCCCTGTTTACTGTGGAAAGCAACACCAGGCAGAACTCAGCTGGCACCCACAGAAGGAGCATTTAGACCAGCTCTAACCAGAGGGGAATCATCCATCCCAGGGGTCAGAGCTGGAGTTCTAGCAAACCTCACCACCATAGGCTACAGTGATCTGAGGTCCTAAACAAAACTGAAAGTCAGTCTAGGCCACAAAGATGGCAATTTCCAGTGCTTTGTAGAGTCTGAGCCAGTGGACTGGGGGGCACACGACCTAGTGAGACACCAGCTGGATCTGCCAAGAAAGTGCTTGCATTACCCCTCCCCCAAACCCAGGCAGCACAGCTCACAGCTGTGAAAGAGACTCCTTCCTTCCACTTGAGGGGAAGAAAGGGAAGAGTAAAGAGGACTTTGTCTTGCATCTTGGGCACCAGCTCACCCACAATAGGACAGAGCATTGGGCCAAGTCCTGAGGACCCTGTTCCAGGCACTAGCTCTGGATGACATTTCTAGTACAAAGAAGTCCAGTCTGTGTAGACTACAATAAATACCTAAATGTCCATACACTGACAGACATTGAAAAACATCAAGATCAACCAGGAAAACAGAACCTCACTAAACGAACTAAAGAAGGCACCAAGGACTAATACTGGAGAAACAGATATGTGATCTTTCTGAAACAGAATTCAAAATAACAGTTTTGAGGCATCTCAAAGAAACTCAGAATAACACAGAAGGAATTCAACATCCTATCAGATAAATTTAACAAATAAATTGAAATAATGAAAAAGAATCAAGCAGAAATTCTGGAGCTAAAATATGCAAAAGAACTACAGAATAATGCATCACAGTTTTTTAACAGCAGGAATGATCAAGCAGTAAAAAGAATTAGAGAGCTTAAAGAGAGCTATATTGGTCTATTCTCACATCACTATTAGAAAACTACCTGAGACTGGGTAACTTATAAAGAAAAGCGGTTTAATTCACTCACAGTCCAAAATGCTGTACAGGAGGCATGGCTTGGGAGGCCTCAGGAAACTTACAATCATGGAATAAGGGTGAGGAGAAGCAAGCACATCTTCGCATGTGGCAGGAGAGAGAGAGAGAGTGAAGGGGGAAGTGCCACACACTTCTAAACCATCAGATCATCAGATGGCATGAGATCTCACTTGCCATCACCAGAAATGCAAAGGGGAAATCCTCCTCCATTATCCAATCACCTCCCAACAGGTCCCTCCCCCAACACTGGGAATTACAATTCAACATATAATATGGGTGGGGACACAGAGCCAAACCACACTGATAAAGTTTGGTTGTTTCCCCACCCAAAATTTCATTGTGAATTGTAATCCCCATAATCCTCACGTGTCAAGGGAGAGACCAGGTGGAGTTAATTGAATCATGGGGGTGGTTCCCTCATGTTGTTCTCATAATAGTGAATGAGTTCTCACGAAATCTGATGGTTTCATAAGGGGTTTGCCTCCCTTTGCTTGGCACTTCTTCTTGCCACTTTGTGAAGAAGATACCTTGCTTCCCCTTCACCTTCTGCCATGATTGTAAGTTTCCTGAGGCCTGCTCAGCCTTGCTGAACTGTGAGTCAAGTAAACCTCTTTCCTTTATAAATCATCCAGTTTCAGGAAGCTCTTTATAGCAGTATGAAAATGGACTAAGCATTGGCCAGGTGCGGTGGCTCACGCCTGTAATCCCAACACTTTGGGAGGCCGAGGCAGGAGGATCATGAGGTCAGGAGTTCGAGACCAGCCAGAACAACATGGTGAAACCCCATCTCTACTAAAAATACAAAAATTAGCTAGGTGTGATGGCGGGTGCCTGTAGTCCCAGCTACTCAGGAGGCTGAGACAGGAGAATCGCTTGAACCCGGGAGGCAGAGGTTGCAGTAAGCCGAGATCGCGCCACTGCACTCCAGCCTGGGTGACAGAGTGAGACTCCATCCCCCCCCCCAAAAAAAAATGGACTCATACACACATCTTCCACCCATGGTCTCTCCCAAATCTCATGTCCCTCTCAAATTTCAAAACACAATCATGCCTTCCCAACAGACACCCAAAGTCTTTACTTAGTCCAGCATTAACTCAAAAGGCCAAGTTTAAAGTCTCATCTGAGCCAAGGCAACTCCCTTCTGTCTATGAGTTTGTAAAATGAAAAAAAATTTAGTTACCTCCAATATACAAAGGGAGTACAGGCATTGGGTAAATAATCCCATTCCAAATGGGAGAAATTGTCCAAAACAAAAGAGCTACAGACAGCATGCAAGTCCAAAACCCAGCAAGGCAGTCATTAAATCTTAAAGCTCCAAAGTAATTTCCTTTTACTCCGTGTCTCACCTCCAGGGCATACTGATGCAAGGGGTGGGATCCCAAGGTCTTAGGCAGTTCTTCCTCTATGGCTTTGCAGGATATAGCCCCAGCAGCTACTTTCACAGGCTGTTGTTGTGTGCCTGCATCTTTTCCAGACACACAGTACAAACTGTTGGTGGATCTATCATTCTGGGGTCTGGATGACAGTAGCCCCCTTCTCACAGCTCCAATAGGCAGTGCCCTAGTGGGGGCTCCAACCCCACATTTTCCCTTTGCACTTCCCTAGTAGAGATTCTCCATGAGGGCTCTGCCCCTGCAGCAGACTTCTGCCTGGACAACCAGGCATTTCTATACATCCTTTAAAATCTAGGCAGAGCCTCCCAAACCTCAACTGTTGCCTTCTGCACACCCACAGTCACAACACCACATGGAAACCACCAAGGCTTGGGGTTTGCATTCTCAGAAGCAATGGCCTGAGCTGTACCTTGGCCCCTTTAGCCATGACTGGAGCTGGAGTAAATGGGACAGAGGGCACTAAGTCCCAAGGCTGCACAGAGAAGCAGGACCCTGGGCCTGGCCCACAAAACCATATTTCCCTCCTAGGACTCCAGGCCTGTTATGGGAGGGGCTGCCACAAATGTCTCTGAAATGGCTTGGAGGCACTATCCCCATTATCTTGGCTACTGGCATTCAGCTCTTCATTATTTATGCAAACTTCTGCAGCCTTGAATTTCTCCCTAGAAAACAGGGTGTCCTTTTCTACTGCATGGTCAGACTGCAAATTTTCTAAACTTTTATGCCCTGCTTCCCTTTTAAATACAAGTTCTAGTTTCAGGACATTTCTTTTATATACAAATGAGTGTAGGTTTTTAGAAGCAGCCAGGCAACCTCTTGAATGCTTTGCTGCTGATAAGTTTCTTCCACCAGATACCCTACATCATCTCTCTCAAGTTCAAAGTTCCACAGATCCCTAGAGCAGAGACACGATGACACCAGTCTCTTTGCTAAAGCATAGCAAGAGTGACCTTTACTCCAGGTCCAGATAAGTTCCTCATCTCCATCTGAGACCACCTCAGGCTGGACTTCACTGTCCATATCACTATCAGCACTTTCGTCACAACTATTCAAAAAGTCTTTAGGAGGTTCCAAAATTTCCCTTATATTTCTGTATTCTTCTGAGCTCTGCAAACTGTTCCAACCTGTGCCTGTCACCTAGTTCCAAAGTCTCTTCCAAATTTTCAGGTATCTTTATAGCAGCGCCCTACTCTACTGGTACCAATTTACTGTATTAGTCGGTTTTCATGCTGCTGATAAAAACATATGCAAGACTGGGTAATTTATAAATAAAAGAGGCTTAAATTACTCACAGTTCCACAGGCTGCACAGGAGGCATGGCTGAGGAAGCCTCAGGAAACTTACAATCACTGCAGAAGGGTAAAGGAGACGCAAGTACATTTTCATATGGCAGCTGGAGAAAGAGAAGGTGAAGGGGAAAGTGTCACAAACTTCTAAACCATAAGATCTTATCATAAGTCACTCACCATCATGAAAACAGCAAGTGGAAAATCCGTCCCTATCATCCAATCACCTCCAACTGGGTATCTCCCCCAACATAAGGAATTACAATTTGCCATGAGATTTGGGTGGGGACACAAAGTCAAACCATATCAACAGCCTATTTGAAAATACACAGTGGCTGGGCGCGGTGGTTCACGCCTGTAGTGCCAGCACTTTGGGAGGCCAAGGCAGGCGGATCACGAGGTCAGGAGATCAAGACCACCCTGGCTAACATGGTGAAACCCATCTCTATTAAAAATACAAAAAATTAGCAGGGCGTGGTGGTGGGTGCCTGTAGTCCCAGCTACTCGGGAGCCTGAGGCAGGAGAATGGCATGAACCCGTGAGGCAGAGCTTGCAGTGAGCTGAGATCATGCCACTGCACTCCAGCCTGGGGGACAGAGCCAGACTCCATCTCACAAAAAAAAAAAAAAAAAAAAAAAAGAGAAAATACACAGTAAGAGTAGATAAAAGAAAAAAGAATAAAAAACAATAAAGCATACCTACAGAATCTAGAAAATAGCCTCAATAGAGAAAATCTAAGAGTTATTGGCCTTTAAGAGGACAGAGAGGGAGAGATGCAGTTAAAAAGTTTATTTGAATGGATAATAGCAGAGAAATTCCCAATTTTAGGGAAATATATCAATATTCAAGTACAACAAAGTTATAGAACACCAAGTATATTAAATTCAAGAAAGAGTACCTTGCAACATTTAAAAATTAAACTCCCAAAAGTCAAGGATAAAGAATTTCTAAAAAAAACATGAGAAAAGGAACAAATAATACACAATGGAGCTCAAATACATCTGGCAGCAGACTTTTCAGTGGAAACCTTACAGGGCAAGAGAGAGTGGATGACATATTTAAAGTGCTAAAAGGATAAAATTTTAACTCTAGAATAGTATATCCCATGAAATTATCATTCAAACATGAAGGATAAACCAAAACTATTGCAGACAATTAGAGGCTGAGGAATTTTATCAACACTAGACCAGTACTACAAGAAATGCTAACAGAAGTTCTTCAGTGTGAAAGAAAAAAACATGTTAATGGGCAATAAGAAATTATCTGCAGGCACAAAACTCACTGGAACTAGCAAGGACTCAGAAAAACCATATATGTAGTTTTTTATATATAGTTTTATATATATATATATAACATTGTAATTGTAGTTTTTAAATTACTCATATCTTGAATAGAAATACTAAAAGATAAGCTGAACAAAAATAAAAACCACAACAACTTTGCAAGAAACAGACAGTACAAAAGGATATAAATAGGAAAAACAAAATGTAAAAAATGGGGGATAATGTTAAAATGCAAATTTTATTAATTTTCTTTTTTCCAGTTGATTAGTTTGTTTATGCAAATAATGTTACCTTGTCAGCAGTTTAAAATAATTAGTTAAAGGTTATTGTTTGCAAACCTCTTGGTAACCTCAAGTCAAACAAAATACAAGGGTCACACAAAAAATAAAAGTAAAGAAAATCATATCACCTTACAAAGTCACCTTTACTCAAAAGAAGACAGGAAGGAAGGACAGTAGGAAGAGGAGACCACAAAATAATCAGAAAACAAATAACAAAATTGCAAGAGTAATTTTGTACTTATCAACAATAACATTGAATACAAGTGGGCTAAACTCTCTAAGCAAAAGACATAGAGTAACAGAATGGTTTAGGAAAACAAGAACCAATGATCTGCCTTCAGGAAACACACTTTCTCAAAAAAAGACACAAACAGAATAAAAAGAAAGGCATAAAAAATTCCATGCAAATGGGAACCAGAAAAGATCAAAAGCAGCAATACTTAGACACAATAGATTTCAAGACAAAAACTGTAAAAAAGACAAATGACATCATTTTATGATGATAAAGGGGTCATAATTTTATCAAGAGGATATAGCAATTTTAAATACAAATGCACCCAGCACTGGAGCACATAGACATATAAAGCAAACATTATTGGAGCTAAAGAGAGATAGACCCCCAGACAATATAGCTGAAGACTTCAACGCTTCAGTTTCAGCATTGGACAGATAAACTAGACAGAAAATCAACAAAAAGACAGTTGACTTAATCTGCAAGATAAACCAAATGAACCTAATAAATATTTATGTTATATTTAATCCAATGGCTGCAAAATACACATTCTTCTCCTCAGCACATGGATCATTGTCAAAGGTAGACTATATTTTAGGATACAAAACAAGACTTTAAAAAATCAAAACATTAAAATAATATCAAGTATTTTCTCTGAACTCAATAGAATAAAAATATAAATCAACAATGAGAAGAATTTTGAAAACTATAGAAACACATGGAATTTAAAGAATATGCTCCCGAATGTCAAATGCATCAATTAAGAAATTAAGAAGAAAGTTTTTAAAATTCGTGAAGCAAATGATGATGGAAAAACAATATACAAAAAGGTATGGGATACAGCAAAAGCAGTACTAAGAGGGAAATTTATGGCTATAATCACCTATATCAAAAAAGTATTAAAAAAACCTTCAAATAAACAACTTAATGATGCATCTTAAAAAAACTACAAAAGCAAGAATAAACCAAACCAAAATTAGCAGGAAAGAAATAATAAAGATCAGAGCAGAATCAAATTTATTGAAATAAAGAAAATAATACAAACAATGAAATGAAAATCTGTTTTGTTGAAAAGATAAACACAATTCACAAACTTTAGTCAGACTAGCAACAACAAACAGGACAAGACTCAAATAAATAAAATCAGAGATGAAACAGGATACATTACAAGTGATACTACAGGAATTAAAAGATGATTTAAAGGCTACTATGAGCAACTACATGGCAATAAATTTGAAAACATAAACAAAATGGATAAATTCTTAGACACATGCAACCCACCATGATTGAACCAGGAAGAAATCCAACATCTGAGCAGACCAATAACAAGCAATGACATCAAAGCCATTATAAAATGTTTCCCAGCAAAGAAAAGCCCATAACCTGATTGCTTCACTGCTGAATTTTACCAAACATTTTAAGAAAAAACAATAGCAATCCTGTCCAAACTATTCTGAAAAATATAGGAGGAGGGAATACTTCCAAACAAATCACCAAGAACAGTATTAACAGCACTGAGTTCAAAACCAGACAAAGACACATTAAAAAAACACTACAGGCTAATATCAGTATCAATCAAGATTGATGTAAAAATCCTCAACAAAATACAATAAACTGAATTCAAGAACACATGAAAAATATCATTAATCGTGACCACATAGGATTTATTCCTGGGATGCAAGGATGGTTTAACATATGCAAATCAATCAGTGTCATACATCATATCAGTAGGCGAAGAATAAAATTGGTATGATCATTTCAGTTGATTCTGAGAAAGCATCCGATAAAATTCAACATCCCTTCGTGATAAAAATTGCCAAAAAACTGGGTGTGGAAAGAGCATACCTCAACATACTAAAAGTCATGTATGTCAGAACCACAGCTAGCATCATATTGAATGAGGCAAAACTGAAACCCTTTCCGCTAAGCTCTGGAACACAATAAGGAGCCCCACTTTTAACACTGTTATTTAGCATAGTATTGGAAGTCCTAGCTAGAGCAATGTGACAAGTAAAATAAATAAGGGGCATCCAAATTGAAAAGGAAGAAATCAAATTATCCTTGATTGCAGATGATATGATCTTACATTTGGAAAAACCTGAAAACGTCATCAAGAGACTATTAGAACTGATAAACAAATTTAGTAACGTTTCTGGATATTAGATCAACATACAAAAATAAGTAGCATTTCTATATGCCAACAGTGAACAATCTGAAAAATAAATAAAAACCAGTAATCCCATGAAACAATAGCCACACAGTAAATTAAATACCTAAAAATTAAATTAACCAAGATATGAAGGATTTCTATAAGAAACACTGCAAAACACTGATGAAAAAAGTTGAAGAGGACCCCAATAAACAAATATATATTCCATTTTATGGACTGGAAGAAAAAAGTGTTGTTTAGATGTCAATATTACCAAAAGCATTCTATACATTCAATGCAGTCCCTATTAAAATACGAATTACATTATTCTCATAAATGGAAAAAAATTCAAAACCTATATGGATCTCCAAAAAGACCCAGAATAGCCAAAGCTATGCTAAGCAAAAAGAACAAAACTGGAAAAATTCACATTACCTTACCTCAAGTTGTACTACTATGGTAAACAAAATAGCATGGTACTAGCATAAAACAGACACATAGACCGATGAAACAGAATAGAGAACCCAGAAACAAATGCAAACACCTACAGTGAACTCAAGTTTTGACAAAGATGCCAAGAACATACAGTGGGGGAAATATAGTCTCTTCAATAAATGGTGCTGGGAAAACTGGATATCCATATACAGAAGAATGAAACCAGACCCCCATCTCTTGCCATACACAAAAATCAAATCAAAATGGATTAAAGACTAAAACCTAAGACCTCGAACTATGAAACCAGAATATACAAGGATCTCAAACTACTCTATAGGGAAAAAAAATCTAATGAGCCAATGAAAAATTAAAAGTAGGCGAAATTAAAAATAAGCAAAACAATGAATAGATATTTCTCAAAAGAAGACATACAAATTGGCAAACAGGCATGTGAAAATGTGCTCAACATCTGTGATCATCAGAGAAATGCAAATCAACTACAATGATATATCATCTCACCCCAGTCAAAATGGCTTATATCCAAAAGACAGGCAATGACAAATGCTGGCAAGGATGTGGAGAAAAGGGAACCCTCATACACTGTTGGTGGGAATGAAAGTTAGTACAACCACTCTGGAGAATAGTTTGGAGGTTCCTCAAAAAACTAAAAATGGAGGTACCATATGGTCCATCAAACCCACTGCTGGGTATGTGCCCAAAAGAAAGAAAATCAGTATAGCAAAAAGCTATCTGCACTCCCATGTTTGTTGTAGCACAGTTCTCAAAAGCCAAGATTAAGGAGCAACCTAGCCAAGATTAAGAAGCAACCTAAGTGTCCATCAACAGACAAATGGATGATGTAAATGTGGTACTTTTACGCAATGCAGTACAATTCAGCCATCAAAAAGAATGAGATCCTGTCATTTCCACGAACATGGATGGAACTGAATGTCATGATGTTAAGGGAAATATGCCAGGCACAGAAAGATAAACATTGCATGATCTCACTTATTTCTGGGACCTAAAAATCAAAACAATTAACTCATGGAGACAGAGAATAGAAGGCTCCTTACCAGAGGCTGGGAAGTGTAGTGAGTTGGTTGGAGGGAAAGGGGGATGCTTAATGGGTATAAATACTATTTATAAAGAATTAATAAGACCGAGTATTTGATAGGACAACAGGGTGACTACAGTCAATGATAATTTTATTGTACATTTTAAAAATAACTAAAAAAGTGTTATTGGAATATTTGTAAGACAAAGGATACTGGAGGGGATGGATACTCCATTTACCCTAATGTGATTATTACACATTATATGCCTGTATCAAAATATCTCATCTACCTCATAAGCATATATCCCTACCTTGTAGGCATATATTAAATAAAAACAAATTACACAAATAAGATTAAATAAAAACAAATTACAAAATTCCTATATACCTAAAAAAACCAAGAACAAAGTTTAAAGAAAAACAACAACTAGGCTAATGTATATAACCTATGACAGTTTAAAGATAAATTATTTTAATGCATGCAGAAAGCCTACAAAACAATGAGAAAAACGAGAAAGAAACAGGGAAATGGGAAAGAAAAAAATGGGAAAGAAAAAAATGGGAAGAGAAACATTTCAGACAAAAATGCAAAAGGTCACTAAACATATGAAAAAAGTTTCACTTCACTATAAATTAAAAATATAAGATGCCTTTTAAAAATCTATTGCACTTTCAAAGCATTTAAAAATTGATCAAATAATATATATTGTCAAGTGTGGAAAGAAGCAGAAATTCATTGTTGGTGGAAGAGCAAATTGGTAAGAGTTTTAGGGAGAGCGATTATCTTAATCTACATTTATTATATCATCTTAAATTAATAGTTGTACATGTTAACACAGTAGGATATTTATTTTATTGCAATTTATAAAATATAGAAAATAAACTCTTTCAATGGCAGTAAGTTTTGTAAATTGTAGCATGGATATAAAATAAAAAAATCCAGATATTCAAAATATTTATGTAACTCTTCATTTTCACACTAGAGATAGCTCTATATACACACATACGTAATAAGAGAATGTGACAAGATGTTAACAATGTTTATCTCTTTCATTGACTGACTTTTTAAAACAATGATAACATATTACTTTCATCAGAAATAAAGCTATTTCTATTTCAAAATATAATTTATGTTTTTCAAACCAACAACTGACCTTTAATAATACTGTTTATGCAGCAGTGTTGAAGGAGCTTTCATACACAAGTCATTTTTGCTTCATAGTTGTTCCATAAGTTGACTCTGGCAGGAATGATCATTAGTCTCATTTTACAGAAGGAATCATTTCCCAGGGAAATCATTCTATTTGACTTTTATGTGAACCACACTGTGACAAGAGAAAAGATAGGTAAATACATGACATTATGGTTGAATTTTCTTTGATGCTTGAGATGAGATGTTAGGGATGTTTAGCAAATAACACAGTCTTCTATGTAGTAATCAGGAGTTTTCACTCTGGCAGAATTCAACTCCCATTTGACCAAGGCACTCTTTTATTCTAATATTAAACTTGTGTTTATTTAAAGTAAAATCTGACATCGAAGTTTGAGTAAATTTCCATGAATTCATCCAAACATTAGTTGAAAGCTACACTATAATACAAATATGCACTTTCTCCATCATCTTGGTATATTGATTTAAGTACTCAATAAATATGCATAATTTACATTTCTAAAGCTTAATAAATTTAGTTAAAATCAGAATGATTTGAGGTAAATGTAATTTCCATTTCTTATTGTTAGTTCCATGTCAGGTCACACATTAATTCAGTAAAATGGTCAGTGAGCAGAAAATTTATCATCCAGACTGTCTAAAATGTGCTATTTATATTAATGACTTAATAATATTTAAATAAGTCTTCTCATGCCCCAGACAAAAGTCAAGTTCCATTTTAAAAAGATTAAAAAATTGAAAATTACCAGAGAAAGTAAATAGGAAATTGAAAATATACTAAATTTAAACCAATATAAAATTTACTTTAATCTGAAATGTAAAAGAAAGCCACACCACAGCTAAATCACACAAGAACACAAAGGCAAATGAGTGATCAGAATAAAATTTCACATAGATATGTGTCTAATTTTTTCTTTCCTATCTACAACCTACTTTAATAGGTATTTTACATTTTAAAATTATGTAAAATATTCAATGAAGTATATTTCAAGGTAAACTTTTACTATTTTTGTAGAAAAATAGTGATAGAACTACTCTTCCTTCTGTATATATTATGTACTTTCCCCCTTTTTTTATTTTTTGGTCTCAAAGAAACACTAATACTGAAAAAGATCACAGGTGTTAAAAGACTAGACCTAGTCACATCCCAAAGGCTCCATCTCCAAATACAATCACATTGGGGATGAAGTTTCAACATATTACTTTTGGGGAGAAACAAATATTCAGTCTATAACATTCCACACCTGACTTCCAAAAATTTATGTACTTCTTGCACGCAAAATATATTCATTTCATTTCAATAGCCCCAAAGTTCTTAACTTGCTCCAGCACCAGCTTTAAGGTCTAATGTCAAAGTTTCATTTAAATCTAGATAAAACTCAAGGTAATATTCCTCCTGAGGCAAAATTCTGCTCCAGTTGTGAACCTGTGAAATAAAATGAGACATGTGCTTCCAAAAATACATGGTGGTGCAAGCATAGGATAGCCATTTTCATTCCAAACAGGCGAAATAGGAAATAAGGAAGGAGTGACAAATCCTGAGCAAGTCCAGAACGCAATAGGGCAAATTCCACTGGACCTTAAGATTTGAAAATAATTATCTTTGACTTCATGTTCTGCCCTTCGGGCCCACTGGGACATAGGTCCCAATTTTCAGACACCCTGAAATAATAACTTCCATATCTACTGGGGTAGTGGTTCTGTTGCCACAGCTTTGCTGGGCCTCCAAGGTTCTGAGCTACCCTGTCTCCAAGGCTTTGGGTAGCTCCATCCCACAGCTTGTCTAAATGGCCCCACAGAAGCTGTCTGTCTCAGCTCTGCTCCAACAGCTCTGCAGGAATTTGGTTCTATACTTTGAAATCCAGTTGGAGGCGGCTTGCCTCATGACTCATGGATTCTGCATGCTGATGGAGATAGCATCATGTGGACACAGCCAAAGCTGGCTGCCTGTGTCCCCATCAGGGGAGGCCACTGCAGCCCACAATGCACAGCAGGCCCCTGTAACAACAGCAGGGGCAGCCAAAGAGTGTGGCACCAGAGGATGTGAAGCAGAGCCTATGATGACAGGCAGCACTGGGCAGCTGGGCAGCACATGCACACCAAGGTCCCACAGGCACCAGCAGCCCCTCCTTTGCATTCATCCATTACCTTGATGAATAGCTCTTGGATTCTGTTGAGATAAGTGACTAATCTCAAACAAATAAAAAATAATATTAATAAAATCTCAAATAATAATAAAATCTCAATAATAATAAATCTGAATAAAGTCTAAATGATAAATGATAATAAATACTAAAATCTCAATGAAGTAAAAAAATAAAATCAAACGGGTGGTTGCCACACTCTAAGCGTTTTCTCCTAAACAGGATTTCCTATTCTTTAAAATATGCATAAGCTAATTTTCCCCAAAATCTTTAATTTCTATTTCTTTTCTGATTAACAGTTCTGTCTTTAAATTATTTCTATCTCACATTTTACTACAAGCAGTATGGAGAAACGAGGCTCCTTCTTCTACACTTTGCTTAAAAATTGTTTTAGCTAAATATCCAATTGCATTACTCACAAGTTCAACTTTCCACAAACCACTAAGATACATACACAGTCTAGGCAAATTCTTTATAAAAACGATTGTATTTCCTCCATTTCACAATAACATGTTCCTCATTTCCATCTGAACTTTCACCAGAATTTATCTTACTGTTTCATTCATAGTAATGTAGTCTCTTTCTAGCATGTACCTCAAAACTCTGCCAGGATCTATTCATTGCTCAATTCTAAAGCTGCTTTCACATTTGTAGGTAATTGCTATAACAGCATTCTCATTACCAATTTTCTGTCTTAGTCTATTTGGACAGCTATAACAAAAATACTAGACTAGGTGATTTATAAAAAAACATAAATTTATTTCTCATAGTTATGGAGATTGGGATGTCCAAGATCGAGGCATTAGTATATGAACATTAATCCCATTCATGAGAGCTCTTCCTGCATGTGCTAATTGCCTTCCAAAAGCAGCACCTCCAAATACCATCACATTGGACATTAGGTTTCAACATATGAATTTTGAGGGGAACACAAATATTCAGTCTATAGTAGGATTAGAGGAATTAAAATGTCACTACTCAAATTTCAATGCTTAACTGGAAGTTTTCATTTGAATTTTAGAACAGTAATATATTATGACCAGTATGTATCTCTCCATCTTTACCTTTCCAATGTGTACTCTGACAAAAGTTCATTCGTTGAATTAATTGTTGAGTTTGGAATAATTTTGATTGATTGATTGATTGATTGCATGTTGTCAAATTATGCATGAAACATCTAAAACTATCATTTCTAGTGATATCAAAATATGTCAGTTTTTAATGACTTCAATTTATTATTTATATTTTATTAAGACAGAATTAAGAAACCTACAAACCGAACATTTCTGTCTCTTCAAGTGTATTTAAATGTATGTGTAGTTCAATCTTCCTATACATCTATGATTGATAACATCATTTTAAAGATTAACCTTTATTTTATTACTTAATTATTCAATATACTAAATGTCCTTAAAATTAACAGCATATCCAATACTGAACTAAAAAGAAATTATATAATCTGACAACAAAGAACTAGAGAAGATTTTGATTTATTATGTTTATCTGCATTTTCACTTTGACTCTTCCTAAATATTCTGTCTTAATATACCATACAAAGGTGTAGAGCAACTTAGCATAACTTAAAAAAGAACTTGTATTTCACTGTGCTCTATACCTATTACTACATGCTCATTTTAGTTTTCTTTCATAAGCCATATTTTTAAAAGTTAGGACCTGTATTTCAAAATAAACTTAATCATATCAGAAGGTATTCAATATTTCAAAATGGTCACTTGTTTCCTTTTATTCTGAAATCTTTGGAATGCACACTGTTCGTTGATGTAATTTTATATTGATTTTTGTAACAAAATAATTTTAGGGCTGGGTGTGATGGCTCATGCCTGTAATCCCAGTGCTTTGGGAGATCGAGGCAGGTGGATTACCTGAGGTCAGGAGTTCAAGAGAAGCCTGGCCAACATAGTGAAACCTCGTCTCTACTAAAAATACAAAAATTAGCCAGGTAGGGTGGTGGATGCCTGCAATCGCAGCTACTCGGGAGGCTGAGGCAGGAAAATCGCTTGATCCAGGAGGCAGAGTTTGCAGTGAGCCAAGATCATGCCATTGCACTCCAGCTTGGGCGACAGAGCAAGACTCCATCTCAAAAAATATAATTAATTAATTAATTAATTAGTTTTAGGTACTATTATCTCCTGACTGTATACCACCCCCCAAAATGCCTATGTTGAAGCCCTGACCCACAATGTGACCATAACTGGAGACAGAATTTTTAAGAAGGTCATTAAAATTACACAAGATTATAGGCGTGGGCCCTAAATCCAACAGCACTGGAGAAAGAGACAATAAAACAATCTCTCCAAGCACACACCTGGAAGGCATCCTGAACGCTAGGAAGAGAATGCTAACCCCAATAAAATGTACTGACACATGGCTCTTGGACATAAAGTCCCCAGAACTGTGAGAGAATAAATTTCTGTAGGTTAAGCCATCTAATCTGTGATATCCTGTTACCCCAGTCCAAGCTATTACAAGTATTGATTATCAATATCCTGGGAATTTTGTACAAACCAGACATTTAAAATGTTTCCTGCACAGCATGTGTTCTATGTATACAAGTTATTTATTACACAACAAATTTTGTAAATTTCTGTACAAGATTATATGATTATACTACATGGGTTTATGCAGCATAATATAAATAAATCTTATGTTACCAGTTCAAATGTACAGAACCAAAGAATATGATTTACATAGCTTTTGATGAAGAAAAATCACTCTTCCTTCAGAATGAATTTGGTAATAAAAATGAAATAATATTCCACTAAGCATTTACACTAAAACAAAAAATAAAAAGGAGATATTATAATCAATTTTTGGATAAACTAAATATTTTTTCATTGATTCTAATCTGCAGATGCTTTAATTTCTGACTGTTAGTAACTCAAACAAGATTGTCTCAATTAATATTTCATCAACTTACTATAATAGTGTGGTTACCTTGGTAATTTACTCAAATTCTCTTTCTTCAGTTTCCTCATCTGCAAAATCAGAATAATAATAATTTCTATCTCATAGGGTTGTTATAATGAGTAAATGAGTATATATAAAACATTGTAAGAATCCCCATTACATAGTTAACGCTAATATTGTTATAATTGTTTTGATGATTATTATTATTCAAATGATAATACATTTATGGAAATAAGGATAAAGAACTACAGTGTATGAAAGTGCGACACACAAACAGAAATAAAGCAAGCTTGTGTAGTGTCTTATATATAATGGTCATTCAGTAAAGTCTGTGAAGCTAAAGAATACTAGGAGATTGGAGTATAGGCCTGTGAGCTGCCTGGTTAGGGAAAATTTTTAGGTAAATTAGAGGTAATCAGGTGTGGAGAAACTACTCTTCAATGAATATTAATCACACATTGTGAAGTCAGATTGATTCATACATGTTTTAGATGAGTGGTTTCCAACTCTTGCTATACAAGGAAGTAACCTGGAGAGCTTAAAACATACTGGAGCCTGGGTTTTACCCTTTGATTTTCTGGTCATGTATAAACCTCAAGCACTATTTTTCTTTTCTAGATCCACTACGTGATTATAATAAGCTGCCAGGATGAAAATCCACTCTTTTAATGGCAGTGGTTTTTGAACTGTAGTTCCCAGACCAGCAGCATCAGAATAATCTGGGAACCTGTTTGAAATGCAAATTATTGGGCCTCACTCCAGAACTGCTGAATCAGTAACTCTGGGTGTTGGGTCACTGACATGTGGTTTACCGAGTGCTCCTGGTGCTTCTGGTACACACTAACATCTCATAAGCACTCTTTTAGCATTAAAAAGTAAAATGCTTGGCCTCTTTAAGAAGAAATTGGTCTAAAAACACATAAATTTAAGTGTAAGCCTGATAATAAAAGATAAATAAAGCAAGCATGAAAAATCAGTAAAGATATAAAATTCAAAATTCAGTAAACAAGCATAATCAGCTTAATCTAATATTTATACATTCCAGAAAAGAATAGCCGTTATTTACAAGTACATATACATACACCATTTTTAAATGCAATTTTCGAAAGTTTCCAAAAAAAAAATTACACAGATTACATTATCTGACCACATCTTAACAAATTAGAAATCAAAAACTAAAAGATAACAATAATGATAAGACTCCAATTTTCTTGTCTTAATATTATAAAATTTAGACTTTTTAGTAAAATGCATCATTTTAGAATTGTATAGTTTATAATATTTATTTTTATATGTATTATAATATAGTTATATTTTATGTATATAATAGAGTTGTAAGTCATATATGATACAGTTATAGGAAATGCTTAGCAATTAAATTATATCTAGAGCTTATTTTTAAAGGAATTAAAGAGCAATATTAAAATATTCTGTTAAGTTTCTAAGAACACATTGAATATGGGAAGATAGTCCATTTCAATGACTTTTCTTCTTATTAGCTAAAATGAAATATTATTTAGAGATTAGCAAAATGTATTTTAGAAAGAATGCATTATATGTATAGTTAGGGAAAACCTTGTGGCATATAAGCAGTGTCTTAGTATAAATGACAGATTTTGCTGTACTAAAGTTTATAGTATTTTAGCATATGCTTTAATTCTCTACTAGTTTAGAATGCAAAGAGTTCATGTTTTCTGAATGGTACTTTGAAATGAGCAGTATTCAAAGTATTCAAGGGCTAGGACTTGTGGCTAAAGACATCAGTAATGAATGTTAATACTATGATTATCAATTTAAAAGTGTTTATTTTTTAATAATAAGAATTATACTTATTTTTCCTTAGGAATAAAACTGACATATTCTTTGCTACTCAAGACTGCAAATCCAATAAAGCTCAAATTCATTAATTCAACAAGCATTTATTGAGCACTTACTCTGTGCCAAGCACTCTTATAGGCACTGTTGGTACAGCAGTGAGCAAGCCAGATTGGCTTTCCAGAAACTTACATTCTGGTGGAAAAGACCAACATTATGCAAGTAATTAAATGAATACATTAATTACAGTGTGATAATGTACTCCAAAGGATATGAACAGAGTTCTATGATAAAGAGATTTAGGGTCAGGTGATGGTGTTTTCTGGAGAGGATTGTTAAAGCAGGCATCTGTGGGTAGGTGGTATTTGAACTGAGAAGTGAATAGAAGTTCAATCATGTAAAGCTATAAGAAAATTGTTTCAGGCTGAGGAAAGAGCATTTGCTAAGACTATAAGCACTTAACCTATTATGTTTAAGGAACTGAAAGAGGCATATGTATCAGAAACAGGGAGAATGATAGAAGTAGAAGACTGGGGGACAGTTCCTCTAGGAATTTATAGGCTATGATAAAGAATTAAGGTTTTATTCTAAATGCAATGGAATGCAGAGGAGTGACATTTATTCTTTTTTTCCTCAGATACTGTAATGAAATGACATTTCAAATATAAATCAGATAAAGGGGACCAGCATGTTAAGCACAGACCAACTGGAAGATTACTGCTGTAGTCTAGATGAGAAATGAGAATGTATTGGTCCGGACAATAATTTACACATTTGTTAATATAGTATCTAAGGTAGAACAAAACTTATAAAATAAATCTTGTATTTATAAATATTTAACTAAAAGAGGAGACAAATGCCCAGATGATTCAGAGACCTCCCAAAATCAACCCAGAAAGTTAATGGCTGATTTAAGACTAAAGTCCACATACCGTGGATGTTTTAACAATTGTATTCTCTTTTTATATTCTCTTTACAAATCACAACAATTCCTGAGTGAGTGAACACATAATTTCAGTGCAATCATATTTTAGCATGTGGACTTTATGAATGTACAGAAAAAAATGTTACCTATTAAATATATTTAATACATTCAGTAATCTAGACCGTAAGCAAGTGAAAGGGAATAATCCTTTTTCCCTTTTTCATATATATTATATATAGAAAAATAAATCAAATTTTCAATGGAAGTCATTACTGTGTAATTCAGTACTTTTGCTACCTTACCTGAAATATCAGCAACAGTTAGTTCAGAATTAGTGGGGTTGGTTCTATTCACATTGAAGAGAGCCAGTATACTTGAAAATTAATTGTAACTCAAAAAGAAGATACTGAGTTCTTATTATTAAATCATATCCTCCCCATAATCTAGTCAGAGAAAATAGAACTTAGTATTTTATGACTTGAATTAAAAGAATAAAAGCAATGTGACAATGAAATAATATTTGGACACTATTATATAATAGACCACTAAGCTATTATTTATTTTACATGCAAATAATCTTTGTTCTTATCACTCAAGAGTATATATATTCTCCAAAATAAAATCATTATTTTTCAATTTTTTTCATAAAGACAGTTTAAAACAAAAATAATTAACATTGCAAAGAAGATTTTCATTACCACTTCTCAACTCTGTAATCTGCTTATTTGTGTATTGATAAATTATTTCATTTGTCTTTAAAAAATCTAATATCTTTAGAAGCTTCTTCCTTAAATTTTTAATTTTTATGGGTACATAGTAGGTGTATATATTGTGTCACAAACAATCCAATTTTACTCTTTTAATTATTTTAAAATGTACAATTAAATTACTACTGACTATAGTCAACTTGTTGTTCTATTAAATAGTAGGTACTATTTATTCTTTCTATTTTTTTTCTACCATTAGCCATCCCCACCTCCCCCAACTTCATCCCCACTACCCTTCCCAGCCTCTGGTAACCATACTTATACTCTGTATGTCAAAACAACTTACTGATTTATTGAGACCTTCACCTCTCACCAGGGAAGTGAGAAATAAAAACAACAAACTGTGAGTTAGAGTCTGTTTGCAGGTATTCAGATCAATCCTTTTCAGTAGCATGAGTGATCATCCATGTCCAGGTGCTTGCCGTGCAAGGCCACTTACCCAAATAATTATTCCATGAGATCAAGAATTATTAATACAGCCAAGAATGATCTAGTCAATCATTTAAATTTTCAGAGTCAAAATTATCTTTTATTATGTATTGTTAAAATGCATTTTAAAATGATGTAGAATTTGCAGAAGATAAAAATAAGACATCTTCATTGATGAGTAAACTCTACATCATTATTCTACACAACATATACATTTCTATGCAGAACTGGTTCTACTGGCGGAGTATTCAAACAAATGAAATATTATCACCTAACTTTTGAAGTATTCCCATTTCACTCTGAAGGTGCTCTGCTAGCCCTATCCAAACCCACCCTTATGAATTAACTACAAATATATTTGTGTAAAGATATATTTTATAATGTTTACAAATGACTAGTATCAAATTATAACTTTTAGTATTAAAACCATTTTCAATAATTAAAAAATAAAACTGCATTTCTTATTTCTAAAAAAAAATCAAACCATAGATTTCTTAGTATCGCCTCACTAAGATATCTTTAAAAAAAATCACGTTGTCAAATTTTTGTTTAAGTGCTGATATTGTTTGGGTGTGTCCCTACCCAAATCTCACCATAAATTGTAATAATCCCCATGTGTCAAGGGCAGGGCCAGTTGGAGATAATTGAATCATTGGGAGTGTTTTCCCCCATACTGTTCTCTTGGCAGTAAATAAGTCTCACAAGATCTGATGGTTTTATAAGTGGGAGTTCCCTGCACAAGCTCTCTTGCCTGCTGCCATGTAAGACATCCCTTTGCTCTACCTTATTCTTCTGTCATGATTGTGAGGTTTCCCCAGCCATGTGGAACTGTGAGTAGATTAACCCTCTTTCCTTTACAAATTATCAAGTCTCAGCTATGACCTTATTAGCAGCATGAGAAGAGACTAATACAACAAATTGGTGCCAGGTAGTGGGGCACTGCTCTAAAGATACCTGAAATGTGGAAGCAACTTTGGAACAGGGTAACAGCCAGAGGTTGGAAATGTTGGGAGGGCTCAGAAGAAGACAGGAAAATGTGGGAAAGTTTGGAACTTCCTAGAAACTTGTTGAATGGCTTTGACCAAAACGCTGATAGTGATATGGACAATGAAGTCCAGGCTGCGATGGTCTCAGATGGAGATGAAGAACTTCTTGGGAACTGGAGTAAATGTGACTCTTGCTATGCAAACAGACTTGTGGACTTTAGCCCATGCCCTAGAGATCTGTGGAATTTTGAACCTAAGAGAGATGATTTAGGGTACCTAGTGGAAGAAATTTCTAAGCAGCAAATATTCAAGAGGTGACAGAGCATAAAAGTTTGGAAAATTTACACCCTGATGATGCAGTAGAAAAGAAAACCCATTTTCTGGGAAGAAATTCAAGCCAGCTGCAGAAATTCACAGAAGTAATAAGGAGCCAAATGCTAATCATCAAAACAATGGGGAAAACCTTTACAGGGCATGTCAGAGACCTTCACAGCAGTCCCTCCTTTCACAGGCATGGAGCCCTAGGAGGAAAACATGGTTTCCTGAGCAAGGCCCAGGGCCCTCTGCTCTATTCAGCCTCAGGACATGGTGCCCTGTGTCCCAGCTACTTCAGCTACAGCCGTGGCTAAAAGGGGTCACCATACAGCTCAAGCCATTGCTTCAGAGGGTGCGTGCCCCAAGCCTTGAGAGCTTACACATGGTTTTGCACTTGTGGGTGCAAAGAAGTCAAGAATTGAGGTTTGGAAACATTCGCCTAGATTTCAGAGGATGTATGGAAATGCCTGGATGTCCAGGCAGAAGTTTGCTGCAGGGGCAGAGCCCTCAGGCAGAACCTCTGCTAGGGCAGTGTGGAAGGAAAATGTGGAGTTGGAGCCCCCACACAGATTTTCCACTGCCTAGTGGAGCTGTGAGAAGAGGGCCACCATCCTCCAGACCACAGAATGGTAGATCCACTGACAGCTTGCACCATGCATCTGGAACAGCCACAGACACTCAACGTCAGCCCGTGAAAGCAGCCAGAAGGAGGGATGTACCCTGCAAAGCCACAGAGGTAGAGTTAACCAAGGCTGTGGGAACCCATCTCTTGCATCAGCATGCCCTGGACATGAGGTATGGAGTCAAAGGAGAACATTTTGGAGCTTTAAGATTTGACTGCCCCACTGGATTTTGGACTTGCATGAGGCATGTATCCCTTCGTTTTGTCCAATTTCTCCCATTTGGAACAGGTGTATTTACCCAATACCTGTATCCTCATTGTATCTAGGAAGTAACTAACTTGCTTTCGATTTTACAGGTTCATAGGCAGAAGGGACTTGCCTTGTCTCAGATGAGACTTTGAACTGTGGAATTTTGAGTTAATGCTGAAATGAGTTAAGACTTTGGGGGACTGTTGGGAAGGCATGATTGATTTTGAAATGTGAGGACATGAAATTTAGGAGGGGCCAGGGGAGAATGATATAGTTTGGCTGTGTCCCCACCCAAATTTCACCTTGAATTGCAATAATCCCCATGTGTCAAGGGTGGGGCCAGGTAGAGATAATTGAATCACAGGGGTGGTTTCCCCCATACTGTTCTCATGTTAGTGAATAAATCTCACAAGATCTGATGGTTTTATAAATGGAAGGTCCCCTGCACAAGCTCTCTCGCCAGCCACTGTGTAAGAGGCCCCTTTGCTCTTCCTTTGTCTTCCACAATGATTGTGAGGTGTCCCCAGCCATGTGGACCTGTGAGTCCATTAAGTCTCTTTCCTTTGTAAATTACCCAGTCTCAGGTATGTCTTTATTAGCATGAGAACTAATACAAGTGCTAAATAAAATGCCATTTCAGTTTCCATCTAAACTAAACTTTTTTTTACACTAATGAGTATCTTGATTTTTTTATGTTTTTATTGAGACAGAGTCTCACTCTGTTGCCCAGCCTGCAGTGCAGTGGTGCGATCTTGGCTCACTGAAACCTAAGCCACCTGGGTTTAAGCAATTCTCCTGCCTCAGCCTCCCAAGTAGCTGGGATTACAGGCATGCACCACTACACCTGGCTAATTTTTCTATTTTTTTTTAGTAGAGACAGGGTTTCACCATGTTGGCCAGGATGGTCTCGAACTCCTGACCTCAAGTGACCCACCCTCCTCGGCCTCCCAAAGTGCTGGGATTACAGGCGTGAGCCATCACGTCTGGCTGTAACTTTATTTTTCTTGCCACATTACAATCTTTTCAGGGATTTTTAAAATTGGTGCTTTTAAGAAGCATATCCCAGGTTTTTATTATCTTCAGTGATGCCCTTACAGAAACTCTTAAATTTATTTGTGTGTATATATGCATTTTTTTTCTTATGCATCATTCATGCATTTTTGTCCTGAGAAAAACGTTCTTTACAGAAACTATCCATGTGTAAAAAGAATATTCGCTTAAAATGGCTACTGTGATGGGAACAGTGTCTTAGGGAGATGCAGCTTGGACTTGCAATAAATTTAATACTTTAAAAACCATTGTTTTGAGTTTGCTTTCATGCTATTATAAATAAAAGGTCACATGATTGCTATAATTTTATATTAATTATGGTTTTCTCAATAAATAAATGTACATTGTTGAATATTTTTAAAACCTAGATTTTAAAAATAAATATAATTTAAAAGACCACTCAATTATGTGTATACAGTTGACCCTTGAACAACATGAGTTTGAATTGTGCGGTTCCACTTACATGTGAATTTTTTTCAATAAAGGTTACCATGAATGTGCCTGCCTCTCCTCCTTCTCCTTCCACCTCCTTCGCCTCTTCTGCTTCTCCCTTCCTCGAGACAGCAAAACCAACCCTCTTCTTTTCTTCCTCAGCTTTCTCAACGTGAAGATGATGAGGATGAAGACCTTTATGATGATCCGCTTCCAATAAATAAATAGTAAATATATTTTCTCTGCCTTATAATTTTCATAACATTTTATTTTCTCTGGCTTAGTTTATTGTAAGAATACCGTACACAATACATACAACATAAAAAATATATGTTAATAAACTCTTTATTTTAGCTGTAAAGCTTCCAGTCAACAGGTCATCAGCGGGCTCTTATTTGTTAAGCTTTTGGGGAGCCAAAATTATGCATGGATTTTTGACTGTGTGGAGAGTTGGTGCCACTAACTTTTGCATTAAGGGTCAACTGTATTATAAACTGTGTAGGAATACATATTGTTCTTTGAAACAAGTAATTTCCTGTGTCTTGGGTGTAACGTATACCTATTGTGAGTATAATCAAAATATCTCTGGAGTTATCATAAGAACCTAAACTCCGAATGCACAAGGGCATATTTTATTTAGTTCCTGCCAATGGACACTTGTATCTGAAGCTAGAGAAACTTAACTAAAACAGAGGTAAACTTTAATCTTTGCACGTGCTCTTTTGGGAATCTCTCTCAGTTTAAAGATCAAGAAAAATAAGATACTCATCATTTCAGAGTTTTTCTGGAAATAAATAAAAATTCAATAATCAAAACTTTATAAGATAATTTTACTCCCATTAACTTCATCCTTTCTAATAAACAAAAAAAATTTAAAGTTCCTCACTATGAGTAACAACATGGAAAACATTAGTATATAAGTCTTAACTATTAGTAAAGATAGATATTTAACTAATCTCTGGATTGGGAAAGACTTTCTAGGCAGAGAAATAGTACATAAAATTATAAAGTAATAGCTGATGAGAGAATATTTACAACCTTTTTGAAAAGTATCACATTTGCTAATAATTTCACCCACTTGTAGGAATCTATCCTAAAGCAACAGATTGAAGTATAGCAAAGATTTAAGCACAAGGTGGCCAATTGCAGTAATATTTATGATCAAAAACAGATCTGCAATAACCATCAATATTGGAACCTTATATATTTATCTATAAAAATACATTAAAAAGAAATTATTTGTATTAATAATATTTTTGATTTCATGTACAAATCAAGTCTTAAACCAATAGCCATCACTTAAAATTGACACTCAACATATGTGCTTCCTGCTGGACTTTGTTTAGACTTACAGTGCTTTTGATATAACCGACATCATAAAATAAACAATGTATTTTTAAGTTTTAACATAACTTTTTACTCTAGAAAATACTTAGTCTTATAGAAAATTGACAAAGATAGTACAGAGTTCCCTGTACTATCACAGAGTGCAACCAGTTTCTACTATTATTAATATTTCACATTGATATGACATGTTTATCACAATTCATAAGTAAATAATGGTACATTTTTATTAACTGAATTCCATATTTTATTCAAGTTTCTTTGGCTTTTACCTATTGGCTTTTTCTATTTTACATCCCATCCAAGATACCATACTACATTTAGTCATCACTTAATGTTTTAGGCTTCTCTCGACTATGACAGTTTTCAGACTGCTTATTGTTTATGACATTGACAGTTTTTAGGAATACTGGCCAAGAATTTTTTTATAATGCTCATCACTTGAAGTTTGTTTGATATTTTCTCTCATGGTTAGTGTGGGGACAGGATAATAGCCCTAAAATATTCACGTCCTAACTCTTGGAACCTTCAAAGATACCCTCATATGGCAAAAGTAAATTTGCAGTAGTGATTAATAATTTTGAGATGGGGACATTTTCCTGGCTTATTCAGGTGGGCCCTAAATGTAATCACAAGTGCCCCTATAAGAGGGAAGCAGAGAATTATTTGACTACAGAAGGGAAGGCATTGTGACAACAGGAAGAGACACTTGACTACCAGAACTGCAAAAGAATATGTCTCTTGTTTTTAGCCACTACGTGTGTGCTAATTTGTTACAGTACAAAAGGAGAATCAATATGATTAGACTGTAGTTATATACTCTTGGTAGGAAGACTTTAGAGATAAAGTGCCACTTTTATCACAGAATATCAAGGAACTATGCCATCAATATGACTTATTATTATTGGTGTTAATCTTGATCACCTGGCGGAGGTAGTTTTTGTCATGGTTCTCCACTGTAAAGGTACTCTTTTAACCCTCTTTCCGTAGTGAATTCTTTGGAAGGAAGTCACTATCTACAACTTACATTTGAGTTAGCAACTGTTCTATCTTCCTTAGGGGATAGTATCTATGTAAATTATGTGGAATTCTTCTACAGGAAAGATTTGTCTTTTCTCTACCATTTATTTCTCTAATCCTTTAATTTTATCAGCTTGAGCTTGTTGCTGTTTTATATTTTGGGTCATAATTCAACACTAATCTATTCTGTTGCTCAAATTGATCCAGCTTTGGCCATTGGGAGCCCTTTCAGATGGTTACTCTATCTGTTTGATATACCCTCATCATTTTAAAATTTTCCCTTTTTTTAAGTACTTTCTTCCCTCCTTTCCATCACTACAAGATGCTCCGGCTCATGTTACATATTTCCTGCCTGGGTCCTAGTGTCAGAAATTTCCTCAAAGAGCACTGGAGGTTTTATATTCCTTAGTGTAACCATCTGTAACCATAGTAAGCTAAACATGGGTTATACAGATGTCCCTGACTCTAGTGCATATCATACATATCATTCTAGCCTACTCCCTTGCTTATCTGTACTCTCTCATTCCAACTGTAAGAAACCTGGCTCCCACCATCCAACAGCCATTTGCTTAATTGTTAAATTTAAGTATACATATTTAGTGGTATAAGAACTTTTAACCCATACCCCTGTGGGAAAAAATATTACTAGCTGAAGTACAATACTTGAACATTTCCTTTTACCTTTAGTCTTACTGACTTCAATTATTTCCAAAATTATTTAGGTCAGCACTTTTTCTCCCCACTCACTTCAGTGAATTAAGTTTCATACATTTGTTATAAACTTATTTTGTCACATTTTACATTTAATCCTGGAATCTCCTAACTGCTAATTTTTTTAAAATTTACGTATGTAAAGGTTCACACTTTTTGTGGTAATGCTCTATGAGCTTTGACAAATGCAATAGTGTCATGTATTCGCCATTACTATATTTTACGGAATAGTTTTGCCACCCCAAAATTGTGTTGGGCTTCATTCATTAAAATCCTGCCACCCCAACCCATGGCAATTGCTGATTTTTTAATGTCTCTATAACTTTGCCTTTTCCTAAATGTCATGTAATCGAAGTCAGACAGCATGGTGTTTTCCAACTGGCTTCTTTTATTTAGAAATATGCAATTAAAATCCATCCATGTCCTTTCATGCCTTCCTCACTCATTTACTTTTATTGCTGAATAATATTTCATTGTATGGATGTACTAATGTTTGTTTATCCATTTGCCTGAGGAAAAGCATCTTGATTTGTCAATTATAAATATATATGCATATAAGAGCATCTTGATTACTTCAATTATACATATATATGTACACAAACAAAATATTGTACACATTGTATACAAAAAGTGTATACATACAAAATATGTATAAAAACACAAATTATATATAATAGTTAAGTTGATGTCTGTGTGTGCATAAGCTTTCAGATCAGGTAGATAAATAACTCACAGTGTGATTAGTAGATCGTATAAGATTATATTTAGTTTTTTGAGAAACTAACAAACTATCTTCTAGTTGGGCAGTACCATTTTCCCTTCACACCAGCAATAAGTGAGAGTTCTCATTGCTCTGAATCCTCTTGATGGAATTGGTATTTTCAGTTATATAGAAGATATCCATTCTAATAGGTATGTAGTTCCACCTCCTTTTTGCTTTAATTTATAGCTCCCTAATGAAAAAAATATATTGAGTTTTTTAAAGAAATTTATTTTATTTCAATAGTTTTTGGGAAACAGGTGTTTTTCGGTTGCATGGATAAGTTCTTTAGTGGTGATTTGTGAAATTTTGGTGCACCCATAATCACATATACACCCATAGCAAGCAGTGTACATGCTACCTGATGTGTAGCCTTTTATCCCTCACCCCCCTCCCATCCTTCCCCACGAGTCCCTAAAGTCCATTATATCTTTCTTATGCCTTCGCATCCTCATAGCTTAGCTCCTACTTATAAGTGAGAGCATACTATATTTGGTTTTCCATTCCTGAGTTACTTCACTTATAATAATGGTCTCCAACTCTATCCAGGTTGCTGCAAATGCCATTATTTCACCCCTTTTTATGGCTGAGTAGTTTTCCATGGTGTATATATATCATGTTTTCTTTATCCACTCATTGACTGATGGCCATTTAGGTTCGTCCCATATTTTTTCAATTGCAAAATGTCCTGCTAAAAATATGTGTGTGTAAGTGTCTTTTTTATATAATGACTTCTTTTCCTTTGGGTAGATACCCAGTAGTGCGATAGCTGGAATGAGTGGCAGTTCGACTTTTAGTTCTTTAAGGAATCTCCATACTGTTTTCCACAGTAGTTGTACTAGTTTACATTCCCATTAGCAGTGCAAAAGTGTTACCTTTTCACCACATCCACACCAGCATCTATTCTTTTTTGATTTTTTAATTGTGGCCATTCTTGTGGGAGTAAGGTGGTCCTACATTGTGGTTTTAATTTTCATTCCCTGATAATTATTGATGTTGAGCATTTTCTCATATGTACATTTGCCATTTGTGTATCTTCTTTTGAGAATTGTCTATTTATGTCCCTTGTCCACTTTTTGATGGGATTATTAAGAGGGTTTTTTTAAATAATTTGTTTGAGTTCCTTGCAGATTCTGGATATTAGTCCTTTGTTGGATGCACAGTTTGCAAATATTTTCTCCCACTCTGTGGGTTGTCTGTCTACTCTGCTAGTTATTTATTTTGTTGTTCAGGAGTTTTTTCGTTTATTTATGTACCATTTACTTATGTTTGCTTTTGTTGCATTTGCTTTTGTGTTCTTGGTCATGAATTATTTGCCTAAGCCAATGTCTAGAAGAGTTTTTCTGATGTTATCTTTTAAATTTTTTATGGTTTCAGGTCTTAGATTTAAGTCTTTGATCTCTCTCGAGTTGATTTTTGTATAAGGTGGGAGAAGAGGATCCGGTTTCATTCTTCTACGTGTGGCTTACCAATTATTCCAGCACCCTATTTGTTGAATAGGGTGCTGTTTCCCCAATCTACACTTTTGTTTACTTTGTCTAAGGTAAGTTGGCCATAACTATTTGGCTTCATTTTTGGATTCTCTATTCTGTTCCATTGGTCTATGTCCCTACCTTTATACCAGTACCATGCTGCTTTGGTAACTATAGCCTTGTATAATAGTTCAAAGTCAGGTAATGTGATGACTCCACATTTGTTCTTTTTGTTTAGTATTGCTTTGGCTATGTAAGCTGCTTTTTGTTTTCATATGATTTTTAGAATTGCTTTTTCTAGTTCTGTGAAGAATGATTGTTTTTCTATGCTTATTTGTCATCTTTATATCTTCTTTGGTGTTCAGAATTTTTGCAATTATCAGTTGGGTTTTTTTGTTTTCTTATTGTTAAGTTTTAAGATTTCTTTATATGTTTTGGATACCAGTCCTTTATCAGAAATATATTTTGCAAATATTTTTACCCAGTCTGTGGCTTGTTTCTTTAGATCTTAGTTATACAAATTTCTAGAGTATATGTGATATTTTGATACCTGTATAGAATATGGAATGGTCGATTGAGCATAATTGGGATATCCATCACCTCAAGCATTTTTTGTGTAGGGAACATTAAAAATCTTCTCTTCTAGCTATTTTGTAATATGCAATAAATTACCATTAACTATACTTTACTTACTGTACTATTAATACTAGAACTTACATCTTTCATTTAACTTTTAATTCTATTAACAGTGTCTTTCATAAGGGATAATTTTTTTTATTTTAGTGAAGATTAACTTTTTTTTCTTTTTTCCTTTTTTTTTTTGAGATGGAGTCTTGCTCTGTCGCCCAGGCTGGAGTGCAGTGGCACAATCTCGGCTCACTGCAAGCTCCGCCTCCCAGGTTCATGCCATTCTCCTGCCTCAGCCTCCCGAGTAGCTGGGACTACAGGCACCCGCTACCATGCCCGGCTAATTTTTTGTATTTTTAGTAGAGACGGGGTTTCACCGTGTTAGCCAGGATGGTCTTGATCTCCTGACCTTGTGATCCGCCCGCCTTGGCCTCCCAAAGTGCTGGGATTACAGGCATGAGCCACCGCGCCCGGCCAAAGATTAACATTTTTTTAAACTCATGGATCATGCTTCTGGCATTGTATCTAAAAACACCATGTCTAATCAAAGGTCAATAGATTCTCACCTATGTTTTCTCCTAGAAGTTTTATGATTTTGTATTTGAATTTAGAATTATATTTTGAGTTAATTTCATGAAAGGTATAAGGCCTCAGTCTAGGTTCAAATTTTGTTTGTTTTGTGTGTGGGTTTTTTTTTTTTTTTTTGCTTATTTTTTTGAAAAACTATCAGTTCTCCATTGAATTGCTCTTGCTCTTTTGTCAAAATAAGGTGGCTATGTATGTGTACTCCTATATCTGGCTTCTCTATTCTGTTCTATTAATTTATGTGACTATTCTTTTATTAATAAAAAACTGTCTTGATTACTGTGTTTTTATATTAAGTCTTGGTATACAGTAGTATGTCCTCCAATTTTTGATGTTATTATAGCATTTTATTTGAAAAATAACCAAAATTTCAAGAGTAAAATATGATTAGGCAGATTATACTGTTCTCTGTAAGAATATCAATTCTTAGTATGACAGGTTTACATTTCCCATGATGGTAACAGAAATGGCCTTATACTCTACAGATGAAGCAGTAGCAGGTTGAGGATGGTAGATTATGCATCTGTTCTGGATATGTTAAATTTGAAGTGCCCAAGGGGAGATAGGCCAATGCGCAGTAGGAGTTACAGCTTTAAAGCTCCAGAAAAAGATGTGATTAAGAAAAGCTGGAATAAGTTCTCTTTTCATGCAAATTTCAAAGTGCTACCTTTATGTCTTTGTTCTGTAATATGTAGGTGGCAGGCTTCAAGACAGGGTTGACAACAAAGTCAACAAAGAACATATTTTTATCAAGTGATGGTGGCAAAGTAGGCCAAACATAGAGAACTATGCATGGAGTGAAAAATAGAGAAACAACAGGGATGAAAATGAACAAAATGATAAGAGCACTGGATAAGTTTCCTGAAGAATGTTTTTAAATGTTAACTAAAATGAATGTGACCATTATCATGAAGTGATGGTTTGGAGAAATAATAAATGCAAACTTCTATCCAACTATGCAGGCAAGTATTTCTTATTGTGGTAACAACACTAAACATAAGATTTATGCTCTTAACAAATTATTCATTGCACAATACAGTATAGTTAAGTATAGGCAGTATGTGGCACAGGAGATCCCTAGAACTTATTTGTTTTGCATAATTGAAACTTTATACCCATTGAACAACTTCCCATTTCCCTTTCTCAACAGCACTGGCAACTAACTTTTTCTCTCTGCTTCCATAAATTTGACCCTTTTAAATACCTCATATAAGTGGAAATCATGTAATATTTGTCCATTTGTGACTAGCCTATTTCTTTGGTATAATTTTCTCAAGGTTTATTCCCCCTGTTGCATATGACAATGTTTCCTTTATTTAATGTGGAATAACATTCCATTGTAGTTGTTTTAGTCTGTTGCCTGTTGCTACAACAGAATACCTGTGAGTGGATAACTTATTTTAAAAAGGTATTTATTACAATTAGAGGCTGGCATGACCAAAAGCATGGCACTAGCATCTGATGATGGCCTTCTGCAGCATCATAACATGGTGAAAGACATGATATTGTGAGAAGGCAAGAGTATGCCAGTTCAGGTCTCTCTCCCACTTCTTATAAAGCCAACAGCCCCATCATGGGGGCCTCACACCAATGACCCTATCTCATCATAATTAACTCTCAAAGGCCCCACTTCTACTCAACATGTTAATTTGGGGATTGAGCTTATAATACATGAAATTTGGGGACACATTCAGACCATAGCAGTATGTATGTACCATATTTTCTTTATTCATTCATCTATTGATTGATATATAGATTGTTTAGATATTTTAACTACTATGAATAATGCTGCAATGAAGATGGAAGTTGAGCTCTTTCCAACATCCTATTTTTTAATTATTTTTACCAGTATTGAAATGACTGAAACATAGAGTTGTTTTATTTTAGTGTTTTGAGTTACCTCCACAATGTTTTCCTAGCAGTTTCTTCATTTTCCATTCCCACCAACAGTGCATAAGTGTTCCAGTTTATTAACACATTATTTTCTGGTTTTGTTTTGATTTTATTGTTTTTAAATTATGGCCATTCTAACAAGTGAGAGGTGGTACCTCGTTGTGGTTTTGGTTTGTATTTCCGTGATAGTTATTAATGTTAAACATCTTTTCATATATATATTGGCCATTTGTATGTCTTCATTGGAGAAATGCATATTTAAGTTATTTATTCATGTTTTAATCACGTCAGTTTTTTAGCTACTTAGTTGTAGGGGTTTCAAAAAATATTTTAAAAATTAAAACCTTAATATATATATAATTTACAAATATTGTATCACTTTTCATAGGTTGCTATTTCACTCTGTTGATTTTATTCTTTGCTGCATAGAAGCTTTTTAAATTGATATAGTCCCACTTGTCTATTTTTTTTTGTTGCTTGTATTTTTGGTTTCATGGTCAAGAAATCATTGCCAAGACCAATGTCACAAAGATCTTCTCTTATGTTTTCTACTAGGAATTTTACAGTTTCAGGACTTACATTTAATTCTTTAATACATTCTGGGTTGATTTTTATGTATGGAGTAAGATAATGGTTGAATTTCGTTCTTTTCTATGTGGATACCCAGCTATCCCAGCAATATTTGAAGAGACTATACTTTCTCTATTTTGTGTTCTTGTCACCATTGTCAAAGGTCAGTTAATCCTATGTGAGTGGGTTTATTTCTGGGATTTATATTCTGTTCCATTATTCCATATGTGTTTTTGTGTCAGTGAAATATTGCTATAATTATCATAGCTTTGTAATATATTTTGACATCAAAGCATGCTGCCTCTGGCTTTGTTCCTCATCTCCTAATTTCTTTGGCTGTTTGGAGTGTTTGTAGTTCCATATGAATTTTGGGCTTCATTTTCTATTTCTGTAAAATAAAATCTACTAGGATCTGGTAGGGATTACATTGAATCTAGAGATCACTTGGGGTATATGGACATTTTAATAATACTAACTCTTCCCACCCATGTACATGAATATCTTTAAATTTACTTGTTCATTCTTTAATTTCTTTGAGAAATGTTTTGTAATTTCATTTTACAAGTGTTTACATTTTACAAATTTCTGTTTTACATTTTACAAATTTATTCTTAATTATGTTTCATGCTATTGTAAATGTGACTGTTATCTTAATTTACTTTTCAGATAGTTCACTGTTAGCATGTAGAAATACAACTGATTTTTGTATGTTGATGTATTATCCTGCAATTTGCTGAATTTGTTTATTAGATCTAATAGTTTTTTGTGGAGTATTTAGGGTTTTATGCCTTTAAGACCATATACTCTGTGAAAAGGGACAACTTAACTTCTCCCTTTCCATTTCGCATGCCTTTTATTTTATTTTCTTGCCCATTTATTCTGGCTACAACTTCCAGTATGATATTCAATAGAAGTGGTGTGAATTTGTGTCTTTGTTCCTGATCTTAGACCAAAAAAAAAAAAAACTTTTAGTTTTTGAATACTATGTGTGTTGTTAGATGTAAGATTATAGGTTGTGGCAATTTTTTTTTCTATAAATAGTTTGTTGAGAGATTTTTGTAATGAAAAGGTTATTGAATTTTATCACATGCTTTTTCTGTATCTATGGAGATGATCCTGTGGTATTTTTATCTTTACTTTTGTTAATGGGTTGTATCACATTAATTGCTTAGATATTTTTTGAAACATCATTTTATCTCAGAATTAAATCACACTTTGTCTGATCCATGATCTTTTCAATGGGCTATTCAATTTGGAGTACTAGCATTGTGTCAAGGATTTTTGCATCTATCTACATCAAGAATATTGGCCCTGTAATTTTTTTTCTCATATTTATGTGTTTGGCTTTGGTCTCAGAGTAATCCTGGCCTTATAAAATGAGGTTGGAAGTGCTCTTTTTGCTTCATTTGGTTTTGGAAGAGTTTAAGATAAATTAGTGTTAATTCCTCTTTAAATGTTTGGTAGAATTCACCAGTGAAGCCATCTAGTCCTGGGCTCTTTTTGTTGTCGGGGGTTTTCTGATTGATAACTCAAAATGTTATCTGTTATTGATGTGTTCATGTTTTTCATTTCTTCATGATTAAGTTTTGGTAACATGTATGTTTATAGGAAATCATTGATTTTGTCTAGCTTATGCAGTTTGTTGGCATAGAGTTTATAGTAGTCTCTTGTAATCATTTTTCATCTGATTTCATTTATTTGATTCTTTTTTCTTAGTACACCTAGCTAAGTGTTTATCAATTTTGTTTACTTTTTCAAAAAAATTTTCATTTTGTTGAAAATGGAGGATGGAGGGATGGGAAAGTTAAAAGCTACCTATTGGGTACTGTGCTGACTACCTTGGTGATGGGATCCGCACTCTGAACCTCAGCATCCTGCAATACTCCCATGTAACATATTTTGTACATGTATGCCCTGTATCTAAACTAAAAACTGAAATTAAAACAAGTCCACTCAAACTTTTAAAATTACTTTTTAGAGTGTACTGAAGTCTCCCGTATCCATTAGGAAAATAATATGACTAATTATTTTGCACTGATTATAATTCAATCAAACAGATATGCCTTGATTCCTTGTCATCTTTTGCTCTCACCAAAATGTAAGCCCCTTCAACCACCTACACTTTTTGCTGTTTCTTCTCCCCTCACCCTAATGCCCACTGATTCTCTCCATTCCAAAATATTTCACACTGTCTTGTGGTGCCTCATTTCTTGGTTAAAAATGCAAATAATCATTAACTAATCACTGGACATGGTCTCCAACTGTTCTCTTAAATACAGCTTGGCAGTCCCTTGTAGATACAGCTGTCCCAGAACTCTTTCTGGTGGTGGTTGTTCCTTCTCCTAATTCCACAAACACCATGATCACAAGGTGTTTTTGGTCACATTTTTTTTCTCAGTGCTTCATTTGAATGTAAGTCCATCTCCGTGTTTAAAAACTCCTCTTTCTTTGAAGTTTCTATCATTTGGTAAGCTGTACTCTTGCTTAATTGTTCATATTTAGCAACAACTTGGTCCCTTTTCTTCAGTCACTGAAGACTGTGGTAGCTAGCTCAGTCCTACTGCCCAGCCAACATCAATGGCGACTTCATTATTTATGTGGAAAGTTATTTTAATACCTCACAATCTTGGTTCTTGGACCTCCTCAACTTCAGTGATTTTCATTTACCCCCCGTATGGTTATAGAATACAACTTGGCTTTTCAACCTTTGTTTTAAGCTATAGGTCATTATCTCTTGTCTGTCATTGCCTCTTGTACTTGCCTCCTTTCTATCCAGTATAGACTACTTAAAGCGTAACTGCAATCATACCCTTACCAATACTTTCAACTTTCCAGCCACTTTATTCTAAGTCTCTGGCAAAAATAAAAACCCAGATAAATACACTGTCTGTCTTTTTTTATTATAATATCCACACTAATGAACCCCACTGGAAATTCTCAAATAAGATTTAGTCTTGGTCTTTAACCACAGCTGGCCCTATGAACTGGCTTGCAAACTTGCTTCCTTAGCTAAGCTGTAATATCCTTCATTTTAGGCCTCTGATGTTGTTGGGTATTAACTTAAAATCCATTCATCCTTTCTCATAGTCTCCTTTATATAAATACACAGTCCCCAAAAGAGATGCTACTGTAACTGGTCACATTTGAGGTCATTAACTGGGCCATTTTCTTTTTGTGTGTGAAAAACATTTATTCTGAGAATCTAAAATCTGGACAAAGAGTATTGGACTTTAGAAAAAGGCTGAACCCATGTATTCTTTCTACTGAGGACACAGTGCCACAAACAAGTCTCCTGTTTAGCATTTTGTTTTGTTTTGGTTTTGGTTGTTTGTTTTTCTGACACCATCTTAGTCAGTTCAGGCTGCCATGACAGAATACCATAGATTGAGTGGCTTAAACAACAAATATTTATTTTTCAGAGTCTTGAAGCTAGAAGTCTGAGATGAAGGTGCCACCATTGTCAGGTTCTTGGTGAGGGTTCTCCCTTTTATAACAGACAGTTGCCTTCTCACTGTATCCTTACATGTTGAAGAGAGAAACCTCTGGTCCCTTCATTTCTTTAAAAGAGCACTAATCTACTCAGGGGACATCCACCCTCATGACTTAGTCAAACCCTAATTACTATCAAAGGCCCTGCCTCCAAAGACCATTACTGTGGGGATTACAGTTTCAGCATATAAATTTTGAGAGGACACAAAGACTCAGTCCATAGCAGACACCGCATACATTGTCATTCTAAAAATTATCAATTCTTTGACACTAACTAATTGGGTGTCCCAAAATTCAAATGAATTATGACACTAAGCACTCAGAGTTTATACAGACCCCACAAGTTAAGGACAAAGTCTTTTGATTCTGATAGCAACTACTTAAACACAGAACCCACAAGGAAAGGGTTCAGTCCCAGAGGATTGCCCTTACTTCTGATGCCAGTCACAAGTCTTCAGGGCCGCCTAGACTTCTAGATCAATCAACTTGAAATTTAAGAATTCCTGGAACCCACTCCTCCACTTTGATAATTTACTAGAATAATTCAGGAACTCAGAATAATAGTATAATACTACTATACTTATGATTATAGTAATATCATCAAGGATAAAACTCAGAAACAGCCAAATGGAAAAGATGCATAGGGCAAAGTATGGAGGGGTGGGGCTAAAAGGGTACAGAGCTTCCATGCTGTCTCCAGGCATACCACCTTCCCAGGACATTGATGTGCTCACCAACCCAGAAGCTCTCCAAACTTTACTGTTCAAGAATATTTAATGAAGTATGTAGGCATGATTGATTAAATCATTGGCGATTGGTGACTGAACTCAATCATCAGGTCCCCTCCACCCCGGATGTTGGGGGTACAATAAGTCTAAAAGTTCCAACTCTCCAATCATGTGCTTGGTTCCAATGGCAAGCAGCCCTATTCTGAAGCTACCTAGAAGCCACTGACAGTGACCTTATTTGCGTAAACTCAGGTTTAACGAAAGTCCTTCCTATCACTCAGGAAATTCCAAGGGTTTGAAGAGCTCAGGAACCAGGATCAAAGACCAAGTGTGCATTTTTTATTATAGCACAGGCAACACCCTGGCCTGTGACCACAGATGCCTTATGAGAAAAGATTTATAAACATCAAAAATTACTGGCACATTAGGAGTCTATTCCATCATTAATAATTAGACCAATCCATCTTAATATTGTATAAAATTGCCTACTAGGGCAGGGAATTCAAGTTTGCAGGCTTTCATTTGATATTGAGAGATTCAAAAAGCAGAAGTAGTCTCAGTGATATATGGCTTCACCCTTTCAGGCATCTGGTATAAATGAGCTAAGAGACAGTATCATCTTTTGCTTTGTGCCTTTTTCGAAGTGTTAATCTAATATTGAATTTATTTTATCACACATCCCATTTATTTATTCACTTACCCTCAGCTACTGTTCTTCCTTTTCTCCATTTGTACCCAGAATTTTCTACCTTTGGAAGGGATACTACGTTTGATCACTGTGCTGGTCTTGATTGCCAGCAGCAATACTATTCTAAGCAAGTACCTTCCCATCAATCCACTCCCACTTCAATAGGTTACATTTATATTGGGATAGAGCTAGTATTAAAAACCACAGGATTCTAGGCTCCCCATATAATGGAAATTAACACAGGGCCAAGCAGTTTTCCCAGACAAGGCTTCTGGGTTTTGTGCTTGAGGGCAAGGGAAACAGGGGGTGCAAAGATTCCCCAGTTGGTTCTCTGAAACGAGCCTATAGGGATTTTTTTTTTATTAGGAAAAGAAAGGAATTTATATCAAGGATAGGGTATGCAGGCTAGGCTGGGCAAAGCACATAAGAGGAAGGGTATGTGGGTCAGCATATCCTGTTGTGATGGTTATCTTGAGTAATGGGCCACCTAATGGTGTGGCTAGTGGCAACAAGGTTGTAAATCAATTGTTCAGCATTCCTACCAGAGGTGGGGCACTCTGCAATCTTAGTTGGATATTTGGATCCCCTAAGGCCAGTTTCTGAAACTTTTTCAGTAAAAGGCATGGCTAAATACTATGAGAGCACAAAAGAATGTTTATTTTATCTGTATGACTAAAGCCTCCAGGATAGCGGGTATAGTGTCAGAGAGGTAATGACATGGGTTTTGAGATCAGTGGGACAAAAGAAAAAGAAATTTGAAAAAGGAGCCAAATCCCACTCCTATACTGTCCCACTCGTAGGCTATTTTTATCACTAGGCAATATACCTGCACTCACTGTAACAGGTGTCCCCAACCCCTTGACCATGGACCCAGTAGAGGTCCAGCCTGTTAGGAACCAGGCCATGCAGCAGAAGGTGAGTGGAGGGCCAGCATTTCTGCCTGAGCTCCACCTCCTGTCAGATCAGTGGTAACATTAGATTCTCACAGGAGCATGAACCCTATTATGAACTGCACACATGAGGGATCTAGATTGTGTGCTCCTGTGAGAATCTAACTAATGGCTGATTATCCGAGGTAGAACAGCTTCATCTTAAAACCATGTCCCCCACCTCAGTCCATGGAAAAATTTTATTCCACAAAACTGGTCCCTGGTGCCAAAAGGTTGGGGACTGCTGCACTATAAAACCCAATTTTGCCAGAAGGGGTCAAAGCATAAGCTGCCCCATAAGGCCCTTAGGAATTCTGACATAAATTTTTAAAAAATAAATAGGTAAAACAGAAAGAATAACCACTTTATATAAATCCTGTTCAAACATATTGTGTTAGTCTGTCTTCACACTGCTGAAAAAGACATACCCAAAACTGGGTAATTTATAAAGAAAAAGAGGTTTAATGGACTCACAGTTCCACGTGGCTGGAGAGGCCTCACAATCATGACAGAAGGTGAAAGGCATGTCTCACATGGTGGCAGACAAGAGACAATGAGAGCCAAGCAAAAGGGGAGAGCCCTTATAAAACCATCAGATCTCATGATACCTATTGACTACCACAAGAAGAGTATGGGGGAAACTGGCCCCATGATTCTATTATCTCCCACTGGGTCCTTCCCACAGCATGTGGGAAATATGAGCAGTCTTATTCAAGATGATATTTGGGTAGGGACACAGCCAAACCATATCATTTCACCCTTGGCCCCTCCAAAATCTCATATCCTCACATTTCAAAACCAATCATGCCTTCCCAGCAGTCTCCCAAAGTTTTAACTCATTTCAGCATTAATTCAAAAGTCCATAGTCCAAAGTCTCATCTGAGAGAAAGCAAGTCCCTTTTGCCTATGAGCCCATAAAATCAAAAGCATGCTAGTTACTTCCTAGATACTTTGGGGGTCCAGGTATTGGGTAAACACACCCATTCCAAATGGGAGAAATTGGTCAAATCAAAGGGGCTAAAGGTCCCATGAAAGTCCAAAATCTAGTAGGGCAGTCAAATCTTAAAGCTCCAAAATGATCTCCTTTGACTCCATGTCTTACATTCACGTCACGCTGATGCAATAAGTGGGTTCCCAAGGTCTTGGGCAGCTCTGTCCCATGGCTTTGCAGGGTACGGCCAGCCCTCCCGGCTGTTTTCACAGGCTGGTGTTGTCTGTGGCCCTCTTCTCACAGCTCCACTAGGCAGTGCACGAGTGGGGACTCTACGTGGGGACTTGTATTTCACATTTTCCTTCCACACTGCCATAGCAGAGGTTCTTCATGAGGGCCCTTCCCCTGCAGCAAACTTTGGCCTGGATGCCCAGCCATTTCCATACATCCTCTGAAATCGAGGTGGAGGTTGCCTAACCTCAATTCTTGACTTCTATGCACCCCCAGGCTCAACACCATGTGTAAGCTGGCAAAACTTGGGGCTTGCACCCTCTGAAGCCATGGCCCAAGCTGTACTTTGGCCCCTTTTAGTCATGGTTAGAGTGGCTCAGACATAGGACACCAAGTCTCTAGGCTGCACACAGCAGGGGAACCCTGGGCCCAGTCCAGGAAGCCATTTTTTTCTCCTAGGCCTCCAGACCTGTGACGGGAGGGGCTGCTGCAAGGAGCACCTTGACATACCTTGGAGACATTTCCCCCCTTGTCTTGGGGATTAACATTTGGCTCCTTGTTACTTATGCAAATTTCTGCAGCTGGCTTGAATTTCTCCTCAGAAAATGGGTTTTTCTTTTCCTCACATTGTCAGGCTGCAAATTTTCCAAACTTTTATGCTCTGTTTCCCTTTTAAAACTGAATGATTTTAACAGCATCCAAGTCACCTCTTGAATGCTTTGCTGCTTAGAAATTTCTTCCACCAGATACCCTAAATCATCTTCCTCAAGTTCAAAGTTCCACAAATCTCTAGGGCCGGGGCAAAATGCTGCCAGTCTCTTTGCTAAAACATAGCAAGGGTCACCTTTACTCCATTTTCCAACAAGCTTCTTATCTCCATCTGAGACCACCTTAGCTTGGATTTTGTTGTTCATATCACTATCAGCATTTTGGTCAAAACTATTCAACAAGTCTCTAGGAAGTTCCAAACTTTCCCACATTTTCTTGTCTTCTTCTGAACCCTCCAAACTGTTCCAACCTCTGTCTCTTACCTAGTGCCAAAGTCACTTCCACATTTTCGGGTATCTTTATGGCAGCACCCCACTCTACCACTACCAATTTACTGTATTAGTCTGTTTTCATGCTGCTGATAAAGACATACTTAAGACTGGGCAATTTATAAAGAAAAAAAAGGTCTAATGGACTCACACTTCCATGTGGCTGGGGAGACCTCACAATCATGGTATAAGTCAAAGGCACATCTTACATGGTGGCAGAAAAGAGAGATTGAGAGCCAAGTGAAAGGGGAAACCCCCTATAAAACCATCAGGTCTCATGAGACTTATTCACTATCACGAGAACAGTATGGGGGGAACTGCCCCCATAATTCAATTATCTCCCACCAGGTCATATTCATCCACTGGGTCCCTCCCACAACTTGTGGGAATTATGAGAGGTACAACTCAAGATGAGATTTGGCTGGGGACAAAGCAAAACCATATCACATATCAATTTTCAACTAAACTTTCACTTTAATTCCATCAACACATACATCCCTAACTTGAGTCTCCATTAAGGCTTTATCAAACAGGTTTCAGTTTCATAGTACAAGGTAGAGGAAGTGTTTCTCAGTCACACATAAAATCTATTCCCATAAAACATTCAAGTAAAGGAAATACAACTCCTTCACATAAAGTCATGTTAACCATTGTTCAACTTAACCAATGGATTTTGGTACCAGGGTATGTGAGGTTCCCATGTCCCAGAATAACAAAATTTTCTCTTTTCCACTTTCTTACCATTTTACTTACTCATGTACATAAGGCTTTGGGGACCTCACCGAGAGGTCAAGCCAAGGGACTCTGGCCCTTTAGTCAATCTTTACCTTTAATCTGCCTGACTGTTGCCTCTGGCAATTTCAGGATGGGTTTTTCCTTATAATCTTTGCCTTCCAGATTTTTAAATTTCTCCAAACTGAGGTAAATAAAGCAGAATTGTTTGGGGTCCTTTAATGTTGGGCTCCCATTAGTCCACTCACTCTTCTACAGTGCTAAGATTTTTGTTTCAGTCCTATCAATGTCCTTCTTATTCATCCCATTTATTAATAATCATCTAAAAATTTCCATCCCGCTGGAATGAGTCCCTTGACTCTTTCCTCTGCTTATCTCCATTCTGTCCTTAATTAATATATTTTTATTAGTATCTGTAAGACCCATAAGCAAAACTTGAAACAGAAAATGCAACAAGGTTTCCCAGAATGTTGCTCAGTTTTGCAGCAGTAAGATTACATGGGGTTTTCAGACAAAAGGGACCCTCATAATCACAGCATTTTTCATGATCTGGGTAACAAGAATATTCAGTGGATGAATATCCCTATTATCATAAAGCCAGTCTTACATGGCTTTCATATCAGCTGCTTTATCTGGAAGGTTCCACTTGGAATTTATAGTGGGAATCAGACAGCCCCTTTCTCAGGGTAAACAGGATTTACAGTGGCTTTTATACAGTCCATAAGACTTACTGCTCCCTCAAGAATAACCTGCTGTATTAGTTTGCTAGTGTTGCCATAACAAAATAACACAGAAAAGGTGATTTATACAGCAGAAATTTATTATTGCACTGATCTAGAGACTGTAATTTCAAGATCCAGGTACTAGCCAAGTTTGATTTCTTCTGAGGCCTCTCTCCTTGGCTTGTAGATGGTTGCCTTCTCAGTGTGTCCTCACATGGTCTTTTCTCTTCCTTGGTACATTTGATGTCTTTCTTTGCCTAAATTTTCTCTTCTTATGCCACTCAGATTGGATTGAGGCCCATGCGTATGATCTCATTTAACCTCAATTATCTCTTTAATGGCTCCACCTCCAAATACAGTCACATTCTGAGGTATTGGGGGGTTAGGGCTTCAACATTTTAGTTTTGTGTGAAAACAATTCAGCCTATAGCACTCTGCCCTTTGGGCCCTCCAAATTCATGTCTTTCTCACATGCAAAATACATTTGCACCCTCTCCCCTCATCTCTATAGCCAAAAAGTCTTAATTCATTCCAAGATCAAAGGTTCCTCATCCTTTCTTGTCTCAAACCATGTTTCCATGGGTCAGGCCCCTTTTAGCAATCTGAGGTTTTCTAGCAATGAATGGTTTTTTTTTTCCCTGACACCAAATATGTTGTTATTCAAACAAAATTTTCAATTCTCTGACACCACCTGGCTTTCCCAGAATTCAGTTGAATTCTGACACTAACTACCTAGAGTTACCATAGACCCTGCAACTCAAGGCTTCAGTGCTTCAAGACTGGCCTTATTTCAAATGCCAATTGCAAGTCCCAGGGGCCACCTTACTTCAGACCAAACAGACTATAAATGTAGGGGTTCCTTTCACCCCTTCACATTTGATAATTTGCTAGAATGACTCACAAAACAATGGAAAGTGCTATACTTATGATTAAAGTATTATTATTATGGCTGCAACTCAAGAATCACCAAATAGAAGAAATGCATTGAGCTAGTATGGAGGAGTAGAGGTGTGAAGAGTTTCCATGCCCTCTCTTAGACGTGCCACCATCTCAGCACATCATTATGTTCACCAACCCAAAAGCTTGCCAAACTTTGTTGTTCAAGAGTATTTAAGAAGGTTTTATTATGTAGGCATGATTGATTAAATCATTGGCCACTGGTGATTGAACAAAATCTCCAGCCTTTTTTTCTTCCCTGGACAGGGTATGGATGGTGAGGCTGAAAGTTTCCATTTCTAATCATGTGTTTGGTTCCTCTGGCAACCAGCTACTATCTTGAAGCTATCTTAGGACCACTAGGAGTCACTTCTTTTGCATAAACTCAGGTATGGTGAAAAGGTGTTTGTGGTAAATAACAAAAGACATTTGTCTCACTCAGGAAATTCCAATATTTTGAGGAATTCTGTGGTAAGAACTAGTGAAAATGACTAAATATGTATATATATCTCTCTATATATAATATAACCTATTTATTATCTATGTATATTTATTATATATCATAATATGTATGATATATACATAACATACATATATATTTATTTATTATATGGCAAGTGTAATTAGACATGTTGAAGGATTGGACCCCAGATTTGAAGTGTTGTCTCAGTGCTTTACATACATGTACCCTAAGTAGGCAAGTCCCATAACCCCAATTGTATTTAAAAATATAACTGTGGCAATAATTGGGAAAAAGTTAAAGGAAATACAATATATTTGTAAGAGAACCAATAATGAGGGTATTTTCATAAATAGTTCAGTGGAGAAATGGTAAGATACTAAAAGTAGGAATGGACAGGATAAAAATATTTAAAAGATATTTTGGAGGCATAATCTATCTAGATGAGGTACTAGATGTGGATATTGAAGGGTAGTAAAGAGTCAATGTTAACTCTAGGAGCTCGAGAGCGGAAGAAATAGATGTAATTCAACAAGATGCAGAATGCAGGAGTAAAAATGGATTTTGATTTAAGAGTAAATATAATGTGCTTAATTTAAGGTATGCTATGCTTGAAGTACCTCATGAATACTTCTAGTAAATTTGTGTAAGTATATGTATAAAATACAGATCAAGCTGAAAGACACAGATTGCGAAGTTATCTCTGCATAAATTGTATATAAAATCATTTGCATGGTTTAATTTACTTGGAAAAACACAGAGAACAAAAAGAGATGGCCAAACATAAGAATTTTGGGAAACATTAGCATGTAACGGTTGGAGAAAAAGAGGTCAGCAAAGAAGATTGGGAAGGTGGAATAGTAGGAGAGTGAAGTTGAAAGTGGCAACCTGAAAAAAAATGTATGAGAGATGGGACTTTCTGATAGAAATAGTTTTTTAATCAACTGCTCAAGATAGAAGTAGGGAAGTTACTTGAGGAGCCAATTGATTTAGCAATTGAGAGGTCATTGGTTTAAAACCAAACAACAAAGAAAGGAAGTTAAGGATGACTTTAACAGTCTCTGTAAAGTAATTGGAACAAAAATTACTGTAGTGGATTGGGGAATAAAATAGGGTTGTTAGCTAGAACTGAATGAATACTTTTGAAAAAAATTAGTGATGAGAGAAAAGAGGATCCTAGGGCAGTATATTAAAGAAATTGCTAGTTTAAGGGAATTAGTAATTTGAGAGAAGCCTTTTCTAAATGGGCAGTCCTGTGTTTTTCTATATGCCAAAGAGAGGAAATCAGTTGAAAGGAGGAAATTGAAAGTAAGAAGGCATGACAGTTTAGCAAAAGTTCTGGAGTAGGCTTGAGGGAATCAGAAAAAACATGTTAGGAATAACTGTGAAAAGACAGCATTTCTTTCTCACTCCAGATGAAAATAAAGACATTTAAAGAATTTATTACACTTAGTCCATTATATCATGTTATTACTGACAATTTTCAATTATCTGTTATAGAAAAGAGAAAAGTAAGGGGAATCCAAATTTTAATATAAACATCTGTCTTCCTCATGGTCAACAACAGGTTGAGAAGATGGGCATAGAAGAATGGTGGTAAAAATAATCCATAGGGTGGAAAAAATTGTAACCTTTATTAATCAAAGCAGACTTTTAAAAGAAATGAAAGAGAATTGATTGTTTTGAATTAAGAAACTTAGAATAAGAAACAAACCATATGCAGAAGTCAACCTTTTTGAAAAGCCATTCAGAAGTGTTAAAGTTACATGTGTGCAGTAGTATTCCAACTTCTAATACATTCCTGTTTTCATAGGTAAAAATCATGTAAAAACGTCTTCAAATAATAAATGAGGCTAATTGTGTTTTATCCTCATCTGGTTGTTTCCTTCGAAATCCTCAAAATCAAAGAAAGTCCTTAATGTAATTTCTAGAACTGTTAAAGTCCTGCATTAAGTACTTTATATTGAACCGCCAGTGATACACCTGCACTGAATTACAGGACGGATAGAATCTGGGAGAATGAATCTATGGTACACTGCTATGTCAGCAAACTTGCCATTTGCTGAATAAGAGCCGATAAACAGCAAAATCAATTTAAACAATCATAACAGTTAATCCATTCTAGGGGTATTACCAACCCTAGAGAGTGGGTATGTTAGATATTAAAATAAGTGTTAAAGGCTAGAATGAGAATAGTTACAAACATCTTCCTTGCTTGAACATGTTTCAGGTAGTTTATTTATTTTATTTTTACTGAATTCAGACATTTAAAATAATTATTGATAATGTGTTTAGTATCCCTGGTGGAAATCATTGTTATCTTATCTCATACCTATAAGGTATTTCTGATAAGGATTGCAATATAAAGCATGACAAGTCTAACTAAGACATTTCATTTTGATTTAAATGCTCCTTTAATTACAACTTCCTCCTGCTCAATTCCAATATAATTTTCATATTAAAGTTTAAAAATACTCTTCAATAACTCAGATATTTTTGATTCTTAAATATTTTTAATGTTTACATTTCCTTTAAATCAAGGTTACACAAAAAATAATATCTATTACAGAACAAGCATTTTTGTAGTATGAAAGGTGTAAGCAAATGGTTGGGTTTAAAAACAAGCCAGTTCTGAGATGTATAACACATTATTAGGTTTATTTAAAGAGTTTCTTTTTTAAAAAAAACACAGATAATGTCATGCTTGTATTTGAAATCATGTCATATTATAAATATTGCATAGCTGGAAAACATTACCCACCTTTTCTTTAAATGGAATACAGCTACACTAAGTGTTAACAAAAGTAACTCAATGCAGTATATCCTCTTTGAGAGAAGTTAGAAGCAGAATATCTATTCTTTATAAATTGGCAGGAAATAATAAAACCAAAAAAATACATTACTCTGTTGAGAATAACCTGTTTTATAGGTTTAATATCAATAATTCAACTTGGCATTGGTATTTTTATGTATGTGCATATATTTTTTTTCAATTATGAAAGTCAGGATTCCATGGACATTTCAACAATCATGAGTCCAGTAAAACACATGGGAACACCATTCTGTGAGAAATGTAGGAATTTGTCTCAACATACCAGTCCACTCAGCTGAAGAACTAAGCCAATAGCAGATTTACTATTCCACATGGAATATACAACTATGAGTTATTCTGCTTTGTTCACATTATTTCTAATTCATCCCTCAGCACACAAAAACTCCTTCTTTCTTGTTTATGGCTCCTGTTAACTGCAGAAATACCAAATCATGAAACAGATTAAATGCTATGAAAATTTATTGTCTTGGAATATTAAGTTCAGCCTTTTGCTCTCACTCTTTGCTCTTTTAGATCTATGATGTATGTTTGCATCTTTACCTTACAGATGCTGGACACAGTGTGCTTCTGTTCATACAGAGCTCAAGTATAATCTGGACACATATGAATTAATCAACTATCACCAGGGTAATTGGTAAAAGAACAGTGCCATACTAAGTGATATAAAAAGGTGTGACATTGGACTGGAAATCAGTATTATTGCAGTAAACATGGCACATAAGGAAAAGTTTAAAAAGATCTAGAAGTGGTAGAAGGAGAAAGAAAGCCTGATTTTAAATAAATATGGCATCAGAGAGAAATGACGATCTGCCTTCTAGCATGTGTACAATAAGCTTGTTTCACCAAGTGAAAATATATTCTTTGAAAACGCTATCGAATATGACTCTAAAACCTTCCTAGGTAATAACAGCACCATTTAGCCACCTTTATCATCTGAAAAGTACTTGTTCACCAAACTCTCACTCTATGGTATCTTATCTTAGTTCTTGACACATAACAGATGCGCAGTATATAATTATCAAAATAATCTTCTTATGTTTTCCTAAAAGAAACATTAGCTTTAACACATAGTCAATCCATGGTCTCACTATGTCCCTTAGCCATTGTTATGGGCTCAACTGTGTCTCCTTACGCCACACACACACACACAAAAATCAAAGATTGATGTCCTGACCCTCAGTACCACAGATTGTGACCATATTTGCAGATACGGACTATAAAATGGAAATCAGGTCAAAGTGTGGTCATTAGGATGGGATGTAATCCAATATGACAGGTGTCCTTATAGGAAAGATATTATGACACAGACACTTAGAGAGGGAAGGATATTTAAAGTCATAGGAAGAAGATGGCCATCAACCAGCCGAGAAGACAGACCTCAGAGGAAACCAACACTGTGGCCGCCTTTATCTTGGACAATTTGCCTCCAGTAAGGTGAAAAAATAAATATCTGTTCTATAAGCCACTCAGACTGAGGTACTTTGTTATAGCAGCCATGGCAAACTAATTCAGATTTTTTTCAGCTGTGCATAAATTACCAGAAATTCCCTATTTTCAAATATTTTGTTATAAGGGATAATCATATTTAGGTAAAATTAAGAAATATGACCGAACAGGAACTGACACATACCTGTAGATTATTTTTTACCACCCTTTTTGCTACACTCATCCTGATCTCCTTCTCTGTCCAGACTCACAGATGCTCGTGTACTCACAATAGACTTGGAAACATTGGTGAGAGTTAAGGCAAAAAGTTGCTAAAACCTACAAAACAGGCCTCCCAGAAATTAAAAAGAATGAATTAGCTGTATACATAGCAAGACACAAGAATTTTCAAGACAGTGTTTAGTAAAAAATTAAAAAAATACAGTGATATTGCATAGCAAGAGACAGTTTGACTAGTGATTAAAAGTGTGGATTCCAAAGCCAGATGTACGGGTTTTTATCTCAGCGTTTTCACATTCTAGCTGTGCGGCACAGGCCAATTTGTGCCTTAGTTTCCTCTTCTAAAGTTTCAGTTATCAAATGAGTTAGTCCTGACAATCTAGTGAACACCATGATAACTATAGTTATTAATAATATATACTTAAAATTTGCTAAGAGAGTATATCTTAAATGTTCTCAACCTCACCTCTGTAAAATAACTGTGAGGTGATGGATAGTTTGATTAATGTGATTGAGGGAATCATTTCACAAGGTAAAAGTATATAAAAATATCACATTATACACCTTAAAATCATATATTTATATGATATCATACCCTAATAAAGCTAGAAAAACAAATAATAATAAAAAATAGTGAATTTACTTAAGGGAAGAACTCTTAAAGACATAGTTATTGTTTGAAAACAAATTAATCCTGCTAATCAGATGTAGATTTATTTGGTCCTAAACACAGCCATTATCTTGAAAGATTCTCCTAAGGTTGTCTACATTACTTTATGTAATGTGAAAATAGTAAAAATGCCTTTAAAAAAGAAAAAAACGTACCCATATCATTAGGTTATTGCAAAGATTAAATAAGTCAGTACATAAAAAGGTGTTTAGAACAGTGTCTGGCTTATAGAAAGTACTATGTCAGTAATACCTACAATTACTATTTATGCCATTTATATAAATTACAAAGACATAACCCAAAGTAACAACATACATGTTCAAAGCATGCCCTCAAATTAAAAAAATACACTATGTATACATAATGTAATGATTGCCTATGAATAAAGGGGAATGGAAGTAGAAAAGATAAAAAGAAATGGATGGATGGATGGAATTACAAACAGAAGAGGGGCTTTACATCAGTTGGTGATTAATAATGTGCTATGAACTGAGGACTATGATTAAATGGATATTCTTTATCTGAGTTACAAAAGGAAAAGAAAGGAAAAAAGTCAAGAAGAAAGAAAGGAAGAAAGGATTGGAGAAAGGAAGAGAAGTTTTTCAGTTCCAGTCTACATAAACCGAAGCCCTCAGGTTTAAAAATATGCAGCTCAAAGATATCATTTAGAGTTCTGAAGTCTGTGGAACACACGACTTAAGCTGACAAAGAAAATCAGGTTCAGTACCTTCATATCTGTTTATATAAATCATCCTTCCTGAGTAATTAAAAGAACTGTTGGAGATATTAGGCTAAGGTCCTTGAATAACACCCTGGAAAGGAAAAAAGTCAGTGTATAATTACTTTAACAAGGAAGCAATAAACACTCATATTTGTTTCTAATAAAAAAACGTATTTTAGAACTTTAAAAGTTTAAAAACAAACCATTTTCTTCTTCTCCTCTCCTCGCAAAATAATGCCTTAGGATTACTGACAAATAGATACATTTAGTGATTTTCTCTATTATTACAGACTGTTGCTAAAGCCGTTTTTTAAAGGCCTCTGTTAAAAATAAAGACCTGGCCAAAAATAGGCAGTGTGTATGCTTAAAATCTTGTGCATTAGGTTGTTTCATGGCAATTCACAGTTATTTTTTGTCAGTTTAAACACCAGGAATTTTAAAAGGCTTAATTGTCAAATACGGAAGAAGAAGAAAGTAAACAAAGGAATGATTTATTAGTCTTTCTGTTATAACCAATTCTACCATAGTTTACGATAAGGTTCTTTTCATTATACTCTTCTGATGCCTTCTCTCTGAGCTCAAATTCCTTTCCAAAAGTTACTTAGTATATCTTCACAATGTCCCCTTACAGGAAGACACTAGGTTATCATCACCATTTCTATGAAAGGAAGAACAGTGGGGAAAAGTGATGGTTAATAGAGGAAATCATAAAGCTATGTAAACTTCCATAGGATCATCTGTACTATATTACCTCATATACATATCACACCTTGTTGCTTGGCCTTTTTTGTGAATATACATATTGTCTTCCCAGCTAGCGCATAAGCTCCTCCAGTTTAGGCAGGCGTATGTTGTGTTTTCTCCTGCTTTAAGCTTTTCACCGAGCCAAGTATATAGAGGTAAGCAATGACAGGTAGCTAATAAATGTCTACTGATGAATATTTATTTGGGAAGTGTCATTGTGTTCTGCCTCTTAAATTACTGACATGCAAGTTGGGCAGCCCCAGAACTACACTGCCACAAATCACCCTTTATTTCCATCACTGATCAAAACAACACCCTTAGACTAAGGCTCTTTATTTTTTAAATCCTGTGATATGCAATATTGCTTCAATATTTAGATTATTAACTGGGGAATGACTTTATAAGAGCACATGAATAATGTCATATAACATAGAATATTGGAATGTAGCTTGACAGCACTCTAGACTTGAAACCTAGAAAAATTAGAAGAATTCTTTTTGAGTCTGAAGGAAAGACACTATGGTATCCTAATTATGCATCTTCATTCTCGAGTTCCCAACTTTTGAAGTTGACAGAATATTTCAATCTTTTTTCCCTTTCAATATTTAACTCACTTTGTGACTGCAAGAAGTCGATATCAAGGATATCGTACAATAATCATCAAGGATGTGAAGACTCACAGAAAATATCAAGTTAGAATTGACTACCCATGTTTGCTGAGGTGGAAAAGATGTTGTTGTTCACATATTTGTTTAGCAAACCTTACCCTAGAAATATGAGTTCTGATGTCACTCCTTCCATGCCAGCCACGATGATTAAAAACTTGCTCTTTTCAGATCAATCCTTGAAAAGTAATGTTGAATTTAATCTACAATTAAACATGTAGAAGGGCTTGCTATTTGGTTTCCCCTAAAATTTCAGAAGTCTATACACAAAGTACCTGTTGACTAAGAATATTAACATTCTTTAGGGAATATGGCTGGAAGCTAAATTATCCCTCATTAGCTCTTTATTACTCTAGTATTAAACTCATTTGAATGGCATATAAATCTTCTGTAGTAGTGTGCCATAAACTTCCTCATTCCTATTTCTCTCTGTCTCCTCATTAGAGCCTGACCTGAATGCCACTTGCTACTTTTTCTCATTTCTATGCACTTCTATGTTGTGTTCATTATGCCTAGAATTCCCTTCCTATATTGTCTGAGATATTCTTGCTAGAACCATCTCAATTACCCCACTTCATGAAAGCCTTCTTTAATATCTGTGTTCCCCTAAGCTTCGGCAAAAGCAGTTATTCCTTCTCATCACATACTCCAAAAATAAATAAATATTCCATGCTTTGCGTCACCACCATTCAAGCCACAATCCAAATATGTGTCTACAGGTAGGTTGCTCTGCAATATTATGGATTTCTGTGAGGCATAAAGGCAGAAAGTGTATCTGACACATAGCTACATACATACTGAGTACAATTTTCTGCATGAAAATGAACATTCCATGCTCATGGATAGGAAGAATCAATATCGTGAAAATGGCCACACTGCCCAAGGTAATTTATAGATTCAATGCCATCCCCATCAAGCTACCAATGACTTTCTTCACAGAATTGGGAAAAAACTACTTTAAAGTTCATATGGAACCAAAAAAGAGCACACATTGCCAAGTCAATCCTAAGCCAAAAGAACAAAGCTGGAGGCATCATGCTACCTGACTTCAAACCATACTACAAGGCTACAGTAACCAAAACAGCATGGTACTGGTACCAAAACAGAGATGTAGATCAATGGAACAGAACAGAGCCGTCAGAAATAATGCCACACATCTACAACTATCTGATCTTTGACAAACCGGACAAAAACAAGAAATGGGGAAAGGATTCCCTATTTAATAAATGGTGCTGGGAAAACTGGCTAGCCATATGTAGAAAGCTGAAACTGGATCCCTTCCTTACACCTTATACAAAAATTAATTCAAGATGGATTAAAGACTTACATGTTAGACCAAAAACCGTAAAAACCCTAGAAGAAAACCTAGGCAATACCATTCAGGACATAGGCATGGGCAAGGACTTCATGTCTAAAACACAAAAAGCAATGGCAACAAAAGCCAAAATTGACAAATGGGATCTAATTAAACTAAAGAGCTTCTGCACAGCAAAAGAAACTATCATCAGAATGAACAGCCAACCTACAGACTGGGAGAAAATTTTTGCAATCTACTCATCTGACAAAGGGCTAATATCCAGAATCTACAAAGAACTCCAACAAATTTACAAGAAAAAAACAAACAACCCCATCAAAAAGTAGGCGAAGGATATGAACAGACACTTCTCAAAAGAAGACATTTATGCAGCCAAAAGACACATGAAAAAATGTTCATCATCACTGGTCATCAGAGAAATGCAAATCAAAACCACAATAAGATACCATCTCACACTAGTTAGAATGGCAATCATTAAAAAGTCAGGAAACAACAGATGCTGGAGAGGATGTGGAGAAACAAGAACTCTTTTACACTGTTGGTGGGACTGTAAACTAGTTCAACCATTGTGGAAGTCAGTGTGGCGATTCCTCAGGGATCTAGAACTAGAAATACCATTTGACCCAGCCATCCCATTACTGGGTATATACCCAAAGGATTATAAATCATGCTGCTATAAAGACACATACACACGTATGTTTATTGCGGCACTATTCACAATAGCGAAGACTTGGAACCAACCCAAATGTCCAAAAACGATAGACTGGATTAAGAAAATGTGGCACATATACACCATGGAATACTATGCAGCCATAAAAAATGATGAGTTCGTGTCCTTTCTAGGAACATGGATGAAGCTGGAAATCATCATTCTCAGTAAACTATTGCAAGGACAGAAAACCAAACACCACATGTTCTCACTCATAGGTGGGAATTGAACAGTGAGAACACTTGGACACAGGAAGGGGAACATCACACACTGGGGACTGTTGTGGGGTGGGGGGAGGGGGGAGGGGTAGCTTTAGGAGATATACCTAATGTAAATGACGAGTTAATGGGTGCAGCACACCAACATGGCACATGTATACATATGTAACAAACCTGCACATTGTGCACATGTACCCTAGAACTTAAAGTATAATAAAAAAAGGAAAATGAACATTCAATAACAAGATTCATCTCAAATTTAAACAATGATGGCTTCACTTTTTATATTTTTTGCTTCAACTTGTGAAACACCCTTTTTTTTTTCACTAAATATAGAAAAAATTGTTTACAAATAGATAAACTCTGCAAAGTTCTTTTGGCAGTATGACCATGAATTATGATTTATATTGTCACTCCTTCAGAGCTAGATGACAATATTGAGGGGCTTTTGTATATATATTAACAACAAATTAAGTGTGCCTCAATTTCTACAGTATACCAAACACTTAAATTCCAAACAAATGTATTAGACAGTTTAAATTCATAAAGAAATCTGCATTCTAGTTTTTAAAATGTAGAAATATTATACCTTTAATATATCTGCTATTAGAAGAATATCCTGGAGATAATGTGGGTTCAGTTCCAGACCACTGCCATAAAATAAATATCACAATAAAGCAAGTAACACTTTTTTTTTTTTTTTTTGGTTTTCCAGTGCACATAAAGGTTATGTTGCTGTGAAGAGCACTGGCTCTTGCCTTTAACCCCAGCACTTTGGGAGGCCAAGATGAATGGGTTGTTTGAGCGCAGGAGTTTAAGGCCAGCCTGGGCAACACAGGGAGACCATATCTCTACAAAAACATCTGAAAAGCATTAGCCAGGCACCATACTGCATGCCTGTATTCCCAGCTACTCAGGAGGCTGAGGTAGGAAGATGGCTTTAGCCCAGGAGGTCAATGCCGCAGTGAGACATGATTGCGACACTGCACTCCAGCCTGGGTGACAGAGAGAGACCAGGTCTCCAAAAAAAAGTTATGTATACACTATACTGTAGTTTATTAAGTGTATGATAGCATTATGTCTAAAACAACAATGCACATACCTCAGTTAAAATCCTTTATTGTTAAAAATCCTAAAAATAAGCCGAGCCTTCAGCGATTCATATGCTTTTTTCTGGTGGAGGGTTTTGCCTCAATGCTGGTGGCTGCTGACTGATCAGAGTGGTGGTTGCTGAAGGTTGGGGTGGCTGTGGCAATTTCTTAAAATAGGACAACAATGAAGTTTGTTGCATTGATTGATTCTTTCACAAAATATTTCTCTACAGCATATGATGCGTTTGATAGCATTTTAAAGACAGTAGAACTTCTTTTATAATTGGAATCAATCCTCTCAAATGCTTTTGCTGCTTTATAAACTGAGATTATGTAATATTCCAAATCGTTTGTTTACATTTCAACAATTTTCACAGCATCTTCATCAGGAGCAAATTCCATCTCAAGAAACCACTTTCTTTGATCATCTATAAAAAGCATTTCCTCATATGTTCAAGTTTTATCACGAGATTGCAGGGATTCATTCACATATTCAGGGTTCACTTCTAATTCCAGTTATCTTGCTATTTTCACCACATCTGCAGGTTTCTTACTCCAATGAAGTCTTGAAACCTTCAAGTCATCCATGAGAGTTGGAATCAACTTCTTCCAAACTCCTACCAAAATGTTGATATTTTGACCTCCTTCCATGATTTACAAATGTTCTTAATGGCATCTTGAATGGCAAATCCTTTCTGCAAGGTTTTCAGTTTACTTTTCCCACATATCTCACAGGAATCACCATTTCAGCTATGGTCTTATTAAATGTATTTCTTAAACAATAGCACTTGAAAATCAAAATGACTTCTGGATCCATGGACTGCGTAATAAATGTTATATCAGAAATCATGAAAACAACATTAATCTTCTTATTTGTCACCATTAGAGCTATTGGGACACCAGGTGTATTGTAAATGAACAGTAACATTTGAAAGGGACTGTTTTTGTTTTTGTTTTTCCCTGAGCAGAAGATTTCAACTGTGGGCTTAAAATATTCAGTAAACCATGAAGTAAATAAATGTGCTGCCATCCAGGCTTTGTTGTTTCTTTTATAGAGCATAGGCAGAGTAGATTTAGCATAATTCTTAAGGCCGTAGGATTTTCAGAATGGTAAATGAACATTGGCTTCAACTTAAAGTCACCAACAGCATTAGCCCCTGACAAGAGAGTCAGCCTGCCCTTTCAAGCTTTGAAGCCAGGTATGGACTTCTCCTTTCTAGATATGAAAGTCCTAGATGGCATCTTTTTCCAGCATCAAGCTATTTCATCTACACGGAAAATATGTTATTTAGTGTAGCCACCTTCATCAGTTATCTAACTAGTTAATAAGGATAACTTGCTGAATTTTCACATCAGCACTTGCCACTTAACCTTGAACTTTTAATTTTGGAGACGGTTTCTTTCCTTAAACCTTGTGAATCAACCTCTGCTACCTTCAAGCTTTTCTTCTGCAGCCCCCTCACCTCTCTCAGCCTTCATAGAATTGAAGAGGGTTAAGACGTTGCTCTGGATTAGGCTTTGGCTTAAGAGAGTAATGTAGCTGGTTTGATCTTTTATCTAGACCATTAAAACTTTCTCCATATCAGCAATAAAGCTGCTTTGCTTTTTTATCATTCTTGTGTTCAGTGGTGTAGCACGTTTAATTTCCTTTGAGAACTTTTCCTTTGCATGCACAACTTGGCTAACTGCCATAAGTGCCTTAGCTTTTGGCCTATCTTGGCTTTTGATGGGCCTTTGTGACTAAACTTAATTATTTCTAGGTTTTGATTTAAAGTGAGTGTTGTACAGATTATTTCTTTCACTTGAACACTTAGAGCCCATTGTATATTTATTAATTGGCCTAACTTCAATATTGTTGCCTCTGATGGAATAGGGAGCCCCAAGAAAATAGAGAGACAGGGAAAGGGCCAATTGGTGAGGCAGTGAGGACATATATAACATTCATTAAGTTCACCATCTTATATGGGTGTGGTTCGTGGTGCCCTAAAACAATTACAATAGTAACATCAAAGATTACTGTTTACAGATCACTCTTACAGACATAATAGTAATAAAAATTTTGAAATACTGTGAGAATTACCAAAATGTGACACAGAAACACGAAATGAACACATACTGATGAAAAAAAATGGTGCTGATAGACTTGCTGGATGCAGAGTTGCCACAAACCTTCAATTTAAAAACAAAACAAAACAATAAACAACCCCCCCAAAAAAACACTGCAATATCTGCAAAACACAAAGACAAAGCACAATAAAACAAGGTATGCCTGTATTCAAAAATGTACTAAAGTAAAATGATTGTTAATAATGGATTTTTGTTGTCAAAGGAATGGAATTACTTGTGTAGATTTTTTTTTCTAAGTTTATATATCAACCTGATACCACCATAGCAATCATGTAAAGCCGGGTGAGATTGTTTTAAAGAATGCCTTTCTTTTGAATTTAACATATACTTATTTGGAAAGCAGTTTCTCCTTTCTGTTATATCAGCTAACAAGATAATTTCAAAAAGCATTACCAAAATACATATAAATAATGAGTCATCATCTTACAGACATGAAGTATAAACATATTGAATAAAAATAAACTTCTGCAATGACTATTTTATATCACAATATTACAGGACATCTTTACATGGCACATATTATTCATTTTTATCAACCAACTTAGATTCAGGCCGGGCATGATGACTCATGCCTGTAATCCCAGCAATTTGGGAGGTTGAAATGGGTGGATTGCTTGAGCTCAGGGGTTCAAGACCAGCCTGGGCAACATGGTGAAACCCCACCTCTACCAAAAAATATAAAAATTAGCCAGGCATGGTGGTGTGCACCTGTAGTCCCAGCTACTCAGGAGGCTGAGGTGGGAGGATAGCTTGAACCCAGAAGGTGGAGGTTGTAGTGAGCCACAATCATGCCACTGCACTCCAGCCTGTGCAACAGAGTGAGACCCTGCCAAAAAAAGAAGTAGAAAAATTGAGATTTCATTCTTATTTAGCAATCTAGACACTAAACATATCTTTTCAACAAAAATCAGTGTTATCAAAAACAAGTAAGTTAGGGGCTGTGTGTGTTCTTTTACAATTTCATTTTCACATTCCCTGTAGGTACTCATAGTAAATGGCTCTTTCATATTTTAATTATGTCAGAAGTAGAAGTGTTTATAGATAGATTGAATTAGCCTCAGGTAATAAAAAATGTATTTTCAGTGGTAAATCTACTTTCATCTATGGATGATGCCTTTTGAATGTAGTTAAAGTTAAAAGTTTAATTTCACTTTACATTATTCATTTAAACTGGATTATTTGGAATAAAATGGTAAATATGCTTATATGGGTTTGGACTACAGAGTTTGTAGCGTTTCATGTTCTTTCAGCAGTCAATAAATAAGTAACAATGACAACACTAAGGTTATGAATAATGGTTAATAATCTTGGCAAAGTTATAACAATAGCTCCTGAATGTAATCATAATAAAATCAGGAAATATATGTTATAAAAAATCTACTTATTAGGGAAGTCATTACCAAAAATTAATATCATTTCAAGTAGTTATCAATCCTCTTTGCTGAAAAAATTAATGTTAATAATTATTTTTCAATACAAATACACTGCATTCGTGTAAAGGAAGGCAATATATTGAAGAATGCTTGCTCACCCTGTATTCCATGATTTTTTTTATATAACACCAAAACACAAGGAACAGAAGGCAAAATAAGCAAGTAAGACTATATCAAACTAAAAAGTTTTAGTATAACACTGGGAAAACATCATCAAAATGAGAAAGAAAGCTATGAAATGTGAAAGCATGTATGGAACCATACATCTGTTAGGAGATGAATATTCAAAATATATAAGGAACTCATACAACTCAATAGTAAATATATATATATATATGTATAACATTGAATAATCCATATAAAAATGGGCAAAGGATCTGAATGGACATTTTTCCATAAAAAACATACAACAGGTACAGTCATATGCTGCTTAACAAAGGAGATACCTCTGAGAAATATGTCTTTAGGCATTTTTGTCATTGTGCAAACATCATAGAGTGTACTTACACAAACCTAAATGATATAGTCTACTACACACCTAAGTTACATGGTATGACCTATTGCTCCTATGCTACAAACCTATACAGCATGACACAGTACCAAATACTATAGGCAATGATAACACAATGCTAAGCATTTGTGTATCAAAATATATCTCACCATAGAAAATATACAGTAAAACACAGTATAAAAGATAAAAAATATGTACACCTGCAAGGGCACTTACTATGAATGGAGTTTGCAAGACTAGAAGTTTCTCTGGGTGGATCAATGAGTGAGTGGTAAGTGAATGTGAAGGCCCAGGACATTATGATATATGACTGTAGACTTTACAACACTGTACTTAGGCAACACTAAATTTATAATACATATTTTTGTTTCTTCCATAAAAAATCTTTGCTTCCTGTAACTTTTTTACTTTACAAGTTTTGTAAGCTTTTGGCTCTTATAATAGTTTAAAACACAAGCACATTATACGCTATAAAGTATTTTATTTCTTTATATTCATATTCTATATGCTTTTTTCTACTTTTAAAGTTTTACCTTTTTTTAAGTTTTTAAACTTTTGTGTTATAAAATAAGACATAATCACACACATTAGTGTAGACCTACATAGGGTCAGGGTCATTCATATCACTGTCTTCCACCTCCACATTTTGTCCCACTGGTAGGTCTTCAGGGGCACTCACACACATGGAGCTGTCATCTCCTATGATAACAATGCCTTCTTCTGGAATACCTCTTGAAGGACCTGCCTGAGGATGTTTTACACCTAAAAGTTTTTTTTTTTCCATAAGTAGAAGAAGCACACTGTAAAATAATGATAATATGTATAGTATAGTAAATAAATAAACCAGTAACATAGTCATGCATTATCATTATCAAGTGTTATGTACTGTACATAACTGTATATTTTAGACTATTATACGACTCCAGGTGCAGTTTGTTTACACTAGCATCATCACAAAGATGAGCAATGAGTTGCACTATGATGGCTATACTGTCATTAGGCAATAGGAGTTTTTCAGCTCTATTATAATCTTATGGGTCTGTTGTGGCCTGAAACATTACACAGTTCATAACTGTATATGAAAAGCTGCTTGATATGACTAATCATTAGGAATATGTAAATCAAAATGACAGTGAAATATCATCTTACAAGTTTTAGGATGGCTATTATGAAAAGGACAAGAGATGATAATTGTTTAGAGAGGATGTAGAGTAAAGAGAACCCTTGCACCCAGTGAAAATGTAAATTGGTATCTCCATTACGGAAAACAATATGGAGATTACCCAAAAAATCAAAAATAGAATTTCACTATAATCCAATAATACCACATCTATATGTGCAGTCAAATGACATTGAATCAGTATCTCAAAGAGATATCTGCACCTCTATTCTTATTGCAGCATTATTCACAATAGCCAAGACACAAGCCAAACTGAGTGTCCCTCAACTGATAAATAGATTAAGAAACTGTGATATATTTTCCTATGTTAATATATATAATAAAATATTATTCAGCCAAAAAAAGGAGGAAATTCCACCACATTCACAACATGTGTGAATGTGGTAGACATTATGTTAAGTGAAATAAGCCAGGAACATAAAGACAAATACTGTATGATCTCACTTATATGTGGGATCTAAAAAGTTGAAGTTACAGAAGCAGAAAGTAGAATAATGGTTACTAGGGAATAGGGAATAGGGAAAATGAGATGTTGATGAAAAATACAAACTGTTAGTTATAAGATGAACAAGTTCTGGGGATCTAATGTATGGCCTGGATGATGATATATGTGTTAATATATTTTATTGGGGTTATCTTTATACAATGTACATGTATATCAAATAAACACATTTTATATCTTAAATCTATTTAATATATGTTTGTCAAATAAGTATTTCAAAATTTAAAAATACTAAAAATTTAAAACTAAAAATAAATAAGAGGCCAGTTTATTGAAGAACTTCTACCTACCCTGGATGTAAATAAAACCATATTTTTTAGATTTATTAAGCACTACTGTGACAGTAAGCAAATATAAATTACTACTTATATTGCAACTTCCAAAAAAATGCTTTGTGTTAATTTCAGTGTATAATTAATTGTGTTCCTTGCCACTATAATTCATTGCTCTTTTAAATGATAGTTTTTTTGTTTTCATTGAGCTTTTCCTGAAAATTTTGGTCAAACTGATATGTTCTTATATTGGCAATTATTGAACAAGGCTATCTTTATTATCTAAAATTGAATGAAAATGATAACTGGGATATGACAGAACACAGACACTTAGTAAGGATTTTTAAGAAAACGTTTTTTGTTCCCCTTTGTTCCTTTTCTTTCCCCTGTTGCTGAAACTTTCTGATACTACAGCTATTTAACCCTTTTCCCATTTACAAAAAAAAGTGCAGCTCGTTGCCAGTGCTCATTTGTTTTTACATAAACATGCTGTTTGAGGCTGAAGCAAATTTGATTTTTAATGTGAAAATAAAATATTAAAACTACTTTTTGGAGTTATTTCTAAAGAGAACTAACATCAGAATCATCTATTTCAGAAAAGTCACATTCATCAAATGCATCTTCAGCAAACAACTGTTGGAGAATGATGTTTACGTCACGTGTAGGAATGCTACCTTTTCCAGGATTTTTACTCTTGTTTCCAAAGTCGATATACTAGAATGATGTGAAAATAATAAAAGCAATATATTCCACGGCAAAGTTACCTTGAGGTAAAAGCTGCAGTCGGAAGCACCGCTGGCGAGTATTCTCAGGGCAAATGGGAAAAGGGTTAAAGAGTAAGGCATATTATATTATGTACCTTTTTCAGGAGCAAATTTTATTTGAAAAAGAAAATAATTTCCAGTTTGTCTTTATGCACATGCAAGCAAGCATCATATAAAGCTTTAAAATTATTTTAAGTATGCTTCAAATACATTAATTCCACTTGAACATTTTTTAAAGAGTTAATGTTGACTCTGTTTTTTAAACAGTACAATATGGACACAGGAAAATCAATGAGCTCCACCAGGATCCATGTTCTAAAGTCCCTGACCTATGTTTATCCAGATAATGAGTTACCCTATGAGACCTGGGTTGAGATTCTCTCTCTCTCTCTCTCTCTCTCTCTCTCTTTAATATACACACAAACACACTACAAGAAGAGAAGCAATCAGAGGCACGGATATACATGGGGCAAGCAAATATCTGACTACCAAGCCTACTAAATGAACTATAAGATCTGATGGCAAATAAAGATCTAAGCAGGCAAGGAGATAGAATCAGGGTTGGGGTAGTGTCTTATGGAAGTAATTTAACACAAAGAAATAGAAACACTGTGACAGATCAGAAAATAAAACACAGTAGAAATTAACAAGTGTTTACGGAACGAGGCTTAGTGTCCGATTTTAGGATAGTAGTATTTATTTCCTCTGTGCCCTGATTAAATGGGTATTTTTTCCTGTATTGGAGTGGCTCTGAGCAAAAAGTGTTCAGAGATTTTCAGGTAAATTATTCTGAATTTGGCAGGATTTTATTCCAAATTTGAACTGATGTAAATGTACAATGAAAAGCTATTCGACTATGGGTAAATTAATTAGTGGCATATCTGAGTGTATCATGGAACATAACAAAAGTTTGTTTAAACTGAAGTTCTCTTATTTTATTATAGACATTATCTACTGGTGTGGTAATGTATATATACACTTAGATTAAGTATGCAGGCTTATTTTTCTAGCTTGAACCCTCCATTAGTAATGTTTTTCATCAAATTAATATACTTACCAAGGTATAAACACTTACTTAAGAAGTAAGAAATAATTTTGATGGAACTGTAAACAGGATACTAACAAATGAGTCATAACTAGTTCTTCCCCATCAATGTCTCATGTTCCTTCTATAGACTTGTAATTTTGAGTTATGCACACAATTATACATGTCATAAATATTCTTACAGTATACTTATTTTGACAAAACCAAACATATTATATTTAGCATAAATAGGTCAACAGGAAAATAAAGGCAGTTCACTTAGGAGAAAGAAAATATACTAACAAACAAATTTTAAAAACCGTAGTAAGCTACTCCTGATTTTCAGATTGCCTACCATTAAAGGATCAGACAACTTGTTTCATTGCAATGAAAATGGCATAATATTAAATATTATTGCAGGTAAGTGAGCGTTTGTTTGAATGTGCTAATATTTTGTAATATACTATTTAATGTGTTTGAAAAATAACTATTTTGTTTTAGATTAATTTATCTTAAGATTTTCCATTACAACAAGGCCCAATCTTAATGTACTTAGAAGCTTGGAGTATCAAAAAGAACTGCAGACATTATTTTGAACACTTTTCCTATAATTATACAACTTCCTATTCTTACAATTTCCCTGCAGTTAATAAATAATACATGATTTACCAAGAGTAAAATCATCACTCTATTCCTATGAACTTCACTGAAAATAATCTTAGATAAGTGATAGCAGACAGCAACTCAGTATTGATTTTCTTTCTCAGTAGTGATTTTCTACTCAGTATTGATTTTCTTTTTCTGGGTGGCCTGGACCTCACCCAGTCCCTGCAGACCACAGGGACTGCAGAATCTCTGGGTTCTGAGATCACGTGAAATATAAATTATACACTGGGTAGAAATTTGGGGAACATCACATAGGGATACCATTCTGTGCAAATGATTTGTTATTCATGCAAGACAAGTTTAGAGAGCAACCCTTTGGAAACATGGTAAATAGTTTCAAATTATTTCTAGTCACATGATGAAAGACCTCATATCAGTTTATTTAATACGTGGCCAATTACCATTAACTTATGTAAAGCTCTCATCTGGAGACACTTCCTCTAAAATTAGATGACTGTTACATTCACTGATGCCCCATGGGCCACTCTCAGCATTGCAAGGTGTACTGAATTCTTCCACATAGGAGACAATTATTAGACATCATTTTCAATGTTTCACAAAATACTAATCTAATAAGCTTATCTATAAAATAAAAAGTTGGGGGAGGGGTTCAGTATGGCTAATTAGAGCCATCTCCTACTCTCCTTCTCCACTAAGAAGAATCACATAGTGGGTAGATAATCACACTTTGAATAGACAAACTACTTAGAAAATGCCATTAAGTAAAATTGATATGAGAAGAACTAGAAAATCTTCATCATCTTAGATTAATTAAATAAATTTAATTTGTTGTGATAAACCTTTCTAGAAAATACTCTGTGCCAGAGAGCTTTGCTGATAAATGCTTCCAAGTACTTAAGGCAGAAAAAAAATTACATATACATATCCAAATTTTCTGAAACCATCTCATAGAATAATAAGAAGGGAGTACTTTCTCACTTTTTAAGAGGCCAGTGTAGACTGATACTCAAACTGGAAATTAATAATAATAATAATATAAATAACACAGACCTGTATCTCTTGATAATATAGATGTAAAAATCCTAAATTAAATAGTAATAAATCCAACCAAGTAATATGTGAAAAGATAATCCAGAAAGACCGAGTGCGGATTATTTCAGGAAAGCAAAATTCCTTTAATATTAACAATAAATAATTTCATGTAACAGACCGTATTAACAGAATAAAGATAGAAATTACTTGATTATTTCAATATAGATACAAACAATAGCATTTAATAAAATCTGACACCAAAAGAACACAACACTAACTTAAAGAAATTGAAGACAAAGAAGCTCACATTGCCCCATTTTTTAAATCAAATTCCAAAACATATAAAACTAATTTATGGTGTTAGAAGTCATCATGACAGTTACCTTTCTCTCATAAAGAGAAGGCATGGCAGAGGCAGTCCTGACATGCCAATACTGTCCTACTTTTACATCTGGTCATTGGTTATATGGGTGTAATACATTTGTAAGAAATCCTTGATCTTGTGATTTGTGAACTTTTGTATTTGTGTGTACTTCAATAAAAACATTTTAAGTAGCTCATAAAGCTAAAGGAAAACATAACGTTTTGAGATGGTTCTAGATTAAAAGCAGGATAGTGTAGGTATCCCATATTGAAAATAATTCTCATATTGTTGTATATCCTAGCTGTAGCCTTTGAAGCATATCAGGAAGATAAAAGGTGCATACCAATTTGTCAATCATAAAGTACTAGTTATGGAAACATGCTCTTACTCCACTGGTAGTATAAAGCGATTGGGGAATTTTTCTAATACGTCTTTCACAGACGTTAGGATGCTTTTCTGTTTTCAAGGTGCCTATGATGTTTCTGGGAATATACATTTAAAGTGCATATCACCGGACGATATAAATAACTGTATAAAATGTTTTACAGTTTCTAAAATACAAAGTTGGCTTTAAAAGGAAACACAATTGTTTTAATAAATTCAAATGAAAGTAAAACAAAGCAACATTAAAAACTTCTTTATGTGTAAATGCATGTCATATTACTTTATAAATCAATTCCGATACACACAAAGAGGAAAAAATGTGAGATACTAAGATTTTACATTATTGAGGAAAAAGTAATACTCATCAAATAAAGTAACCTTTTTTTATAGTGATGTGGGTCCTGCTATGTTGACCAGGCTGGACTTGAACTCCTAGCCTTTAGCAGTCCTCGCATCTTGGCCTCTCAAAGTGCTGAGATTACAGGCGTGAGCCACCATGCCCAGCCTCATAAAATAACATTTGTCAGTGAAGTCTAATATACAGTGTGATGAGCCATATTCGATTATTTACATTTTAGGAGAATGCAATTCATTGTTTATGTTATGAGTTTTCTTATTTCAGTTAAAATTCATTGAACATACAATATGCTGTGTATGCTTTTCAAGTGGCTGAGGATGCATAGACAAATTTAACAGGGATGAAGTTCCAACTCTCACACTACCAAGAATAAAAGCATCACAGCCAAAATTTGAGTCTAAAATGATGTCATGCATCTAAATCATACCTGGCTCTAGTCCATGCAATTCACTGAACTCTAAGAGAGAGCAGATAATTGGAGGCTCAACCACTAAATGAGCTGTTTCCAAATTTAAAAGGGCATCAAAATTACCAGGGCCACTGTTCAAATTAGTTTTTCTGGGCTAGCCAGGAATCTGCATTTTGTTTGACTTGATGTGGTTTGGTAAGATTTCAGGTGACTGTGGTATAGCTAGTTCTAGGACCATACATTAGGAAATACCTATCCAAAGGAATCAGGTATCCAAACACTGACCAAAAGTTACGTTCCGTTTTCTCCTTTATCCTCTTAAGTCCTAATTTATACAAAAATATAAGTGATTTGAACTTTTGTAGCTTTTGTCTCTATTTGCACTTGAAAACTCAAAAGGAACAAATAACTTTCTCATGTGATAGAATCATAGGCAATATTATTAAGATATTCTCATAAAATAAAGTGAAGATAAATAAAATGTAGTTTGTCTATTTGCCTGGGGCATGGTTTTTATTATGATACTTAAAAAATAATCTTCATTCACCACCTTAAGAGAAGCTAAACACAGATACAGAGAAGGCATGTCTGGGAAAAAAGTCATGACTAGCAATTACCTGTTGGAAAATGATAAACATTTAAAATTACCACCATATTTTAACAAGTTTTCTATATCTCTGAATTCATGGAACCATGACTGATATTTTATGCTTAGAAAACATACTTCCATGAAGTATTTTAATAATTCTATGCTGAAATCTGATCATAATATTTGCTCAATGAATGATCATTCCTTTTGAAACTATTATTTTCTTGCTGTAGTTCTCATCTTTTGAATTTTGTGGTTGTTGAGAAGAGAAATAGATTAATCGAGTATGTTGGTACGTATTTTTTTCTTGCCCTGCTTTAGTACATAACTATTTTCTATATAGATTCTAACTCTTATAATTTTAAGAGTTTATAAAATGTGTCTACTTTGTGCATTATAATTAAAGATCAATATAAAAACCAATGAAAACATTTTAGGTAATCATCGCGTCTAAGTACAGCTATATACTTAAGCATTCACATTCTACATTAACTTCTGGCTCCCATTCACAAGAGTGTTTTTTTCTCATTGTAATAACTGCATATGTCATTTTAAAAACTATATATAATTTTTAAAAATTATAATTACTTTTTAGAAAATATGATTTCAGGAAGCTGAAAGATACAGGATCATCTGTATTTCAAAGCAATCACAATTAATACTGAAAGAATAAACTAATCCTTGATCAGAGCTGGTGCAATTATTCATAATGATTTTCAATTTATAGAAATTAAAAAAGGCAAGTGACGCTAATGAAAATACTACTTTTCATTTTTTTATAATTTCAACTTTTACTTTCGATTCAAGGGGTACATATGCAGGTTTGTTACATGGGTGTATTTTGTGATGCTGAGATTTGAGGTGCGAATGATCCCATCACCCAGATAGTGGCCATAGTACTCCATAGTTATTCAACCCTTGCCCCCCTCTTTCTTTCCCCTCTCAAGTAGTCCCCAGTGTCTATTGTTCCCATCTTTATGTCCATCCATACTCAATGTTTAGCTCCCTCTTATAAGTGAGAACATGTGGTATTTGGCTTTCTGTTCCTGTGTTTCTTTATTCACTTAAGATAATGGGCTTCAGTTTCATCCATGTTGCTGCAAAAGACATGATTTTGTTTTCTCTTATGGCTGTGTCATAATACATTTTGTATATGTACCACAGAAAATGCCACTTTTCAAATGCCATAATAGTTTGGGTTTAATATAGATTTTTCTCCTAAGGATTCAGTCATTTAAAGGATTCAGTCATTTAATGGTTGCCTCATATTTGAACAAAAAACAAAACAAAACAAAAAAACATAGCAACTAACTTGTGCAAAATATAAAGACTTAAGCCCATGGTATTTTAATTCTCTGAATTAATTTCTAAAAAAACTTTTCTCAAAACTGAGCCAAAAATGGTGGGAAAGATAAAGCATCCTTTTAATAAATGGATATCATTGCTCTTCTCAGTACTACACATAATAAGATGCTGAAAAACTATCTGGAAGTGAAGATGATGAGTAACTAATAGTACTGTACTAATATTACTAGAAGTGAATGGAAATGTGTGTAATATTACAAGAATTTTTGGAGCAGATACCATCTTAGTAGCCCATATAAATTGGAGAATACTAAATAGAGTCCCAATATACAAACTGGGGAAGGTGAAAAGAATGTTAATATGACTATCTATTAATAGAAGTATGTATAGTAAAATTATCTGATATCATTGAATATATAGAGATGTTGTAATTCTCATTTATAATGAAGCGATATGCTCCTAAGCAACAAGAAAGTCAAATCAAAGAAATTTTATTTTTATTTACAAAGTAAGAAAATCAATTTGTTCAAAATATGAGTTTTTTAGGCATGTATTGTGCTATGCATTTTATTGAGGGGTGCAAAGTAAAACAATATTGAAAGGTGCTTCTAATACAAGAATATATTAATAAATCACTAATGACAGTAAAGTGTCATGGAAATATGAGTTCGGAAGTTCATACTTTATTCACAATTGGATATAAAGAGATCTTTACAAAAGACAAAAATAAAAATGCTAGTCATTATAAAATGTTGCAACATTTGTAAATATAGATGGTATATAAAAAGTTTAAAAATGATTTGGCATCCTACTTTTATATTCCTATATATCTATGCTGATTATCAATACTCCAAAATTTTTTAAGGGTCTGAAATGAGACTAGATATTTCTAGTTACAAATAATATTGTTACAAATAATATTAAGATGGCTATTTTAGAATATTTTCCTTTCTGAAATTGTTTAGAAGTTAAATAGTTACTTGTTGTTATGTAATTTGATCTATAAAATAGAGTAGATAGCAAGAAGTAGTTTGTCTCATCCACTATTTAAAACAGATTTTGTCTAAAGTATAATAAAAAAACAGATTTTGTCACAGTATACTCTAATATTAAGCTTAAAATTAGTTTCATGTGTTCAAAGTTTCTATGATGCTTTGATCTATCAATTGCCACTGAAAGTGACATAGCCTCTACTTACAACAAATCTTTTTTATTAATGTATTCCTAAGAAATTTCAAGCAAAGTTCAATTGCAAGAAATGTATACCCTGTAGAATACAAAATCAACATTCAAAAATCAGTAGTGTTTGTATGCACTAACAGTGAACTATCCAGAAATCAAGAAAACAATTCCATTTACAATAGTTAAGAAAAAAGGGTAAGTGTAAATTTAACCAAGGACGTGAAAGACATATACACTAAAAACTATAAACATCAATGAAATATATTGAAGAAGACACAAACACATAGGAAGATATCCCATGTTCATGGATTGAAAAGTCCATATTAACCAAAGTGATTTACAGATTCAATGCAATCCCTATCAAAGTTCCAATGCCATTTCTTACAGAAATAGAAAAAACAATCCTAAAACTAATATGGAACCACAAAAATCCACAAATAGCCAAAGTGATCCTCAGCAAAAAGAACAAAACTAGAAGCATCGTACTATCTGATGTTAAAATTTACTACAAAGCTACAGTAATCAAAATAGCATTGCACTGGAAAAACATACACATGGAACAATAGAACAAGATAAAGAGCTCAGAAGAAAACCCATAAATTTATAGCCAATTGATTTTTGACAAAGAGGCCAAAAACACAGAATGGGGAAAGGACAGTCTCCAAAAACTGGTGTCAGGAAAACTGTATACCCATATGCAGAAGGATGAATTTGAACCTTTCTTTCATAACATATGACTTAAACATAAGAACTGAAACTCTAAAACTACTAGAGGAAGACATACAGGAAAATTATCTTGACGTTGGTTTGGGCAAAGATTTTTTTTTGGATATGACCCTGAAAGCACAAGCAATAAAAAGCAAAAATAGACAATGAAATTTTATCAGATGAAAAAGCTTCTTCACAGCAAAAGAAAAAACAGAGGAGTGAAAACACAACCCACATAGTAGAAGAAAATATTTGCAAGCCATACATCTGATAAGAGGTTAATATCCAAAATATATAAGGAACTCAAACGACTTAATAACAAGAAAACAAATAACCAGACCAGAAAATGAACAAAAAACCTGAAGAGACATGTATCATAATAAGACATGCAAATGATCCACAGGTTCATGAAAAATTCTCGATATAAGTAAACATTAGAGGAATGCAAATTAAACCCACCATGAGATATAACTTCACACCTGTTAGAATAGCTACAATCAAAAAGGAAATATATGTGTTTCAGAATGTAGAGAAAAGGGAACTCTTGTTTATTGCTGGTGGAAATATAAATTAGTACAGCCATTATGAATAACGGTCTGGAGGTTCCATAAAAGACGAAAAATAGAACTATCACATGATTTGGCAATTTCACTATGGGATATATATCTAAAAATTTGAAATCAATAAGTCAAAGAGATATATGCACTCCACTGTTTATTGCAGCACTATTCACAATAGCAAAGATATGGAATCAACCTAAGTGTCTATCAATGGATGAATGGATGAAGAAAATGTGGTGTGTAAACAATGAAATGCTATTCAGTCTTAAAAAGAAGGAAATTTTGTCATTTGCAGCAACCTGATGAACTTGGAGGACATTATGTTACATAACATAAGCCAGGCACAGAAAGACAAGTATGGCATATCTTATATGTGGAATGTAAGAATGTCAACTCATAGTAGAGGAGAATGGTGGTTACCAGAGGCCGGAGCCAGGGGAAAGGGAGAAAATAGAGACATGTTCATCAAAGGGTATAAAGTTTCAGTTACACAAGAGGAATCGGATTTTGAGATCTATTGCACAGCAGGATGACGATAATCAAAAACAATGTATGTTCCAAAATAACTGAGTGTAAATTTTCCAACATCTCATCACAAACTAAGTGAGATGAAGTGTGTTAATTCGCTTGATTTAATCATTCCACATTATATGCATATATGAAAACATCACATTGAAAACCACAAATGTATCCAAATATCATTTGCTAATTAAAATAGTATTAATTAAGTAATAAATTAAAACAAGTTTAAAAATAGCCCTGGATACCTCATACCCATTAGGATGGCTACTATCAAAATAGAAAACATTACAGAAAATAACAAGTGTTGGTGAGGATGTGGAAAAATTTGAACTCTTGTTCACTGTTGGTAGGGATGTAAAATGGTGCAGCCACTATGAAAAACAGAATGGCAGTTCTTCAAACATTGAAAATTAAATTGCCATATGATCCAGCAATTCCATTTCTGTGTATATATGCAAAATAAGTGAAATCAGGGAATGAAAGAGATATTTGCATATTTGTGATCATAGCAGCATTATTTACAGTAGCTAAGAGATAGATGCACCCTAAGCGTCTATCTACAGATCAGTGGATAAACAAAATGTGGTGTATACATGCAATGGAACATTGTTCAGCCTTAGAAAGGAAGGAAATTTTGACACAGGCTACAACAGGGATGAACCTTGAGGGCGTTATGTTAAGTGAATTAATCTAGTCATCAAACCACACAAAAAGACAAATACTGTATTATTCTATTGATATGAGATACCTCCAGTAGTCAAAGCCATAGAAACAGAAAATAAAATGGTGGTTGAAATTTTTATGTAAATGTATTTTACCAGATTTAAAAATTTTTTTAAAAGCCCCTGATTTTTAAGAAAGCAATTAAACCCATCTATGCCTAGTGTTCCAGTACTGGAACACTAAGCATGTGGGAGTTATTTATACCCTACTGCTCAAGGTCATCGCCAAGGTCTGATTGCAAAAATTCAAAAAACTGCAACCTCAGGCATATATGGGTCAAGGAAAAGTTTGCATTCTTGTTATTTCTGGCGCCACACTTCCATCTAGCATGATGATGCCTAAACAGCCTTTTTAAAACTGATGTAAATATCCAAAGTTTTACAGATTAAAATAGTGAGGAAAAACAAATAATTATTATCATTCCCAGGAAATATCCATAAACCAAAAGCCTTTGCTTAGGGGAATCTTCTTAAAGAAAGACCTGAGGAAAAGAAAAAATCGAATTCCTTAAGCAGGACATTTAGGATTTGTTCTGGCTTGTGATAAATATATAGAGAGCAAGTCCAATTGCGTGATGCCCTATTTTAAGAAATTTCATTTTTTATACAAATGAATTAGTTTAATTTATCATATTCTGAAAGTATCCTTTAGTATCCTTTGAAATTAGAGATTCCATTATATCACTTATCTTTTGCTTGAAGACTAAAGCACATGTCTCAGAAGTGGAGGCAGTGGTAACATGTTAGAAATCACTGTCCATTGGAAATCAATCTGTAATAAAGGTGGCACTTCTAAAATTATAATGTAAGTCAATAGGGAAATATAGATTCCATTTTCAAAAATGTGCTTCACGTACAAATGTCAAGGAATGCAACTATTTGTAAAATAAGGTCTAGTTTTAGTCATATAAGGCATGATTCAAAAAAAACCACACTCAACTCAGTATATCCTAGGTGAGTAAAGAAAGAGAAACAGAAATGAGCCATTTCTGAGGTGCTGGGGGATGTTATTTGATAAATTTACTAAGAGCCTAGAGAAAACTGAAGTTGCTGCCCTCTGACTACCACATTCAAGTTTATCATTTGTGTGTAACATAAAAGGGCAATTTAGATGTTAAAATTTAATCAACATGAAACATTAATGCCTTAGGTTGAAACAGAGAATGGCACAATGATGGCATTAGAAAGGGTGAAAATAGCACCATTACTCTCATTGACATCATCAACGTGTTTGCTTCAGTGAACTGTACCTCCAAAATGGAAAAACAAGAAGGTTATTTGTAAGGAAGTTATCATCAATATTTAGCTTTCTTCTTGCCCGACTCTAGAATGACCTATATTGTATAAAAGATGAAAAAATACATCTAACCAAAACATAGATTTCTTTATTCATAAAACACAGCAACATTTGGCAGATTTCCTTTATCATCTTTGGATTAATGTGATTGCATTAGGGAAATTAAAAAGTTGATCATTAAATGATAAAAACATGAAATATTGCTTCCTGGGGGCAATAAGTACTGTTTAGTATCAACTAAACAAACATTTATTTGGCTATCAATCTACAAGTCATTAGTTACCTATGTCCCAGACATATAATAATGCATAAATATATACATATATAACCTCTCTTAGGAGTGCCAAATCCGTATTTCTAACTGCCAAACAGAGGTTTCCATCAGGAAATCCTACAGGCACTTCAAAGTCCACAAGGCCAAATTGCAACAGCCCTGTAGGTATGCATTATTATATGTGTAGACCTATATACGTCCACACATATATATGTGCACTATATATATATATATATACATATATATGTGTAGAACTATTTAAAGATATATGAATTTTCAAATGAGAGCCAGAAGACTTAGATTCTGCGACACTACACACTACACCCCTCCTTGCCTCTCCCAAATACTATTTCTATAGTGATAATCTTCACACTTGTGTTTCCAGCCCTAACCTCTCTTATGAGGACCAAATCCATATGTCTAACTGCAAAACAGACATTTCCATCAGGAAATCCCACAGGCACTTCAAAGTCCACAAGGCCAAATTGCAACAGCCCTGTACATATGCATGTGCCCATACGATTCAGACATTCACAAGGTCCTTTGAAGTCAATATTGGCTCTTCTTCTTCATTCTTATTTTACTTTCCAGACCCAGATCAACTACTGCCTTTTTTGGGAGCCCTCCGTAACCTTCCCAGGCAGAATTGATTGCTATTTTCTCCATATTCTCATTATTTTTAGTATATATCCTTAATACTATACTTACTTTTTTGTCATGATTAGTGAAGTAACTATCTTTCTCTTCTACTACACCATAAACCTCTAAGGCAGATGACGTTTTTATTACTGTCTTGTTTTGGTTTTGAATGGATTAATCTGAAAACACTCAAATGAAATGATGTTTTTACAAGAAAATTCTGTTACAGTAGGTATGAGTTGAAACATCTCTTACTTTCAACATATGTTCAAGTGACTCTAATGTGTTCTAAAGTCTGAAAATCACTGAATTACGCAAATAGCTAGGCAGAGAGTACTGCTACACAATAAATGTTTAAAATAACTCTTAAGGTGTAAGTATACCCTCTTATATTTGGTTAAATATCTGATGTGTCACTAATGATTTCTGGTGATGGCAACAATTTTCTAAGTAGTGAGCCTGTACACAGGTTTTTTGTTTTTTTTTGTTTTTTTTTGTTTTTTTTGAGACGGAGTCTCGCTGTCGCCCCGGCTGGAGTGCAGTGGCAGGATCTCGGCTCACTGCAAGCTCCACCTCACCGGTTCACGCCATTCTCCTGCCCCAGCCTCCCGAGTAGCCGGGACTACAGGCGCCCGCCACCACGCCCGGCTAATTTTTTTTTTTTTTTTTTTTTTTTGTAGTTTTAGTAGAGACGGGGTTTCACCGTGATAGCCAGGGTGGTCTCGATCTCATGACCTCGTGATCCGCCCGCCTCGGCCTCCCAAAGTGCTGGGATTAAAGGCGTGAGCCACCGCGCCCAGCCCCCTCTTTTTTTGTTGTTCGGTTTTGTTTTGACGGAGTTTCGCCCTTGTTGCCCAGGCTGGAGTGCAATGGCGCCATCTTGGCTCGCTGCAACCCTCGCCTCCCGAGTTCAAGCGATCCTCCTGCCTCAGCCTCTTGAGTAGCTGGGATTACAGGTGTGCGCCAGCATGCCCAGCTAATTTTTTGTATTTTTTTTAGTAGAGACGGGGTTTCATCATGTTGGCCAGGCTAGTCTCGAACTCCTGACCTCAGGTAATTCACCCGCCTCGGCCTCCCAAAGTGCTGGGATTACAGGCGTGAGCCACCATGCCCGACCCAGTCTGTACACATTTAAAACACCCTGAATGTTAGGTAAGATAAATATTGTGACGAAAAGATGGAGACATTAACTGAAAAAAAGTAGGTTGCAAAACAACCTTAACAAAATATTCATATTTTAGTAGCAACTGCATAGATGGGTACATATATGTACAAAAAAGTCATGAAAGATGTACACTAACTTGCTGACAGTAGTAATCTTCAGCTGCTGGAAATGTGGTGGTTTTTAAAAATATTTTACTTTATGTGTCTGACTTTCTGCAAGGCACATAAACTGTTTTTATAATAATCAAATAAAAAAATACATATGCCTTCTATCAGAATTGATAGGACTCTAGAGGGGAAAATAATATCAATTGAATGCCTTATGCATCAGGCAGTATGCTAGATGCTGGGGATAGAACAATTAGTAATGTAAGGACAGGTTTAGAGAAGTTAAACAGCATATCCATGGCTTATCATAAACAAATAATAGAATTGGGAATCAAATCCAGGTATTTATGATTCTGAAATAATACTTATACCATTTCATCTTGGTACTCCAGGTCCAATATCATTCCTGGGCAAAACGTAATTTAAGTTTCTGCTGCTCTACCCACATTATTTCATGCCATGAATCACCATGATCATTACCATGGGGCCTGTTTCAGGATACTCTTCATTCATCAACTTAATCTTTATCATCTTCCCTAATGTTTTGGTCAACTAATCTGATAAAGTAATTTATGAAAAAGTATTGATGTATTAGTCATTGTACTGAACACCTAAGTGCCATGTATGTGCAGCCTATTATGCTAGGTTTGGGGTGACAGAGCTCATATTCAAGTGGAGGGGCAGGGAAGCTAAACACTCACATAGCTGACTGCATCACAATCTGCTAAATGCTATAATAAAGAAAACAACAAAACTGTCACTGTGAGCATGGAGAAGTTAAGTGCTTAATTCTGTATTGGAAGTCACAGAGAGTTTAATAGAAAAATAGGCAAAGGGCATATGGAACAGAGACCAATACCTGTGCAAACTAAATATGTATCAGCGAAAGAACCCTCCTTCCTAAGGATCAGTCTGACCATTTTATGGCAAACTCCTGCAAACACATTGCCCTTACATTGATGCCAAATTCCAATGCTAGGTGTCTCTGGGTCTGCAGCAGACTGGTGGTGTGAAATACTTTTAGGCAACCCTTTCTTGAGCAGATCTCACAATAACATATCTTAAAGCAAACACCTGTGGCTTATGCAGCCTCTCTTTCATATTAGTACATGACATTCTCACTGAACTGCATCCCTGAGCAGCTCACATAGTGACATGTTTAATGTAGCTGGGTTACCTAATAATACTTGCAGAAATTAGGAAGCTGTCAGTAAAACATCCAAGAGGGCTTTGTGAATTGCTTTCTAAAATCAATCTAAATTAGCAATTAATGAAAAAATTTTGAGAAATTGTTCAACACTGAGTACAAGTGGATAAAAATCAAACTCTGGAAAATTCAATTTTGTTTATCATTAATGCTAGAGTGTATTTAACAAATGAATTTTTTCCAGAGTAGTCACCTCAATTTATTCCAGTAGATATCCTTGATAAGTAAATTATTTCACCCCTTTTTAAAAGAAAATAGAAATTAACTCATTCCAAAGAGTAAAGGAGAGGAACATAAACTTTTGGATCAGAAGTATGCTTGGCGAGAAATATGTGAATAGGTAGTTAGAGATAAGGATAATTCACATTTTATGGCGATCATTAAAAAGTCAGGAAACAACAGGTGCTGGAGAGGATGTGGAGAAATAGGAACACTTTTACACTGTTGGTGGGACTGTAAACTAGTTCAACCCTTGTGGAAGGCAGTGTGGCGATTCCTCAGGGATCTAGAACTAGAAATACCATCTGACCCAGCCATCCCATTACTGGGTATATACCCAAAGGATTATAAATCATGCTGCTATAAAGACACATGCACACGTATGTTTATTGCTGCACTATTCACAATAGCAAAGACTTGGAACCAACCCAAATGTCCAACAACGATAGACTGGATTAAGAAAATGTGGCACATATACACCATGGAATACTATGCAGCCATAAAAAATGATGAGTTCATGTCCTTTGTAGGGACATGGATGGAACTGGAAACCATCATTCTCAGCAAACTATCGCAAGGACAAAATACCAAACACCGCATGTTCTCACTCATAGGTGGGAATTGAACAATGAGAACACATGGACACAGGAAGGGGAACATCACACTCCGGGGACTGTTTGGGGTGGGGGGAGTGGGGAGGGATATTATTAGGAGATATACCTAATGCTAAATGACGAGTTAATGGGTGCAGCACACCAACATGGCACATGTATACATATGTAACTAACCTGCACATTGTGCACATGTACCCTAAAACTCAAAGTATGATAATAATAAAAAAAGAAAATTAAAAAAAAATAATTCACCTTTTTATGCATAGCTATAAGTAACTGAGGCCTTTCAGGCATCAGTGATAGGTAATTTATACATAAATATTTGCACTTCCTTATGTACTTTAAGCGAGTTGTATTCATGCACTTTCTGGAGGGCTGGCGTTTTTTTTTTCAATTATTTCACAGTCACAGGTTACATAATTAATCATAGTTCTATAGATCACTGTGTCAGAATTAGAAAATATTTCAAAATAACTAGATGGTTACAAAATAGAAATATACACATAGAATATTTAGTTTTTAAAATGTTAAGCCATGTGATTTGGCATTAAAAAGATATAGCCTAAAATACGAAAAAGTTAAGAGTGAGTCGGTGATGAAATTAAGGACCAAGACAGAGAAGAAATCAGACATGCCTTCTATTTCTTCTCTAAAATCCCACCCCAGGTAGAAAGTGTTATTTCCTCTAAAAATGTTTTCCACATTATTTCCAAAATAATTGCAAGAATACTATAAAAATTCCCCATTGCCTACAAGAAGATAGGCAGCGAATACTTTGAAGTTATTGGGTAACACTTAAGGAAATTTTTAGCAAATATGTTTTTAAAGTTAAAAGACAAACTACAAAGGATATTCCAAAACTAATTTCTGAAAAAAAACCCAAAATATTTTAAATAAATCTTCAAACCTAAATGGTTGCAGGTGAAAAGATTAATTTCCAGTGTCAACTAAGATTTATACATGTTCTTTCCTCTTCTAGTATCACATATGGGTAAGTTTATGAATGGATAAGCACAATAGCCTGACCTGGAAATAAATCAGGGCAAAGTTTACCAAAAAAGGGGGGAAAACACAACAGGATTCTATATTATTTAAGAGTAAATATTTATTTATTTATTGACTTAAAACTTTAAACTCTAGGTCTCCAGAGGCATTCAACCAGTACATATTTACTTATTGCCTTTTATTTGCTAAGTATTAGTGGAAAAATGAGGCAATATAAAGATGACAATTGTATTCTCTGTTCTCAAGACATTTACAACTGACTTGGAGACACATGCATGCACACAAATATATCTTACTGCTATATAACAACAATTATATTAGCCTTTATAACAATAGTTAGAAACAAAAGCTTACTTTTTGGTATTTCTTAAATGACTTTTAGTACAATTTATTATATTAACTTGTTCGGATTTGTGACTGAACAGCAATGTTGTGTGTGTGCACCAAGATAGCATCTGAGTGCCCAAACATCTAAGGGAAAACAGACATAACAAATTACTAATCCTGGGTCAGCACAGCCTGGCCAGTTTTAGAAATGACAAACATTGCTTCTCACTTCCAGTAGTCTCACATATGGAGAAGTACAACCTGTTTTCATAGCAGTCCACAATTTATATTTATCTGCGCTCCAATATACTTTTCTTCAACCTCATCCTATTTATTTTAAATCTCACCTATCTTGAAACGAACTTCCTGTGTTCTTGATATTGCATACTATTACATTGAGAGTTATAACACCACTACTTTTTAACAACACATTATACTTTAGGAAAGAATCTTTGAACTTCACAAAATAAAATCTTATTAAGAATCTTTTTTTCAGAATGTGCTATTTTTGGTCTTTGTTTTTTTTATTGTGAATTACCTCTTAAGCAGAATTGGAAAATGTTAAATATCCTCAAATATAACATTTTATAATAAAAACAGCAACAGCAAAAATATCTAGTCTATACCCTGGATCAGTATACATTCTGCCCAGCCTGCCATACATTCCACGTTTACATTTCCTGCTTTTCATGATGGCTCCAATGCCCTGTGCAAGTTTTTCAAACAACATACATTCAAATATATTCACAAGTCTTGATAGTACTAAGGCAACAAGTGAAAAAATACACATTCTTTTATCTATTTAAGGACAGGTGATAACAACTTAAATAAGTTTTGAAATAAAAAAAAAATGGTTGTTTCAACTTTCAGGTTAATTCTGAAAATGCAATGAAGCAGAACCCCTGCACTCCTAAAGTGTTCCGACCAATTAGGAGTTTGATACAAGCACAAGATTCTATGATAACTTATTTTGAAAGAGAATAAACTTCAAAAAAGCACTTTAGCACCAACAACGTAAAAACTATATATACTAAGATCACAATTTGTAAATTAAGTGTTTCCAAACGTAGGTAATCTAGAACTTGGAATGTACTTTTCCAATTGAACAATGCTATAAAACTATGGTAAGCTCTCCAGAAAAGATGTAGGAACACCTTGCTAACTAGAAAATTTTCTCTTCGTATCTGCAATGAAAAATAACTGAAAACAATGCTGTTGTAATATTGGTAACGAGGAAAAACAAGGAAAACAAATATACATAACTGAAAGACCATGACTGCATCTTCTTAAAGAAACAGAATGTATGAATCACTCAAAGAGAGAATGCAACTAAAGATTAACCAAATTTCTTTGTATGAAAATTCCAAAAGATGGTGTTGGAAAGGAGTCAAAAAGTCTTAAAGCCAAGTTTTCGTTGACCAAAGGACCACTCACTCTCTCTGCTTGGAGGAGTACAAATTAAGCTGGGCTGGTTCCACCTGGAAAACAAAAGACGCACAGAGTTAAAAGCAAAAAAATGCAGCATGAAGGACAGTCGGGCGGAACTGAAAGGTAAATCTGTGTACCTGGAGTACAAGGCGGTCATCCTTAGCTCCAGAGGCCTGCATAGTTCCCATGGAGGCCTGCAGGGAGAGGCCCCCCAGCCACAAAGAGCTTCATCTCAGGCCAGTTGTAGCAGTGGGTGTAGAGCGCATTGGGAAACACTTCCATGCCACCAAAGTAATTCACCCAGAAATCATTGTGGTTGAGCCAGCCTCTGCCACAGGCAAGCCTGAGCTTCCTCCTTGCAGGTCCCGAAGAGGACTCCAGGGTGGCGGAGGCTCTTTCCTCCAGGAATTTCTGGGCCCGGACGTCATAGAAGAGCAGGGAGCCCTGACCGGTGCCCACAGTGATGATGTGGCGGTAGAAGCTCAGCGACCGCACGCCTGTGCCACCCTCTCGAGAACACAGGGGCCGGATGTTCTGCTGGTCCTGGCGCAGATCCAGGAAAGAGACGTGGGAATGGGAGCCCACGGCGTACACAGACATATCATCACAGTAGGTCAGGCACACATTATCCCGGAAGTAGGGCAGCCTGATGGACAGCAGCCTGGATAGTGTGCTCCCGGCTTTCCACAGGTGGAAGTAGCCGTCCAAGGACACCGCTCCCAGTTCCTGGTTCTTGCCGCCGCAGGCCAGGGCCCGCACCTTGCGGTTACTGGGGTTGATGATGGCCCTGGGGATGGCCTCCACATCCCTCGGACGGATGTGGGCATATAAGGGGAGACCCACCTCGCTATGCCAGGCAACAATGTCATCGAACTTGTCCGGGTCTATCCGCCACAGCGCCACAGTGCCGTCGCGGGAGCCGCTCACGGCTACGGTGTCACTCAGCCAGGCGACGGCGAAGATCCAGTCCTTGTGGCCATGGCGGTCGCCCAGGCACAGGGGATCCAGGGAGGGCAGCTGGTAGATGGCCAGGCTGTTGGGGTTTTCGCCGCCGGTGGCCAGAAGCGTCTTGGAGGGATTCAGCTCGATGGCATGGATGCCGCAGCCCTGTTGGTCCTGGGCCAGCCTGGCCTCCTTGTCCCGCATGAGGGGAATGCGCGCGACGTAGCCTGACTGCACGTCCACCACGAAAAGCGTGTTACACTTGGTGCCGCACACCACCTGCCTGGAGTTCAGCCACTGTGACGCGAACACCTTGTTGACGGTGCCCAGCTCCAGTTGGCGCTCCGTCAGCAGCTCGGGCAGCCTCTGTACCGCGTAGCCTCGCATCTCGCCATCGAAGCTCTGGAGCCTGGCGGGGCCCCACCCGCCTACCTCCCGAACCTTCAGACAGTGCGCCATCGAGCGATACGTCGCCGGCCGCCTCTGCCTCTTGAGTAGCAGCGGCCCCTCACCGTCCGCTGCCGCCAAGCCCTGCGACGGCGAGCTCTCGGCGCCCGCCTCGACCGCGGGCGCTTTCCGTTTCCTGCTACCTGTTTGCTGCTGGGCCATGGTGGGCGGCGGGCGAGCGGCGGCGGCAAGGCGTTGGTGGCGGTTGCAGCGCGTGGCTCCGGAGTCGGTCGTGGCGGCGGCGTGGATGGCTGCGCTGGAACCGAGCCTTCGGATTCTGAGGCGCGGCAGTGGCGGACCGGGTGAGGGACGCGCGGGAGAGGGCGGCGGTGGCGGTGCAGACCTAGGCGAAGGCGGGAAGTGCGTCTGGCCGGCAGTGAGAGCAAAGTCAGTGTGCGGCGAGATCGACGCGGGGGGCCGAGTGGGAGGGGCGGAGGCAGTGGGAGGAGCAGGCGGTCGGGCAGGCGGGTGTGAGCGCGTGTGGTGCCTGAGGAGCAGCTGAGGCCGGGCGGGGTGAAGGCTGGGAGGGACAGGGAGGGGAGGGGGTAGCGGAGCTGCAAGGGCAGAGTCTAGGAGGGCCCGCAAGCCAGGATCCCAAGTATCAGACACGCGGCATTTCGCTACCCTCAGGACAGCAGCTAACTACCCTTCTTAAAATCCCTACTTCAATAAAATCTGAAACCTACGATATAGTCAAGCACGGGGCTAGAAGGAGCCCAGGCCACTATCTGTCTGGAGAAACCAGTGTGCACTTGGTGTAATCCTGGGACACCCTTCGCTAAGATTAGACATTAAACTTGGCAAGGGATGGGGGATTCGGCAGCGCAGGGAGACCTTTACCCATATGTCAGACCTGCAACCCCTCAAGTTTCAGCCCCTCAGTTGATGTCTTAAACAGTTTCAAACAAATATTTTCCCCTCCTCAAATTGAGGTCTCTGAGCTACTGCCACAGTCCCTTGAGGAGTACAATCCAAATGCAAATCCCTGGGACCCACATTTGGCCCATGGTGATATCAGCGAACACTTGGTTTGGTGCAGCCTTGAGAAAATGGTAGGCTGTACTAATGGGGGAGGAATCCTGAGGGGCTTTTTGGAGGTGTTTGCTTCCTTTGAGCCTCAGAGCCCTGAGGAGAGGGAGTGGAAGGATCCTGAGAGGGGGACCTCTTCCCCACTCCTGAGAGGCAAAGTTAATATCTCTGTTGTCAGTCCCAGAGGCGCCCAAGCAGAGTCCCTGGGACCTTGGGACAGGGTCTAGAGGCAGAGGATTTTCACGTGCAGAGAACATAACGTTCCAGAAGAAGGCAACAACGTGGATACAATGATGCAAGTTTAGAGGTTCTGTGCATGAATAACTTCTCAGAGTTCATAAAGTTCTTATCCAGTTCTGCTGCTTCAGAGCAGCCAGTCAGGTGGCAGGCGCAAACGGGGCGTACTCAGTTACCCAGTGATTTCAGTTACACAGTGATACATTGGGGAGAGAGGGCAGTGAAAACAAAGTCAGTGTGTGGACAGATCCACGAGGAAAGCCGAGCGGGAGGGGCTGAGGCAGTGGGAAGAGCAGGCGAGTGGGCAGGCCGGCCTGAGGGCGTGGGGTGCTGACACCTGCGGTGATTAATTTACTTCCTGATCAGGGAAAACCATAAGAGTTATTTTGTTGCTGCTTCTCCCCAACCCCCTCTTTATTTTTCTGGTTTTCTGTCCCCTTCCCCCATCCCTTTTTGCAACTTCGCCTCAAGTGCACAAATTCCAAGTAAAAGCCATAGGTCCTTCTCACCACTCCAATCCAGCAGCTGCCTTCCAGTGCACCCCAACACTCCCTTGCACCTCACTTTTGATTCCTCCCCATATCATTCATCCTATAGCAATAGAAAGGCTGCATCTGCTGGTGGTAGTACTGAACATGAAATTAGGGAGAGGTACATAGAGGAAGCTGCATTTTGTTTCCACACGTGGACACAAATGGGATGAATGGACATTTTAGAAAGAGGCAACCATATGTGAAAAGGCACAGATAGTGCAAAGGATTGTTTCGTGAATTTTAGTGTACATTAACATCTCAGGAGCAGCTTAATAGATGTGCATATCCTTTGATTCTATCCCTAAAGATTTGATGCAAATGATCAGTGGACAATTATTTGAGAAACACTGGTCTACACTCCTCTCACTCAGGTGGGAACAGGATGTGTTGCAGGTAGGAGGAGATAAATATCTTCATGTACTTCAGGGTTACCCTGAAAATGGGCCTTATCCAGGTGAATATTGTGCAAGAATTGGGAATTTAAAAGATTATGATGATGTAGATGTCAGAGCAAAGAGTGGCCCAGGGAGGAAAATTGTACCTATTATGCATGTAGAACTTAACTATTCTTTACTATTGCCTTACACCTTTACTATATTGTTATATTAACAGGCATTGCTGCAAGTGAGGCAGGAGAATAGGGTCTGGAGGCAGGGAACCTAAGGCCATTTCACGCTGACTTCCTGGAATTAAACCGAAAAGAAACCCTAACTTTCCACGCCTAAATAACAAAAGGACCAGAGGCTACTCCCTTTACATACCCCCACTTTTTCTGCGTCCTCAGATGGGAAATTAAAAGTACCTCTGATTGGTTGCTTTTTGCAACCAGTCAGATGTTTGCATAGGAGTGTATCGATGTAACTTCACTTCAGCCTCTGATTGGTTACTTTCTGCAACTAATCAGACTGATTGTGGGTCATCCCTCCATTTACATGAGGTGAGTGCCAAGTAGCCATTGGGAAACCTCCAGAGCATATTTGGACACGAGGAGATTCTGTATCCGGGGCCCTTGAGTCGCTGCTGGGGCCCGCTCCCACACTGTAGAGTGTACTTTCATCTTCAATAAATCCCTGCTTTCGTTCTTTCATTGCTTCATTCTTTCCTTGCTTTGCTATGTGTTTTGTCCAATTATTTGTTCAGAATGCCAAGAGCCCGGGCAAGTTGCAGTCAAGACCCTCTACTGGTAACACAAAAACAAATATTGTCTCATTTAATCCAACCTTATAATAGTGGTAACCACTAATATTATTAGCCCCATATGAGGACATTGAGGCTTGGAGAGGTTACGATTTTGTCCAAAGTAAATGAATTATTAAGTCATCCCAAGTAGCTTGATTCCATATTCCATGTTCTTATTCACTTCCCAGAGATTGGAGAAATTCCAGGGATTGAGTAAAAGATTCTGCTAGTGATTGATAAGCCTCACTTCCTTGCAGCACAGATGATGGGATATGACTATGGAACATCTGTTGAAGTTGGGTACTAGGAGTAAAAACACTAAGCCAGCTGTCAGGGGTTTGGAGATTCATTTTGTGATTAGTGTCAAGTCCTGCTGAAAAGAACTGCTCCACAGGAGCAGGAAGGACCAGTGTAGGTCATCTTGATGTCATCTTGCAGCAGATGAACAGTAAGGGTATCCATAACAAACAAGAAGAACTAAGGACCACAATCAACTTATTTTTCCTGGGACCAAGTAAGCATCACAAGTCTAATAGGATCCCATAGAGAAAGGAAGGAACTTTTGAAATTTTACTGATATTGGCCTTTCTACCAGCCAGGTGTGTGTAGCTTGAACTCAAATGCCATTCGACTTAGGAAAGTAAAGAAATGTGCTATATATTCCTCTTATTTTTCATGAAACACGATAATATCCATTACCCAAGGCTTACAAAAGGAGAGGGATTTCTATGCTCTGGGGGATGAGGTACCACAGATAGTAGAGTGGCAACCCCTTAGAAACTTAACACTGTCCCCAAGTCATAATGCAGTGCTCTTCTGTTTGTAGTGGTGGAGGGTGGATATTATAAATGTCTAAAACATGGAAACAGAAGAAAAGAGATTTCCAGTTCTGGCCAAGACAGAGGAAACCCATTCTTTCAAGGTCCTCCCTCTTCAAACTAAAAAAATTCTGGACATAGCACAACTTTAAGAAGTCTCTGAAAGTTGAAAGTAAGCTGGATGAACAAAGGACCACAGAATTTGAGGAAATTCGGGGTAGTGAGTTCCCTGGGTGTCTTTATTGTGTCCCTTATATATTGGCCAGAAAGTTGCAGGAGCCTCTAACCCAGAACCATGAATAGGCAAAGATAATAAAAGCTCCAACAATAGCCTGTTGTCCATAGGCAAAGGATCTGGAAAACAGAGGCCTAATTGCAGAAAAGCATTTTTTTTTTTTTTTGGCAATACCCATCCTACTGCAGCTAAACATCAACAGAAAAACTACCCTACCTCACTCTACCACAGACTGTTTCAGTGTGTGGCCAAGTAGGGAGCTGGTCTTCCATTCTCTCCATGGCAGAAGTAGGTGTTATACTCCTTGCAGGGGTAGTGTCAGTGTGGTCCAGTAGTAAACTCAGCCTCCACTCACATCTGGTCAGCAAGGAGAAGGTTTGAGAAGTGGCTCATCACCACTATGCTTCACACCCCTCCTCTTCGCCAATTTCAGTAAGGCTCAGTGACAAGCTGAGCTTCCATTCACATTTAGTATCAATGAGTCTGAATAAAGCAGTGAGATTCAGAGCTAGTCAGTTCTCCACCATCCTTGACTCCTGGTGTCAGCGGTAACTGAACCTCTACACACACTCAGCAGGAAAAAGGACTGAATAAGGAGGTGGGAAGTAGGGCTAAGTCTTGCTCCGAAGAAATAATGAAATACATACACCTACAGATTCAAGAAACTAAGTGAACACGTATAGTATAAGCCCAAATAAATCCACACCAAGACACAGTATAATTAAATCTCTGAAAAAAAATCATAAAATAAAACAGACAAATGGCACATTAACTACAGGGCAAAACCAGATCAAATGACGCCAGATTTCTTATCTGAAACCACAAGGCCAGAAGGAAGTGCTGAAATAAAACATGCCAACCACACATTCCACATGTAGCAAAATTATTCAGGAATGGGGTGAAATAAAGACATTCTCAGATGAAGGAAAACAAAGAATTTGTTGCTAAAAAAAATACACAACCCTTGAAAAATGGCTAAAGGAAGTTGTCTAAGCAGAAAGGTATTCATAAAAGAAAACTTTTGGAATTTTAAAAGGAAAAGAAGAATATTAAATGGGTAAAAACATAATTAAACATAATAGGCTTTTCTACTTCTCATGAGTTTCTTAAATCATATTTGATGATTGAAGGAAAACTTATGACACTATCTGATATAGCACTCAATGTATGTAGAAGGAATATTTAAGAAAATGATATTTTAAAGTATGGGAAATAAAAGGACTTTATAGAAAGTAAGGTCTATACACCTCATTCAAAGTGCTAAAACACTGATAACAGTATACTATGATAAATTACATGTGTATATATTGTTACCTAGAGCAATTACAAAAATACAAACTGATATACTCAAAAATGCTGTAAAAATGAAGATAGAACCCAAGAAAAAGGGGGATTTCAAATAACCCACAGGAAGGTGAGAAAGAAGAGATAGAGAAAAAAGAAAGAGAAAACAGAAAACAAATTAGTGGCAGACTTAAGCCCAAACATATCAAAACTTACCATAAGTATAAATTGTCTAAGTATGCTAATCAAAAGACAGAAATTGGCAGAGTAGATTAAAAAGCAAACATAATCCAAAAATATGCTGTCAATAAGTAACCTCCAAAAATATGACATTGATAGGCTAAAAGTAAAAGGATAGAAAAACATGTGATGCATGCATTAATCACAGAAAGCAGGAAAGGCTATAGAAATATCAGATAAAATGGACTTCAAAGTGAAGAAAATTACTAGAGTCAAAGAGGTTCATTACGTAATTTTAGAAGAATCAATCCTTAAGGAAGACATAACAATCCTAAATGTTTATGTTCCAAACTGAAGAGATTTCTGAATAAATGAAATAAAAATGAGTAGAATTAAAAGGAGAAATAGACAAATCAAGATCCTACTCTCAGTAACTGATAGAACTACTAACCAGAAAATAAGCATGCATACAGAAGAACTTAATAATCCAATCAACTGGATCTAGTTGACATATATAATACACTCTACTCAACAATAGCAGAACACGCATTATTTTTTTAAGCACGCATGGAACATTCACAAAGATAGACCATATTCTAAGCCTTAAAACAACCTTAACAAATTTTAAGTATTGAAACCACAGTGTAAGTTCTTTGCTCATAATGAAATCAAATAGAAAAACAATAAATCTCTAAGGACTAAACAACATGCTTCTAAATAATCCATGGGTCAAAGAGGAAAGTCTCGATGGAAATGAAATAATGTATAGAATTCAGTGAAAGTAAAAGTACAATATATGAAAATATATACCACACAGTGCTGAAAAGGAAATTTGTAACATTAAATGCTTACGTAGAAACAAAGGTCTCACGAAATATAAGTTCTCATTTCAAGAAACTAAAGCAGATAAGAGCAAAATACATCCAAGACAAGCAGGAGGAGGGAATTAATAAAGATATAAGCAGAAATGAATTTAATTGAAAACAAAAAACAATGGGGATAATCAATGAACCTAAGAGTTGATTCTTCAAAAAAATAATATTAATAGCCACCTAGTAAGACTGACAGAATGGAAGAAAGAAAACACAAATTACTGGCATCAGGAATGAAATAGAAGGCATCACTATAGGCCCTGCAGACATGAAGGGATAATAAGGGAATATTAGGAGCAACTTTTACCTACATTAATGTAAGTTAGAAAAAAAATGGACCAAATTCCTCAAAAAGTACAAACTACTACAACTTATTGAATTTTAAGTAGAAAATGTAGATAGCACTATTACTATTAAAGAAATTGAATTAATACTTTAAAGTCTCCCCATAAAAAGTCACTTCCATACACAAATACTTTGGAGAAATCTACCAAACTTTTAGAGAAGACTTAACACCAAATTTACACAACCTCTCCCAGAAAAATATAAAAGGAGACGTCTTAGTCTGTTCAGGCTGCCGTAACAAAAGAACATAGACGGGGTGGCCTAAACAACATAATTGTCTCATATTTCTGGAGGCTAGAAGGTGCCAGAAAGGTAGGTTTAATTCTGAGGTCCCTTTTCTTGGCTTGTATATAGCTGCCTTTTCACAGCATGCTCACATGACCTCTTTTCTGTTTGAGGGCTGAGAGAGAGAGAGAGGCATCTCTTCGTCTTCTTATACAGCCACCAATACTGTCATATTAGGAGTTCATCCTAATGACCTCATTTAACTTTATTTACTTTCTTAAGGGTTCCTTCTCCAAATACAGTCACATTGGGTATTAGGGCTTTAACATAATGAATCGTAGAGAGACACAATTCAGTCCATACGGAGGGAATATTTTCCAATGAATTTTATGTAGCTAGTAATTCTCAAGAAAATATTAGCAAACTGAATCCAGCAAGCTATAAAAGGAATTATACAGCATGACCAATTTGGATTTATTCCATGTATGCAAGTCTGGTTCAACGTTAGAAAATCAAACAGTGTAAACTACCATCTCAACAATATTTTGTAAATAATATGATCATATCAACTGACACAGGAATAGCATTTGACAAAATCCAACCCCCATTTGTAATTTAGAACTTTCAGCAAACTGGGAACAAAGGAGAACGTCATCAACTTTGTAAAGAACATGTACAAAAATTTACATCAAATATCATATTTAAAGGTGAGGAATTATATTCCTTATGTCTAAGATCAGAAACAAGACAAGGTTTTTTTGCTTTCACCACTTTTACCCAACTGTAACTGGAATTTTTACCCTGTATAATATGGCAAGAAAAAGAAATAAAAGCTGTATGGATAGGAAAGAAAGACATGAAACTGTCTCTACTTGCAGATGTAATGATTGCCTATGTAGAAAATCCCAAGAAATCTGAAAAAGAAAAACAAAATTTTTAGAACTAATAAGTGAGTTCGATAAGTTCGTAGGATGCAAACTGAATGCGCATAAATCAGCTTCATTTCTATATACCGACAATGAACAAATAGAGAATGACATTAAAAACAAAATACCATTTAAATCACATAAATAAAATGAAATAATTACATGTAAATTTACCAAAATATGTACAGGATCTGTATGGCAAAAAGTACAAAATAATAATGAATGAAATCAATTAAGGCCTAAATACATGCCATGTTTATGCATTGGAAGACACAACATATTAAATATGTCAACATTCCTGACTGATTTATAGTTTTGGAGCAATTCCTACCAAAATCTCAGCAGGGTATTTTTGGAGCTTGTTCTAAAATTGATATCGAAAGGCACAGGCCCTAGAATAGCTAAAGCAATCTTGAATAAGGTGAAATCACTCTATGCCACATTAAGTCCTACTACATAGCCACAATAATCAAGACAGTGTGATATTAGCAGATAGATACATCCAAAAATTGAATAAATAACCCAGAAGTAGACACACAGTAATGCACCTAGCTGACTTTTGACAAAGGTACAAAGGCAATTTCAATAAACAGCTGGAGAAACTGAACATCTATCGGCAAAAAAAAAAAAAAAAAAAAAAATGAACCTTAACCCAAACCTCACTTCTTAAACAAATTCAGTAAAGTTGCAGGATACAAGATCGACATACAAAAATCAGGAGCATTTCTATATGCCAACAGTGGACAATTCAGGGTAATTTTTATATATCAGTTCTAATAGATTTTTGTTGGAGGCCAAATATAAGATCATATCATCTGCAAACAAATTTGACTTCCTCCTTTCCGATTTGGATGCCCTTTATTTCTTTCTCTTGTCTGATTCCTCTAGCTAGGAATAGATTGCACACAGATTTAAAACATAAAATCATAAATCTCTTTTAAAAAAAAGCACAGATTAAAATCTTTGGGATATAGGCAATCTTTGTGCTAGGCAAAGAGTCCGTAGACTTACAAACAAAAGAGTCATCCTTAAAAGGAAAAACTGATAGATTGAACTTCATCAAAATTATAAGTTTTCTCTCTGTGAAAAACCCTGTTAAGGACACTAAAGCACAAGCTATGGCCTGGGAGAAAATGTATGAAAACTGCATACTGAACAAGGGACTCATGTCTTGAATATATAAGTACTCTTAAAACTCTCAAAACATCAAGCCTGTAATCCCAGCACTTTGGGAGGCTGAAGCGAGCAGATCGCCTGAGGTCAGGAGTTCGAGACCAGCCTGGCCAACATGGTGAAACCCCATCTCTACTAAAAATACAACATTAGCCAGGTGTAGTGGCGGGCGCCTGTAATCCCAGTTACTCGGGAGGCTGAGGCAGGAAAATTGCTTGAGCCCGGGAGGCAGAGGTTGCAGTGAGCCAAGGTCGAGCCACTGCACTCCAGCTCTGGCAACAAAGCAAGACACCCTCAAAAAAAAAAAAAAATCAATTAGAAAATGGGTAAATGACAAAAACAGACATTTAATTAAAGAGGAGTTTCAAGAGTTCTTATATAGTCAGACTCTACTATGTTGTTGAGGATACAGTTTTCATACATTTCCTCCCAGTCTATAGCTTGATCTGTCTTAAATAAATTATAACATATCTTCATACAAAATCCCACACATGGATGTTTATAGCAGCTCTATTTGTAATAGCCAAAATCTAGAAACAACCTTGGTATCCTTCAATGGATGAATAATTAAATAAATTTTGCTTTATCCATATATTGTCTACTGCTCAGCAGTCAAAAAGGAGCACATGGTCAATGCATGCTACCACTAAGATGAATCTCAACGGAACTATGTTGATTTAAAAAATGCCAATATCAGAAGGTTACACACAGTATGATTCCATTAATATAACATTCTGGAAATGACAAATTTATAGAACTAGAGAACAAATTATTGGTTACAGGGGTTAAGGAGGGGAGTGGGAGTGAGAGGGAAGTGGGTTTATCTATAAAAGGCCATAGTATCACTGTAGTGATGGAAATGTTCTACATCTTAACTTTATCAATGCCAGTATTCTGATGGTGATATTTTAATATAGCTTCTTTTTGTTTTGTTTTGTTTTGTTTTTTTGAGATGGAGTCTCGCTCTGTTACCCAGGCTGGAGTGCGGTGGCGCGATCTTGGCTCACTGCAAGCTCCGCCTCCTGGGTTCACACCATTCTCCTGCCTCAGCCTCCCAAGTAGCTGGGACTACAGGCGCCTGCCACCATGCCCGGCTAATTTTTTGTGTTTTTAGTAGAGACGGGGTTTCACCGTGTTAGCCAGGATAGTCTCAATCTCCTGACCTCGTGATCCACCCGCCTCGAGCTCCCAAATATATAGCTATTTTTTAACTGTGGAAAACTGGGTAAAGTGTATACTGGATCTCTATATTATTTCTAAACATTGTATATGAATACATTTTTTTCAAAATTTAAAAAATTGTTTGAAAACCATTAAGAAAGAAACCATGTTTTCTTCTAGGCTTTTTATGGTTTTAGGTCTAACATTTATGTCTTTAATCCATCTTGAATTAATTTTTGTATAAGGTGTAAGGAAGGGATCCAGCTTCAGCTTTCTACATATGGCTAGCCAGTTTTCCCAGCACCATTTATTAAACAGGCAATCCTTTCCCCATTTCTTGTTTTTGTCAGGTTTGTCAAAGATTGGATGGTTGCAGATGTGTGGTATTATTTCTGAGGGCTCTGTTCTGTTCCATTGGTCTATATCTCTGTTTTGGTACCACTACCATGCTGTTTTGGTTACTGTAGCCTTGTAGTATAGTTTGAAGTCAGGTAGCATGACGCCTCCAGTTTTGTTCTCTTGGCTTAGGATTGTCTTGGCAATGCGGGCTCTTTTTTGGTTCCATATGAACTTTAAAGTAGTTTTTTCCAATTCTGTGAAGAAAGTCATTGGTAGCTTGATGGGGATGGCATTGAATCTATAAATTAACTTGGGCAGTGTGGCCATTTTCACAATATTGATTCTTCCTATTCATGAGCATGGAATGTTCTTCCATTTGTTTGTGTCCTCTTTCATTTCGTTGAGCAGTGGTTTGTAGTTCTCCTTGAAGAGGTCCTTCACATCCCTTGTAAGTTGGATTCCTAGGTATTTTATTCTCTTTAAAGCAATTGTGAATGGGAGTTCACTCATGATTTGGCTCTCTGTTTGTCTGTTATTGGTGTATAGGAATGTTTGTGATTTTTGCACATTGATTTTGTATCCTGAGACTTTGCTGAAGTTGCTTATCAGCTTAAGGAGATTTGGGGCTTACATGATGGGGTTTTCTAAATATACAATCATGTCATCTGCAAACAGGGACAATTTGACTTCCTCTTTTCCTAATTGAATACCCTTTATTTCTTTCTCCTGCCTGATTGCCCTGGCCAGAACTTCCAACACTATGTTGAATAGGAATGGTGAGAGAGGGCATCCCTGTCTTGTGCCCAGTTTTCAAAGGGAATGCTTCCAGCTTTTTCCCATTCAGTATGATATTGGCTGTGGGTTTGCCATAAATAGCTCTTATTATTTTGAGATAAGTCCCATCAGTACCTAGTTTATTGAGAGTTTTTAGCATGAAGCGTTGTTGAATTTTGTCAAAGGCCTTTTCTGCATCTATTGAGATAATCATGTGGTTTTTGTCTTTGGTTCTGTTTATATGCTGGATTACGTTTATTGATTTGCATATGTTGAACCAGCCTTGCTTCCCAGGGATGAAGCCCACTTGATCATGGTGGATAAGCTTTTTGATGGGCTGCTGGATTCGATTTGCCAGTATTTTATTGAGAATTTTTGCATTGATGTTCATCAGGGATACTGTTCTAAAATTCTCTTTTTTTTTTGTTGTGTCCCTGCCAGGCTTTAGTATTAGGATGATGCTGGCCTCATAAAATGAGTTAGTGGGGATTCCCTCTTTTTCTATTGATTGAAATAGTTTCAGAAGGAATGGTACCAGCTCCTCTTTGTACCTCTGGTAGAATTCGGCTGTGAATCCGTCTGGTCCTGGGCTTTTTTTGGTTGGTAGGCTATTAATTATTGCCTCAATTTCAGAGTCTGTTTCAGAGATTCAACTTCTTCCTGGTTTAGTCTTGGGAGGGCGTATGTGTCCAGGTATTTATCCATTTCTTCTAGACTTTCTAGTTTATTTGCGTAGAGGTGTTTACAGTATTCTCTGATGGTAGTTTGTATTTCTGTGGGATTGGTGGTAATATCCCCTTTATCATTTTTTATTGCGTCTATTTGAATCTTCTCTCTTTTCTTATTAGTCTTGCTAGTGGTCTGTCAATTTTGTTGATCTTTTCAAAAAACCAGCTCCTGGACTCATTGATACTTTGAAGGGTTTTTTGTGTCTCTGTCTCCTTCAGTTCTGCTCTGATCTTAGTTATTTCTTGCCTTCTGCTAGCTTTTGAATGTGTTTGCTCTTGCTTCTCTAGTTCTTTTAATTGTGATGTTAGGGTGTCAATTTTAGATCTTTCCTGCTCTCTCGTGGGCATTTAGTGCTATAAATTTCCCTCTACACACTGCTTTAAATGTGTCCCAGAGATTCTGGTATGTTGTGTCTTTGTTCTCATTGGTTTCAAAGAACATCTTTATTTCTGCCTTCATTTCCTTATATACCCAGTAGTCATTCAGGAGGAGGTTGTTCAGTTTCCATGTAGTTGAGCGGTTTTGAGTGAGTTTCTTAATCCTGAGTTCTAGTTTGATTGCACTGTGGTCTGAGAGACAGTTTGTTATAATTTCTGTTCTTTTACATTTGCTGAGGAGTGCTTTACTTTCAACTAGGCAATACCATTCAGGACATAGGCACGGACAAGGACTTCATGAATAAAACACCAAAAGCAATGGCAACAAAAGCCAAAATTGACAAATGGGATCTAATTAAACTCAAGAGCTTCTGCACAGCAAAAGAAACTACCATCAGAGTGAACAGGCAACCTACAGAATGGGAAAAAATTTTTACAATCTACCCATCTGATAAAGGGCTAATATCCAGAATCTACAAGGAACTTCAACAAATTTACAAAAAAAAAAATCAAACAACCCCATCAAAAAGTGGGTAAAGGATATGAACAGACACTTCTCAAAAGAAGACATTTATGCAGCCAAAAGACACGTGAAAAAATGCTCACCATCACTGGCCATCAGAGAAATGCAAATCAAAACCACAATGAGATACCATCTCACACCAGTTAGAATGGTGATCATTAAAATTCAGGAAACAACAGGTGCTGGAGAGGATATGGAGAAATAGGAACACTTTTACACTGTTTGCGGGACTGTAAACTAGTTCAACCATTGCGGAAGACAGTTTGGTGATTCCTCAAGGATCTAGAACTAGAAATACCATTTGACCCAGCCATCCCATTACTGGGTATAAACCCAAAGAATTATAAATCATGTTGCTATAAAGACACATGCACACGTATGTTTATTGTGGCACAATTCACAATAGCAAAGACTTGGAACCAACACAAATGTCCATCAGTGATAGACTGGATTAAGAAAATGTGGCACATATACACCATGGAATACTATGCAGCCATAAAAAGGGTGAGTTCATGTCCATTGTAAGGACATGGATGAAGCTGGAAACCATCATTCTCAGCAAAGTATCGCAAAGACAGAAAACCAAACACCGCATGTTCTCACTCATAGGTGGGAACTGAACAATGAGAACACTTGGACACAGGGTGGGGAACATCATACACTGGGCCCTGTCATGGGGTGAGGGGAGGGGGACGGGATAGCATTAGGAGATATTCCTAATGTAAATGATGAGTTAATGGGTGCAGCACACCAACATGGCACATGTATACATATGTAACAAACCTGCACGTTGTGCACATGTACCCTAGAACTTAAAGTATAAAAAAAGGAAGAAACCATGTAATATACATACATATCCAGTTATATATGTTATCAAGACAGAAAATTAAAAAACGCAAACTATAAGCACCCTTCTGTCAGTAGGCATAACGTTAACATATAAGACTCTGTGCCTTCAATTGTGAGGCCTCATTTTTTGACTTGGCAGAGGCCATTAGAACATTTGAGTGCTAGAAACGGAAAAATATAGTGCAGTGCCATCCTACTTCCTTTGCATTCTTCACTCCACCATATACAACTGCCAGGTACTGAATATAAATTAGCAGAAGCAGCCTGTTTAGCATTACAGACACCTCATAAGTATACCTAAGGAGGTTGCAAGCTAATAACTTCAGTGAGGTGCTGGAATCATGATTCTTTAGACCAGGAGTAATCAAATTTAATAAATATCATTGAAAATTACACTCTTAAAATGTATGGTTTAAGAAATGTCTTTGAGCTAAATAAACTTTTTTTGTTTCAATATACATCATTATTATTTTAAAATTTGGTTATTATTGGTGATGCAGCCATTCAAATATTTGGTTTTATGTTCAGTTTTTACAATGTTTATTACTTTTCCCCTGTCTGGATTAAGTGGCTTTCATAGCTGAAAAAGACACTTCATGAAGTTACATAGGTTTAATTAGAAGAAGGGTATTATTGACTGAGTTTAGTAAATCATTATTCACATTTTAATCCCACCTACCAGTTATGCATACACTTTGAAAAGAAACACTGGTAATAAAGTTTCAACTTCTTTGAAGCCCAATAGTTGTTCCTGCCAATTTATGGGTCAGCATTGCAATTTGTACTTTTATAAAAGATTTGACATTTGCTGGGCATAGTGGCTCACTCCTGTAATCCCAGCACTTTGGGAGGTGGAGGCAGGCGGATCGCTTGAGGCCAGGAGTTTGAGACCAGCCTGGGAAATATGGTAAAACCCTGCCTCAACTAAAAATACAAAAATTAGCAGGCCTTGGTGGTGCACGACTGTAGTCCCAGCTACTCCAGAGTCTGAGGTGGGAGGATCACTTGAGTCCAGGAGACAGAGGTTGCGGTGAGCGGAGATTGTGCCACTGCACTCCAGACTGGGTGACAGAGTGAAACTCTGTCTCCAAAAAAAAAAAAAAAAAAAAAAATTGATATCTACTACAGCTCTTCATTTGGAATATTTTATAAACTGTTTAGAAACACTGTTTCTAAAGGATGAGTTCATGTCCTTTGCAGGGACATGGATGAAGCTGGAAACCATCTTTCTCAGCAAACTGACACAGGAACAGAAAACCAAACACCACATGTTCTCACTCATAAGTGGGAGTTGAACAATGAGAACACATGGACACAGGGAGGGGAACATCACATGCCCGGGCCTGTCAGGCGGTGGGGGCTAGGGGAAGGATAGCATTAGGAGACATACCTAATGTAGATGACTGGTTGATGGGTGCAGCAAAACACCATGGCATGTGTACACCTATGTAAGAAGACTGCATGTTCTGCACATGTATCTCAGAACTTAAAGTATCATCATAATAATAAGAAGAATTGCTTGAACCTGGGAGGCTGAGGTTGCAGTGAGCTGGCATTGTGCCACTGCATTCCAGCCTGGGCAACAGAATAAGATTCTGTCTCAAAGAAAAAGAAACCAAGATCTGGGGTTGCATGATATCTTATGTTCTTTTCCTAATGTTACTTCATAATAAAAAGTTAAAAAACAAAAAAAAAATGTGTCTTATTTAGCTCCATCCCTCTGAAATTGCTCTCAGTAACACTGGAAAACCAATACTTATGTCCTCTTACCCAACTGCTTCATCTATGCCTGCTGCAGTCACCCTGGGTTTAATGTTACGCATCACCACCTGTTTGCTGTGTGATCTCTTCAAAACACTCAACTACTGGGAAAAAAAAAAAAAGAAAAGAAACACTGTTTCCAAAGTTGTTTTTTAACATGCTCATAATGATAGGTTTTTTTTTTTAAGTTATACACTTCAGTTGTACTCAGGAGAAAAATCATATAAAGATAAAAACATTTTAAATATTTATTTTCAAAATTCCCTCTTTATAACAAAACGTTTTGTTCAAAATCAGAATTTACTCTTTGGTAAATTATCCATGTCTAGAAGGGTCAGATTAAGTGGTTTCTTTTTATTTGGTTTTGTTTTCAAAAAATCTATTAACGTGATATTGAAAACCAGTTTTCATTAAAGAAAAAGTCAACAAATTTGATACAATTGGTTTTTTAATAAAATACAAATATATAATACATCTTTAAGTTACTGTAAATCTATTATCATGGAAAAATCTTCATCAGTGATATTCAGTACAGTAGCCCCAACTTATCAGAGGGAGATCTGTTCTAAGACACACAGTGAGCGGATGCCTGAAACTGTGCATAGGACCAAACCATATTGTCCCTCAGTTTCTCAGGGGGATTGGTTACAGAACCCGGTGGGGATACCAAAATGTGAGCATGTTCAAGTACGTTACATAAAATAGTGTAGTATTTGCATTTGACATGTACACATCCTCTCATATACTTTGAGTCCTGCATAGATTACTTATATCTAATGTAATGTAAATGCTATGTAAAAAAAGTTGTTTTACTGAATTATTTAAGGAATAATGACAAGAAAAAAAATCTGTACATGTTCAGTACAGATAGAATATTTTTGTGAATATTTTCAATCCAAGGTTGGCTGAATCCATGGATGTGGAACCCATAGATATGGAGGGCTGACTGTATTTACAATTTTTAAAAATCTGATAACTGAGAAGGCTACTAAATGACTAACAGGTGAGTAGCATAGAAAGTGTGGATACATCAAACCAAGGGATGATTCACTTTCAGGGCAAGATGTAGTGGGAAGGGGCAAGATTTCATCACACTACTCAGAATGGAATGTAATTTAAAACTTTTGCATCACTTACTTCTGGAATTTTCCATTTAGTATTTTTGGGCCACACTTGACCATGGGTAACCGAAACCATGGAAAATGAAAATGTGGATAAGGGGGGTCTACTCTCTTACATAAACTGCGTATATCAAAATGGGCTTAAAGTGCTACCATCTAATCTTCTGACTCAGGGCTGCTTCACTAGCCCTTTATATAACAGACTAACAGATGGATCTAGTGAGATTACCTATCTGTATATTAAATAGTGAAGCTTAATTTCATTTTCTAATGTATAAAAAGTTGAATATAGTCACCAGTGAGCAGTAACTTAAGTTGAGTTCTGGAGAAGCAGGGCCTGAGATGAGAATTTTTGTGCAAGTGAAATAAGGTTGCTAGCTAAAATACAAGGTGCCCAGTTAAATTTGAATTTCAGATAAACAGTGATTAATTTTACAGTACGTATACATCCCAAATATTTCATGTGACATACTTATACTAAAAACCATTCCTTCTTTGCTAGAAACTAAAATTTTAATGAGTGTGTAGTATTTTTATTTGCTAACTATGACAACACTATATGTGATTTATTAAGAAAGTGCTCTTAGGTAAGACATATAAAGGCATAAGGGAAACAGGATAGGGCAGAGGAAGAAGCTCTGCACAAATGTGAGTTCATTCACCCTGTCTTCGATTCCATAGGGAGATTTAGAATGAATGGTACCACCAAAGTTGTCTTGTTGAGGACATGACAATCCAGTCATTTTCAGTGAGGTGGCCCCGCTAAGCCCAGGGAAATTCTCAAGAGAAAGTTGCAGTTGTGAGCAATTGACATAGTAACAGCCAGATAACTGGGGGATGAGTGAACCAGCTTCCTAAAGGGGAACTTGGCAGGGCACTAAGAGTATCTATTAGAAGAGGACTCTGGAAACATGGCAACCTGAATATGGTTCCCTTCACCTGACCTCCAAAGTATGTCTGAGTCAGATGTCTACTGGAGTCTATAGGCAGCTATACTCTTTGAGAGTCTCACCAGAGAGAACTGGTATCTTCATAAGCCACTGTTTTTTCTTATTGTTTTTATAGCAACATATAATGTCAGCTGACACAGATATAAAAATAAAACAAAATCTTGAAAGTCTAATAGAGTAGATATGGAATCACATCCAATCTAAGGGGTCGAGAGTAACCTTCACTATATACATTCAACAATACAAAAGCTGAAAAATAAATTTCATATAATAAAACCACTAGACAAATGATAGTTTTGGAAAACATTGTACTAAATACATCAAATGAAAAGTTAAAGTCTATAATACGTAAGTGTGTCTTAACACACTGACAAGAAAAAGACCAAACAACCAAAGAGTAAAAAAGGACAAAGGATATAAATAGTCGGCCAACAAATACATGAAACGATGTTCACATTCACAAATAGCAATATTCAAAGTAAATTCAAAATAAAGTACCACTTCATCTATAAGACATATACAAATTTATAAAGAATAATAACATCTGTTGCTACCAAGGATGCAAAAAAATTTCTCTGATATATTGCTGGTGGAAATATAAGATATTATAATCTTTTTGGGGGACATAATCTAGTCCATCTACTGAAATTAAAGATACATATCGTCTTCTACCCAGTAATCTCACTTCTAGGAATTTACCCAATAAAATAAAACCTCCATTACATAGAAAACTGTATCAGCCAAAATGATGACTGCAGAACTTTTCAAAAGTGGTAAAACAAAAAACAAACAAACAAAAAACTTCGGGAAGCAAAGTGAATTTCCCTCAGGGGAGAAGTGATTGAATGTATGACACTATAGTCACAACATGGAATATTATACAGCCAATAAAAATATGTATTTGAGCTATGGCAGTTGACCCAGATAAATTTTCAGTACACATTGTTGAGTGAGAAAAGCAAGATGCTATACATATATATATACATATATATACACACATATATACATATATACACATATATACACATATATACATATATACATATATACACATACACATTATATACACATATATACATATATACGTATATACACATATATACATATATACGTATATACACATATATACATATATACGTATATACACATATATACATATATACACATATACACATATATACATATATACACATATACACATATATACATATATACACATATATACATATATACATATATACACATATACACATATATACATATATACATATATACACATATATACATATATACATATATACACACATATATACATATATACATGTATATACATATATACGTATATACATATATACACGTAGTATATATAGTATATATATGTGTGTATATATATATAGTGTTAATGTAGTTTTAAACTAAAAGAAAGTAATATTACAAATTAAATGCTTAGTGTTTTATTTGGTACCTCAGTGGATTGTCTTGCAACACTGCTTTGGAGATGTGGTCTAATGCAGGGGTCCCCAACTCCTGGACTGCTGACTGGTACCGGTTAATGGCCTATTAGGAACCAGGCCACACAGCAGGAGGTGAGCGAGTCAGTGGGCAAGCCAGCACTACCGCTTGACCTCCAGCCCCTGCCAGAGCAGCGGAGGCATTGGATTCTCTTTTTTTTTTTTTTTTTTTTTGAGATGGAGTTTCTCTTTTGTCGCCCAAGCTGGAGTGCAATGGCACGATCTTGGCTCACTGCAACCTCCACGTCCCATGTTCAAGCGATTCTCCTCCTGCCTCAGCCTCCCAAGTAGCTGGGATTACAGGCACCCACCACCATGCCCAGCAAATTTTTGTATTTTTAGTAGAGATGGAGTTTCACCATGTTGGCCAGGCTGATCTTGAACTCCTGACCTCAGGTGATCCGCCTACCTCGGCCTCCCAATGTGCTGGGATTACAAGTGTGAGCCACCATGCTCAGTCAGCATTGAATGCTCATAGGAGCAAGAACCCTATTGTGAACTGTGCATGCAAGGGATCTAGGGTGCACACTCCTTATGAGAATCCACTGCCTGATCTAAGGTGGAACAGTTTCATGCAGAAACCATTCCCTTCCATGGTCCATGGAAAAAATTGTCTTCTGTGAAACCGGTCCCTGGTGTCAAAAAGGTTGGAGACCGCTGGTCTAATGGACTATTATTTATTGAGTGCTTATTAATAAGCCATGTATTGTGCCAAGTCTTTTACATAAAGTATTTCATTTAATACCTACACAACAACTGGAGACATGTATTTTTATTCCCATTAAATGTATTAGGAAAAGGAAGTATAGTAAGTTGAAGACAACTCAGCAAATTTGCACAGCTCCTAGGTGAGAGAGCTGGGATTTAAATGTACCTTGTCTTGCTTCCTAAGACTGCACAACCTATACTTTGTATTTTGTGTTGAATTTTTGCTTATAAAACAAGTGATATAGTGAGGTACTGTTTTATTTTTATTTTTTGAAGAACTGCTTTCATTTTTAAGTTAGAACATAAGGATACAATGCTAAATGTACAACTCAGCTAAAAAACTTGAACAAAGTGCTGAAAACTATTAGGATAAAATTAAAATATATTGAAATCTTATCCAAGTGTCCAGTTGTACTTGCTGAGAATTTTCTTGGACCCATCAAATCAGTCTTGATTATTTCAAACATTTGAAATATAGTATAATGCAGTTTCAAATATGTAAGAAGCAAGATAAAATATGTAATATCTTCAGTATCAGTTTTCTTATACCTTCCCTAATTCTTAACTCATAGAATTATAAGACCAATACATATCAACAAGGAATCTATTCCCTTCATTCCTTGTTGATGACCACTAAGTTATTCTGAACAAAGGTATAGAGAATGTACATGGCACCTGCCTTCCCACATCACCTTTGATGGCCACCTGCTTCACTCATAACTATTGTTCTACAAGAAGCCTTTTGTTGGTCTTGCTTTATATCACATGGCTCTGTGCTCCTAGTCCCAGATGATTGGACCAGATGTAGGCATAGGATGCCTATAAATCAACATATACATATACAGGTGACTGTATAATAGGTCAAAAACTGAGCTGAGACAAGATTTTCAGTATCAGTAATTCTATGTAATGAATACCAATTGCCATGAACTTATCATGAGTTTGCTGCATGTACACTAGGATGGAATTCTGAAAACCCTAGTTTTGGAAAAAAAAAAGTAGCGATGGAGTTGAATTAAGCAACACTGCAGAGTACTGCAATAATAGTACCAAAATGAACTCAGAATATGGCTGGTTGGTGAATGAACGATGCTATTCTTGGTTACTATATTTTCTTCTAAAAGCTTGACATTTATTTACAAGTTCTGTAATCTCCAATGGCGTATTTTAGAGGAATATGCTGGCATTTAGTGTGTGTTGCAATTTAGTCCATTAAAATTTCATGTGAATACATGTACATTCTTCCATTATCACTTAACGAAATAAGCATTATTAGCATTATTACTCCACTATAAAATTAAAGCAGAACTGATCAGAAGTATTTTCCCACATTAACTTCTTATTTTAAGAGAACTTAATCACCTTTATAGCAGAATGCACTCCTATGGAGAAATCAAATGAAAATAGGAAGCAGATTTCTCTCCCTCTCTCTGTGTGTGTGTGTGTGTGTGTGTGTGTGTGTATATATATATATATAATTTTTTTATATATGCATTATTTCATATATACGTAAATAGTGATAATTCAAAAAGGCATTGAGAGAGAGCACATGCAAATGTGGAAAATATAATAAGGAAAAAAGCACAACATACTCATTGCCTTTCAATACATATATTGCCTACAAATGAAAACATAAAATGTGCTGTGTGGTAAGTTATAAGGACTCTGGGGGCAAGAAACCTTATCCAATTTAATAATTTAAAAAAATTATACCATAGCTAGCACAAATGATTTTAAGTTAGTAAGTTAAAAATGCTTACAAGTTAGTAAGACTAGATTTTTTTAAAAAAATCATTTTTAAAAGGATGGTATGTTGTAGTATAAATATTAAATCATGATTTTATCACTCTATCTCATGTCAAAACAATTCAGAATATATGTATTTATTTCTTAGAGTTAAGATCCTAGGATAAATCCTCACGTAGACATTCCAAAGCAAATATGCAAAATGATTTAGTTATCCATATCTGAAGACACTTTCTTATGAAACAAAATGATTGACCAGACATGAATACATTTCTCCAGCAAAAATGGTAAATTGGGTTCTGAGAATTATTTTTAACTAGACAAGAAGTAAGTTATTGTGAGAGCTACCTTGAGATGCTATGGGTATAAAAATTATACTTACAATCCAGAATATGGGAGTTCAGTGCATGAAAATTTCTTGGTGTGTTGGAGCTCGATGGAGTGCCTACCTAATGCATCTAACATATTACTTGACCCAGTTGAGCCTGCTGAGCTGCAAAAGTTAGTAGAAAATTAGTAAGCTCAGAAGAGCAAACTTTCACCTAGGCTTATCAGTAGGTATTGATCATACTCAAACAGTTGATTTATTATTAATACTACCCTGTAAACTCCAAGATTAACTATCCTGGACCTAGTTTTAACAGCCACAATTTATGGATAATTGCCCTCTCTAAAAAGATTCACAGGAATATTATATTTTGACCAGAATTTTGCAGTTTGAGCAGCCAAATTTATAATTTTCCAAATTTTCAATTCACTTTAAAATTTGAGCCTGAGTAGAAGAAACCTAGAGTAATAGGGAATAATAATAAACATAATAACAGCTGTCATTTACTTGTAGCTTACTATAAGCCATGTACATACAATCATCACAATAATCCTGCAAGTTATTAGTATCCCTACTCTACTGATGAGTGATGGACTTAGAGGTAGTGTTAGACTTCTAGTAAGTAAATTCAGTTTGGGCCCAAATTCCTCAACAATATTATCTTAGTTGGGCTCTCATAACAAAATATTTGGATGTCTTAACCAACAAAAATGTATTTCTGACAATATCGGAAGCTGGAAGTTCAAGAATAGGGTGCCAGTATAGTCATGTTCTCAAGAGTGGCCTCCTCTTAGCTTGCAGGGTGCCCCTTCTCTATGTCTTCTCGTGGTGGAGCGAGGAAGTTTTGGTTTATCTTCTTATTATAAGAGCGCTAATCCTATCATGGGAGCTCCACACTCATGACCTCATCCAAAACTAATTACCTCACAAAGGCCCCACCTAGTACCATCACATTGGGAGTTAGGGATTCAGGATTTAAATTTGTGGGAGACACAAACTTTCAGTCCATAACATGCACTTGAAAGAACATTACAATTTATCTTTGCAATAGTTTCTAAAATATGTTATGAAGAATTATTTGTGTAGTGCTTTACAAAAAGGGTATGCATGTTCTCTTCAGAGAAATTTGAAATGCAACTTATCTGAGACGTTTGCAGAAAAAAAAAACTGTTTTATTTCAGTTAGTGTTTTCCAAACTTGTGGTAATATTAAACAACTTTCCACTGAACACGCTCTGAGAAATGTTACATTTCTGTCAGTCATGCTCTTTTCTCTCTAAATGCTTCCTGAATGGGATTATGACTCTAGGTTTTGGAAATCTAGGTAACATATAACATGTTACTAGGCCAACAGAAATGAACATAAAGAAAAATCCTAATTGCATTTCATTTTTGATTCTGTCAGTGGATGAAACAGCTAAGGCAGGAGTCAGTGGTAGTATTGAAATGTCGTATTATGTTTAAATGTTATATACTTAATGTTCAACATCTTGCAAGATAAATAATAGTCGTGATGGTTATGATAGCCATTATTTATTATTATTATTATATGAAGCACAAAGGCAAGTTAATTGAAATACAAGTCCCTCATCATAGGGGGCTTTTAAATATCTAGAAAACTGACTACTGTACACAATGAACATTATTGTATCACTGCAGCACATGACAGTCATTATGTCTGTTGCTAAAGAACTTTGTTGAAGGCACTCACTCTTTAAAACAAACCTACATGTGAAAAGCAACTGCAAGAGAGTCATATGACTAAAGCTTCTACACAAAGTTTCAGAGTAGAAATGAGTAAATTAAAAAAACACACACACTTAAGCCTTCAAAGTCTGAAATAAATTTCCACAACTCCATTTATAAATGTCATGATAGACCTCAAAACAATTAAGTGAATATAACTAATTAAAACCAAATTACTAAATCAATAGTGTAATTTAGCCCAACTAAAATTCACTCTAGCTGACTTGAAATATTTAGATTTGACAAGCTGAGTACAGGATCTCAATTAGACAATATGATGCTATTGGTGAGGAAACTTGCAGAAAAATCTTTATTCTTACATTTGAGATTAATAATTAAGAAAAACAGAATGTTTCAAAGCATGTGAAGTATTCCAATATCCAAATATTCATAGCATTAGCTTATTAGTATGATTATACAAAGGTTGGCTAGCCACATTCCATAGATCAGGAAAGAAACACTATTAAGTTGGTACCTATATTTAAGATAGAGCTCAAATTAATTTTAAATGACTTAATTTATATGCCCAAATTTTATTTTATGTTATTTTTTATAGTGTCCAATCTCTAGACTAAGTTGCCCCTGATGAAAGTCTACAGATAGAACTTGAGAGCTGGACATATAAAATTCTATATAAAATTTAGGAGGTAGTATAAGATCCTGAGGTCCTTGGAGACATTCCAAAGGAGGAAAAATTGAGTATGGAAAAAGTCATTTATAGAAAATAGGTGAAAATATGAAGAGAAGCAATACTCATTCTTGCATATGGGCCTGGATTGTTGAAATAATGCTACAGATATGTTGCTAATTGGTAGAGTTCAGATAGTAAATTGATTTAGTGTATCTGATTATATGATAAACCCTGGAAGATATGGAGAAATGCGGTAGAATGATTTGGACAATAGCTGTAATTCCCCTGAGTGTGATTGAGTGAGAAATATTAACTTTCATAAAACCATAATTTGATCAATAATTTTCTTTTCTTTTGTATATTAGAAAAGCATACAATTGATGAGCCAGCTCATGGGCTGATGAGGTTGTGGGTTTTAGTATGTAAGCCTTGAATAACAACTTATATGGTGTGAATTTATCTGTCTCTTTCACAAACTCACCAATATTTGCTGTTCTTTTAATGAGGAAAAAACCTTTTTTCAACAACTAGAGAATAATCTTAAATTAGCAAAGAGATATAAATGACTGATATTAGACTCATTCTTGAATATTTTATTGGGGTGATTGGAAAAAAATATGAAAATGGTAGAAGGGACACAATAGCATAAAATGAGTCTGACCTATCAATGAACCTACTGATGTTGATAGTGGATGATGTTGATACCAATGCCTCTCAGGTTAAGCAAGATTCATTAGCATCTTTTGAATAAATAAAGAATAATCAAATCATAACCAATACAGTAAAGCTTTTAACTGTATTGAGTCTGTTTAAAAATTAGCAATTTATTGTATAATTATACCATACATTTTGTCTATTAATCCATTGATGGATATTTAGGTTGATTTCATATCTTGGCTATTGTGAAGAGTACTGCAGTGAACATGGGAATGCAGCTATTTGTTCAGCATACTAATGTCATTTCATTTGGTTATATACCCAATAGTGAGATTCTTGTATCATATGGTAGTTCAGATTTTAATTTTTTGATCAACCTTCATACTGTTTTCCATAATGGCTGTACCAATTTACATTCCCACCAGTTACATACAAGTGTTCCCTTTTCTCCACATTACTGCTAGCATTTTTTAATTTTTTGTCTAATAGGCATCCTAATGGGTGAGATGATAGCTCACTGTGGTTTTGATTTTTTGCCATGATTACTAGTTATGTTGAAGATCTTTTTCATATATCTGTTAACCATTTGTATGTCTTTTTTGAGAAATGTCTATCCATATATTTTGCCCATTTTTAAATTAGGTTATTTGTTGTTGTTTTTTGTTTGTTTGTTTGTTTGTTTTTGGTTTGCTACTGAGTTATTTGAGTTCCTTATATATTTTGGATATTATTATTCAATCATAAAAAATAATGATATCCTATCATTTGCATCAACATGGACACACCTAAAGGATATTACGTCAAGTGAAATAAACCAAGCACAGAAGAACAAATACCACATGATCTCATTCGTATGAATCTAAAAAAAAGTTAATCTTATGGAATTAGAAAGTAGAACAGTGTTTACCAGATGTTAGGGAGAGTAGAGGGGATGGGAGTATGGGGAGGGATTGATCAATGGGTACAAAGTTACACAGAAGGAATAAGTTCTGGTGTTCTATTGCACAGCCGGGCAACTATAGTTAACGATAATATATAATTCAAAATAGCTAGAAGAGAGGGGTTTGAATCTTCTCACTACAAAGAAATGACAAGCGTTTGAAGTGATGGACATGCTAATTACCCTGATTTGATTATTACACAACGTATATATGTATTGAAACATCACACTCTATCCCATAAACATGTACAATTATTGTGGCTCCATTAAAAAATAAAACTTAAAAAATTGATGATTTTGAAGTGACATCAGCGAAACAGTGAACTAGGAAGCTTTAGGTATCTGTTTCCCCCATGGAAACATTAAAACAAGCAAACAAAAAAGTAGAGACTGGCCAAACGTACTTATAGGAGTTCTGGAAAACAGCCAAAAGTGTACAGCAACCACGCGAATGCCCAATCAAGAAAAAGCAGAATTCAAATAGCAGGAAATTTCCTCACATTTTTTTTTATTAACTGTCACCTTCATATACCCAGTATTGCACAGTCTTGGTTTAGAGGAGGCAGCTTCCCTGTTTCCAGTTCCCTCCCTCAAAGCAGAGAGAGCATAACAATGTTTTAACTTGTCTGTGGGCTGCCTGAGCGACTAGTATCTGTTTCATCTGACTTGGAGTTCAGTCAGGGAAAAGTACTTTGATGGTCTTTGGTAAAGCTGCTGGAAAACTATCACCCACAGATACCTGAGGCCAGAAATTTAAGGTGAAGATATTCAATTGACCTTCTAAGGCAGCAGTCCATTTCTCAGTTCTCTCCTTTAAACTGGAGGGAGCAGAGCAGACCTTATTTGCAAGATTCTAATATATCTGGGAGATTCCTAAAGGACTAGTCTCTGTTATGTGTAACTCAAATCTCAGCCTGGAAAAGTGAAAGAGAGCAGCAAGTACTGCTCATAAAAATTGAAGGGGGACTACAGACCTGTAGAAGCCTGGAGTTTCTCACACCACACACCTGTGAGGAAAGCTAATTGCAACAAAACAAAACAGAATGTCAGCATGTCTTGGTATGGATGAAGACAAATTGGAACACATGTACATTGTTGGAGGAACTTAAAATGGTGCAACTACTGGCCGGGTGCGGTGGCTCACGCCTGTAATCCCAGCACTTTGGGAGGCCGAGGCGGGCCCATCATAAGGTCAGTTGATAGAGACCATCCTGGCTAACACGGTGAAACCCCATCTCTGCTAAAAATACAAAAAAATTAGCCGGGAGTGGTGGCGGGCGCCTGTAGTCCCAGCTACTGGGGAGGCTGAAGCAGGAGAATGACATGAACGCGGGAGGCGGAGCTTGCAGTGAGCCGAGATCCGGCCACTGCACTCCAGCCTGGGCGACAGAGCGAGACTCTGTCAAAAAAAAAAAAAAAAAAAAGTGTAAAAGCACAACTGCTATGGAAAATAGTATGGAAGTTACTCAGTTCTCCTTGAAGAGGTCCTTCACATCCCTTGTAAGTTGGATTCCTAGGTATGTTATTCTTTTTGAAGCAATTGTGAATGGGAGTTCACTCATGATTTGGCTCTCTGTCTGTTATTGGTGTATAAGAATGCTTGTGATTTTTGCACACTGAGTTTGTATCCTGAGACTTTGCTGAAGTTGCTTATCAGCTTAAGGAGATTTTGGGCTGAGACAATGGGGTTTTCTAGATATACAATCATGTCATCTGCAAACAGGGACAATTTGACTTCCTCTTTTCCTAATCGAATGCTCTTTATTTCCTTCTCCTGCCTGATTGCCCTGGCCAGAACTTCCAACACTGTGTTGAATAGGAGTGGTGAGAGAGGGCATCCCTGTCTTGTGCCAGTTTTCAAAGGGAATGCTTCCAGTTTTTGTCCATTCAGCATGATATTGGCTGTGGGTTTGTCATAGATAACTCTTATTATTTTGAGATACGTCCCATCAATACCTAATTTACTGAGAGTTTTTAGCATGAAGGGTTGTTGAATTTTGTCAAAGGCCTTTTCTGCATCTCTTGAGATAATCATGTGGTTTTTGTCTTTGGTTCTGTTTATATGCTGGATTACGTTTATTGATTTGCGTATGTTGAACCAGCCTTGCATCCCAGGGATGAAGCCCACTTGATCATGGTGGATAAGCTTTTTGATGTGTTGCTGAATTCGGTTTGCCAGTATTTTATTGAGGATTTTTGCATCAATGTTCATCAGGAATATTGGTCTAAAATTCTCATTTTTTGTTGTGTCTCTGCCAGGCTTTGGTATCAGGATGATGCTGGCCTCATCAAATGAGTTCGGGAGGATTCCCTCTTTTTCTATTGATTGTAATAGTTTCAGAAGGAATGGTACCAGCTCCTCCTTGTACCTCTGGTAGAATTCGGCTGTGAATCCATCTGGTCCTGGCCTTTTTTTGGTTGGTAAGCTATTAATTATTGCCTCAATTTCAGAGCCTGTTATTGGTCTATTCAGAGATTCAACTTGCTGGTCTATCTGGGACAGGGTGAGCAGCCGGCTAAGTCTCACGCCCTCCGGCGGCAGCTGGTCGACCTGGGAGGCCAGACGGAGAAGCGGTGGCGAGCGGAGGTTGGCGGGGTGTGGGGATGCCCTGGGCCTTGCCACCCCCTTTCACACCTCCCCCCCACGCCCCACCCGCGGTCTGCTGGTCGACCCGTGTGGAGGAAAGAGGAGGAAGGATGCGCGAGGGCCGGAACGCCGGGTGGCCGCCCCCGGGCCCGCGGGGCCACCCCTGGCATTGGGGCCGGCGGGCCACGGACCCCGCTCAGCGCACCCGCCTCCGCGGTTCCCACCCACGCTCCCCGGACCCCGTCCCAGCCCGGAGGGGCGAGTCCCCCGCGGCGGTGAACGGGGAGGAGGCGGGAACCCAAGAAGCGGGGCGCGCGGAGCAGGGACGCGCACCCCCCCCCCCGCACACACCCCCCCCCGGAAAATATATAGATTTACCATATAACACAATTCCTCTTGTGGGTATATATCCAAATGAATTGAAATCAATAATTTGAACAGATATTTGTATGCCCATTTTCACAGCAGCAATAAATGAAAGATGGAAACCAACTCATATGTCCATCAACGGATAACTGGATAAAACGTGGTTTATACACACAATGGAATATTTTTCAGCCTTATAAAGAAATGAAATTCTGACATGTTACAACATGGATAAGCCCTGAAGACATTATTCTAAGTGAAATAAGCAGACACAGGAAGACAAATATTGTATGATTGCACTTATATGAGGTACTCAGAGCAGTCAAGTTGATAGAGACTGAAAGTAGAATGGTGACTGTCAGATGCTGGGGGAGAGGGCTGTGAGGAGTTATTGTTTATTTGGTACAGAGTTTTCATTTAAAGAGATAACAAAAGATCTGGAAATAAATGGTGATAATTGTTGCACAATGTTAAAGTACTTAATGCCACTGAAGTGCATATTTTAAAATGGTTAAAATTTGCAATCTCATGTTATGTGGGTTTACCACAATAAAAAATAAAAATAAAGAATATTTGATGTTCTATTTATATTATTGACATATTTACATTATTAAAAACGTTATTAAATACATGGCAATTGTCTTTTAACCAAAATATTTGATTAATCTAATTATTGCAGAGATGGGCTTCTATTAACATGCCAGATAAAATAAAGTGTACTGTATTTTCTTTATGAGAATGATGGTGGCAGTCTTTTTTAAGAAAAGAACAGACAGGGATTTTTCTCAACATATTATCTGGAGTATCTATTAGAATTGGCTGAATATTTATATAACCTGTAACAGCAGAATTGATCATACAGGAAAAAAAATCAGCAAAAATGACAGCAGGTCATTTGAAATTAACCAGTTAGAGGAACAAAAAAGAGGAAAAGGAATAAAAAGCATGAGGACACTAAATAGGACCTATGGAACACCATCAAGTGAAAAAATATACACAATATGGTATTCTTAGGAATAGTAGAGAAGAAAAAGGGGGAAAAGACCTATTTAAAGAAATAATGGTTTAAAACTTTCCAAATCGTGGGAAGGATAAGAACATCTAACTCCATGATACTTGAAGGATCCCAAGCTGGATCAATCCAAAGAAAATTATGAGTCACATAATAAAATGTAGAGAGGAGAAACAGAATTTTACAGTTTTTTTATGGAATTGAAGTTGTTATTAACTTTAAATAGATTGTTATAAGATGTTTTATGAAAGCCTTATAGTAACCACAAAGAAAACACCTGCAGTAGATTACAAGAAAGATGAAAGAAAAAAATTATAGCCACTAATACAGAAAACATCAAATTACAAAGGAAGATAGCAAGAGAGGAAGTAAGAAACAAAGGAACTAACAAACCTAGTCAAAATTCAATTAACTAAACGACCACAGCAAATGCTTCCCTATTAACAATTACTTAAATTTAAATGAATTAAATATTCTAATAAGAAAGACACAGAGTGGCTGAATGGATGAAAAACAAGATCCAACTAGATATTGCCATCAAGAGACTCACTTTTGTTTTAAGGACACATATAGGCTGAATGTAAAGGGATGAAAAATGTTATTCCATGCTAGTGGTAACCAAAAGAGCAGGAGTGGAGATGTTTATATGAGACAAAATAGACTTTAAGTCAAAATCTCTCACAAGAGACAAAGATCACTATATAATGATAAAAGAGTCAATTCATTAAGAGGATATAATAATTATTAGTATTTATGCACCTAATATTGGATCACCAAATTATATAAAGCAAATATTAATAAATCTGAGGGGAGAAATAGATTGTAATACAATAATGGTAGGGAACTTCAACACTCCACTTCCAATATCCAGATGAAAATTCAATAAGGGATCATTGGATGTGAACTACACTTTAGAACAAATGGACCCAATAGACATATACAGAGAACATTCAACCGAAAAGAAGAATATACATTCTTCTCAAACACACATAGAACATTCTCTAAGATAGATCTTATGTTGGGCTGCATAACAAGTCTTAACAAACTTAAGAAGATTGAAATTATGTGAAGTATCTTTTTTTGACCACAATAATATGAAACTAGAAATTAATAACAGGAGGAAAATTGGAAAATTCACAATTATGTGAAAATTAAACAACACACTACTGAACAACTAATGGGCCAAAGAAAAAATCAAAAGGGAAATGGAAAATTATATTGTGATAAATGAACATAGAAACAGATGCTAAAGCAGTTCTGAGAGGAAGTATATAATAATAAATGCCTAGATTAAGAAAAAAAAATTATCCCAACTGAACAACCTAACTTTACACCTCAAAGGACTTAAGAAAGAAGAAAAAATTAAGCTGAGATGTAGCAGAAGGAAAACAATGATAAAGATTAGAACAGAAATAAATGAAGTAAAGACTAGGGAGACAACACAAAAGATCAACAAAACTAAGAGTTGATTTTTTGAAAGGGAAAAAAATGTCTACAAACCTTTAGATAGACAAAGAAACTAGAGAGAGAACTCAAGTGAATAAAACTATAAATTAAAGAAGAATGCTATGATTTTGATACCTTTTGTTTGTCCCCACCAAAACTCATGTTGAAATTTAATCCCCAATGTGGAGATCCTGGGAAGTGAAGGGCCGTAGTAGGAGGTGTTTGGGTTATGAAGGCGGATCCCTCATGAGTGGCTTGATGTTGTTCTCATGGTAGTGAGTCCTCACTCTTTTGAGACTGATAGCTGTCATGGGAATTAATTAGTTCCACAAAGAGTGGGTTGTTATAAAGCCAGAATGTCCCTAATGTTTTTCTCTCTTCACATATGTCCACTTCCCCTTTGATCTTTTCCATGTTGTGATGCAGAACAAAAGCCCTCACCAGAAGCCAGAGCCATGTCCTTTAACTTCTCAGTCTATACAACCATGAGCTAAATACAACTATTTTCTTTATGAATTACTCAATGTCAGTATTCTTTTATAGCAATAAAAAAGAATAAAAGCAGGAGACAAATCAAGTCAAATTCACAGAAGCAGAGAACAGAATGGTGGTTACTAAGACCTGGGGATTGGGAGGAATAAAGAGATTTTGGTCAAAGGGTATAACCTTTCAGTTATAAGAGAAATAAGTTCTGAGGATCTAATATACAGTATGGTGACTATAGTTATTAATACTGTATTTTATAATTAAAATTTGCTGAGAGTAATCTTAAATGTTCTCACCACACCCACAAACACACACACACACACACACATAATTGGTAACTATGTGAAGTGATGGATGTGTTAATTAACTTGATCGCGGTAATCACTTTACTATATATTTATCAAATTTTCTTATTGTACATGCTAAATATATATATTTTTTGTTTTCAACTATATCTCAATAAATCTGGAAAAAATAAATATCTCAGGGAAACATCCCAAGTATCCTTCAGCAGAGAATGGGTAAAAAATTATTTATTCATGCAATAGCATACAGAAAAGAATGTCACTGACATTATGCTGAAGAAAAGAAGCTGAACACATAAAGAGCATATTGTATGATTTGTTTGCATAAAGTTGTAAAAGAACAAGAATAATCTATGGTGAAAAAAGAAAAGCTGCTTTCTATGTTTTGTGGGGTGGGATTGACTAGGAAGGGGCATGAGGGAACTTTCATGAGGGAAATGTTCCCACATTGTTGTCATAATATGAGTTTGTTGGGTGTAAGCATTTGTCAACACTCAGTGCATCCTTTGACCAACACCTCCCTGATCCTTCCCTGCAACCTCTCCAGTCCACGGTAACCACATTCTACCCTATTCCTTTGAGATCAAACCTTTTAGATCCCACATATGAGTGAGATCATGCAGTATTTGTTTTTCTGTGCATTGTACACTTAGAATGTTTGCGTTTATCTGCAACTAAATTTTACCTAAGATAATAAATCTGTAAACAGAATTAATTAATAATGAGATCAGTGAATGCAAGATTCTTTTAGTTTCTTAAAAATGATGTTCCCTTTGACCCCAAAATTCTATTTATAACAAAGTGTTCTAAGGAGATACGTGAATGGTTTTTCAGACTTGAATAAATTTCTTTTTCTTTCTTTCTTTCATTATATTTAACGTTTTAAGGTGTTTTTTAATACATTCTAAAAGGAGGAACAATTTGAAAATTTTTCATTTGGGAAACATTTGAATAAAATGTGATATGGCAATACAAAGAAGAAGTATAAAGCCATTTAAAACTAGATTGTAGATCTACGTTTATTAACATGAAAAAATGTCCATGACATTTTCACTGAAAATAAATATATATATGAAAATAGCAAATGTAGGTCAGGTGTGGTGGCTCATGCCTGTAATCCCAGCACTTTGGGAGGCCGAGGCAGGTGGATCACCTGAGGAGTTCAAGACCAGCCTGATCCAACATGGTGAAATCCCGTCTCTACTAAAAATACAAAAATAACCGAGTGTAGTGGCGGGTGCCTGTAATCCCAGGTACTCAGGAGGCTAAGGCAAGAGAATTACTTGAACCTGGGAGTTGGAGGTTGCAGCGAGCCGAGATCCCACCACTGCACTCCAGCCTGGGCAACAGAGCGAGACTCCATCTCAGAAAAAAATAATAATAATAACAAAAATAGCAAATGTAACATGACTCATTATATATGAATATTATTTATGTAGAGGTAAGTAGTAGATACATAAATAGAGCATATTGATAAAAAGATAGGTACAACATAATTAACACTTTGTTTTAGGAGTTAGAATTCAAAGTAAATTTTACTTTTCTATTCATACGTTTTCTACAACAATTTTTATAATATAAATATATAATTTATATAAACAGAAAATATAAAGCTCTTTCATTCTGGAAAATAGAATATGCTGTTTTCAAAACCAATTTTTTAAAATTAATGTGAAGAAATAATACCTAATTTCTTATACCAAGTAATTAAACAACACTAAAGATAATTAAATATGTAGAAAAATAGATTGACTACTATTTATGTATTTTCTATCACTTATTTTCCATCAGTAACAAGATTGTGTTTTCCATTTCTAAGGTTAACAGGCAATTCTCAAAACATACAAAGAAAATAAGTGTATTCTAATTCTTGTCTTTTCACAGTTTGTGTGTACATGTGTATACAATTTTAATTTTAAATATTATTTTCTTACATTTATTGCTCATATATGCAAGGCAGATGGTTGTCAAAGAGACAAGATAAGATGAGACATGTTTGTCTAACCTTTCAAGAGTAAAGACTTCTAATTAATTTTGCTTTTACTTTACAGATGTCACTTGAGGTAAGCTATTAACTCTCCAACTGGCAGGCTAGCTGATGAAAATTCAACTAACATTTTCAATTCTTTTTGGCATATTCATAAGTTGCTTGATGTTATAATAAGCAGGAAAAGATATTTAAAGATTGATTAAATCCTTATTGGAAATGTGAAATGCCCATCATCAAGAGCCTTTTTTTAAAATATAAGAAAATTTATTCTAAACCCTTTTATTCCTATGTGTTTAAGGGTAATGAATAATGGGAATTATAAATTATGAATAGAGGTAGAGATACTATGTAATATCATAGAAAATTACTTCTTGATAAATCATGTTTAATTACTGTAGGAAATATATAATAATTGAAAATGAATGTTTTTAGCCTATTTGGAGAAATCTAAGCTTACTCTTATATACATGCAAATGCATCCACAGGTTTCAATAGGTACTTGGGCATGTACAACAACACAAAAAAATCACTTCATTTACAAATAGTGTTAGGCATGTTATGTAGAACATCTCTTCACAATGTTCAACCTTTTTTTATCAGGTACTTATAAGGAGTAGCTATTTCCCTTTTGTTAACAAAATGGGTTTTTAATTTTTAAATTTATTTCATATATATACATATATGATATATATATATGATGGGAGTCTCACTTTGCTGCTCAGGTTGGAGAGTAGTGACTATTCACAGGCATGATCATATAACTCTACAGCCTTGAAGGCCTGTGCTCAAGCAGCCCTCCTACTTCAGCCTCCTGAGTGGCTGGGACTATATGCACATACCATGGCACATGGCTAGAAATAGCTATTTCTTACAGTGGCTGAGAAAATCTAAGCATCTTTCACCTAGTATTAAGCATCTTAATTTTCCAAAATAAAATGGATTTTTGTTGATAAATTATTTTCAGATTATAAAAGTCATATTTTGAGTCCCTAAGAGATAAACTCTGAGATGCAGGTGACTTATTGGGAAGTACTCTCAGAAATACCATCTATGAGTGAGTGAAGAAAGAAGATTGGACAGAGGGAAAACTTGAACTCTTGTGAATTTACACCAGAGGGCTCAACTGATCTCACAGAGAGCCCTGGAGTTGGAATGGTCTTAACAGGTTTCCCAAACGGAAGCAAGGTTGTCCAGTCTTTGTCACTCCTTCATCAACCAGTCACTGGATGCAAGATGACTCCAGGGAATGACTGTAACCTTTAGTAAAGGAACGCTTTAAGATGACTACAATTCTTGAGAAGGGAATAAGCTGTGTCCTCATCTACCAACATTTCTAGTAGTTGGATGAGTGAATGCCCCACACACAAGTGGGTGTTTCAGCTAGGATCCACTACAACTAGTAAAAAAAATACATACAACACTAGAAGGTGCAAAGCAAAAAGGAAAAATATCTCTTATCTCCATAAACCATACATAACAAAGTAAAATTTTGTTTGGTCTTTGTGTATCACTGAGGCCTACAAACCCACAAATCATTCTTGAATGCACACTTTCCCTCTCCCTCACTCCCCATCCAATCAGCTAGCACCTCTTGACAGCTTTATACACTAACCTTTAATTAAGTCCATTGCTTCTTCCAATTTTATTCCCATCCCCATGGTCCTAATTCAGGCTCGCATCATCTTTTCTTCATTTATAATATTTGCAGTTTAACTGATTCCCCTGCTCCTTGACTATAATTTCACTCCTCCTTGCCTTAGGCCTTCCAGACAGACCTGTTTTTTTCCAACATACATCACAGATTTTATGATTTAATGAGTGTGCTTTATTATATTCCCTTTCCCAGAAATGTTATTTCTGTGCCTAGCATGCCAGTGTCTTCTGCCAGTCCCTTACAAAATACCCACCCCAACTCCGTTCCCTACACCTTGGCTCAATGAGTGACCTGTTTAGCCCCTCATCATCTTTTCAGGCTCGGTTTTCTCTTCCAGGTTCCCCAACTCCTATTCTAGGTTATATTCTCAAATCAAACCCCAGATACCTCTGTTAGTTCATTTACTATGTTATACTCAAAGACTTTCAGTGACTTACAATTACCTTAGAATAAAATCCAATCTTTTTACATTGGTTTACAAAGCTTTACACAATCTGACCTTTGCATACTTCTTCAGAATCTATCATAGTCTACTAATGCTTGCCTTCTTTATATTATTTACTTGTGTATCCAGCCAGGTTATTCATGCATTGGGAGCTTATCACTTTAGCTGTTCCCTGTGCCAGGAATGATATTTTTTCTGTTCTTTACATTGCCCACTCCTTCTTGTCATTAAGGCTTACAATTAAATATCACCTTCTGAAAGAGTCCTCTTTTAATAACTCCAGTTTAAATACTTACCCAGTCATTACCACATCTCTTTCATTTTCTTCATAACACTCAACACAAGGGATAACTAATTAGGCTATTGTTTGCCTCACTCCATTAAAGCATAACCCTCGAACAACAGGGAAACTATGCTTGTCTTATCTACCACTGTTTCCTCAGGATCTGGAAAATTTCCTGACAAATAGTAGTCTATTAGTAAATATTTGGTGAATGAATAAATGAATAAATGTCTTTGTCTCTGATATGGTTATACATTTCTCAAAACTAGAGCTTGTGCCTTAATCTGAGATCCCTCTGTTTACCACTACCTCCAAACTAAAGTGCCCCCAATAGTGAATAGGTTCAAAAATATTCTATGATTTGACTGCTCTATTTTTAGTTTTTTTAAATTTTTAATTTTTCTGAATATGTAGGTGTGTATGTTTATGAGGTATATGCGATGTTTTGACACAGTCATGCAATGCATAATAATCATATCATGGAGAATGGGGAATCTATCCCCTCAAGCATTTATCTTTTCTGCGACAAAAAATCCAAATATAATATTTTAGTTATTTGAAAATGTACAACTAAGTTATTATTGACTATAGTCACCCTGCTGTGTTATCAAATAGTAGGTCTTATTCATTCCTTCTAGCTAATTTTCATACCCATTAACCATCCCCACTTCCCCCCAACTACCCACTATCCTTCCCAACCTCTGGAAACCATCCTTCTACTCTCTGCGACCATGAATTCAATCGTTTTGATTTTTAGATCCCACGAACAAATGAGAACATTAGATGTTTGTCATTATGTGCCTGGCTTATTTCACTTAACATAATGATCTTCACTTCTGTTAATGCTGTTGCAAATCACAAGATCTCATTTTCTTTTATGGTTGAATAGTACTTCATTGTGTATATGTACCAAATTTTCTTTATCCATTCATCTGTTGATGAACACTTAGGTTGCTTTCATATGTTAGCTATTGTGAAAAGTGATGCAGTAAACATGGGGGTGCAGATATCTCTTTGATATGCAGGTCTTCTTTGTTTTGATATATACCCAGCAGAGTATATTCAATCGCCAGAGGGATTGCTGGATCATACAGTAGCTCTGTTTTTAGTTTTTTGAGGAATCTCCAAACTGTTCTCCATAGTGGTTGTGCTAATATACATTCCCCCCAGCAGTGTATGAGAATTCCCTTTTCTCCATATCCTCATCAGCATTTCTTACTGCCTGTATTTTAAATATAAACCATTTTAACTGGGGTGCGATGATATCTCAGTGTCGTCTTGATTTGCATCACTCTGATGATCAATGATGTTGAGAATCTTTTCATATGCCTATTTGCTATTTGTATGTCTTCTTTTGAAAAGTATCTCTTAAAATCTTTTGCCTTTTTATATTGAATTATTAGACTTTTTTTTTCCTACACAGTTGTTTGGACTCCTTATTCTGGTTATTAATCCCTTGTGAGATGGTAAGTTTGTAAATATTTTCTCTCATTCTTTGGGTTGTCTCTTCACTTTACCGATGCTTTCCTTAGATGTGCAGAAGTTTTTAACTTGATGTGATCACATTTGTCCACTTTTGCTTTGGTTATCTGTGCTTGTGGGGTATTGCTCAAGAAATTTTGCCCAGACCAATGTCCTAGACATTTTCCCCAATGATTACTTGTAGTAGTTTCATTGTTGGAGGCCTTAGATTTAAGTCTTTAATATATTTTTATTTGATTTTTTGTGTATAGTGAGATACAGGGGCCTAGTTTCATTATTCTACATATGGATGTAGTTATTCCAGCACCATTTATTGAAGAGATTGTCTTTTCCCCAGTGTACATTCTTGACACCTTTGTCAGAAATGAGTTCTCTGTAAGTGTGTGGATTTCTTTCTGAGTTATCTATTCTGTTTCATTTGTCTGTGTGTCTGTTTTTATGCCAGTAACATGCTATTTTGGATACTATAGCTCTGCAGTATAATTTATATAACAGGTAATGTGATAGTATGGTATAAAAGGTAAGGTGACTCCTATATTCTTTTTGCTTGGAATAGCTTTAGCTATTCTGGGTCTTTTGTGGTTCCATATAAAATTTAGAACTTTTTGTTTCCTATTTCTGTGAAGAATGTCATTGGTATTTTGATAGGGATTGCATTAAAATCGTAGATTGCTTCGGGGAGTATGGACATTTTAACAATATTGGAATATTTATCCAAATTTTTGGTGTTTTCTTCAATTTCTTTTATCAGTGTTTTATACTTTTTATTATAGAGATCTTTCATTTATTTTGTTAATTCCTAGGTATTTAATTTTATGTGTAACTATTATAGATAAGAATAGTTTTTAATTTCTTTTTCACATTGTTTACTGTTGGCATATAGAAATGCTACTGACTTTTGTATTTTCATTTTGTATCCTGATACTTTACAGAGTTCATTTATCACTTCTAATTGTGTGTGTCTGTGTGTGTGTGTGTGTGTGTGTGTGTGTGTGTGTGTATTTAGGTTTTTCCAAATATAAGATTGTATCATCTGCAAATGAGGATAATTGAGTTATTTAATTCCATTTTGGATGCCATTTAATTCTTTCTCTTGTCTGATTGCTCTAGCTAGGAATTCTAGTACTGTGTTGAATGACAGTGGTCAAAGTGGGCATTCTTGCCACGTGCCAGATTCTAGAGGAAAACCTTTCAGTTTTTCTCCATTCAGTATGATTTTGTTTCCTGCTTTTAATTTTTTGTGTAAACGTTGCATGCTCTTTGGTTTGCGTTTACCATAAAACTTTCAAATATTTTCTTATGACCCGTTATTTTATTCTGATAACAACTTTACACAGTTTGCACAAACAAAAATAAAACAAGTAAAATGATAACTGATAAAAACTCCACACCTTAACTTTGTTCACCTGCTTTTTAACTTTTTGCTTTTTCTGTTTATGTCTTACTGTACTGTTTATTTCTTGAAAAGTTGTTGTAGTTATTAATTATTTTCAATTGGTTCATTGTTTAGTCTTTCTACTTAGGATAAGAGTAGTTTAAACATCACATTACAGTATCATAATATTCTTTATTTATCTGTGTACTCACGATTGCCAGTGAGGTTTGTACCATCAGATGATTTTTTGTTGCTCATTAATGTCCTTTTCATTCTGATTGAAGTACTCTCTTTAGCATTTCTTGTACGACAGGTCTGGTGTTGATAAAAAATCCCTCAGCCTTTGTTTGACGGTGATAGCCTTTATTTCTCTTTCATGTTTGAAGGACATTTTTGCTGGTTATGTTGTTCTTGAATAAAAATTGTTTTGTTTTTATTTTTCCCTTCAGCACTTTAAATTTATCATGCCACTCTCTGCTGACCTGTAAGGTTTCTTTCTTGTTTGTTTGTTTTGTTTTGTTTTTATTATACTTTAAGTTCTGGGGTACATATGCAGAATGTGCAGTTTTGTTACATAGGTAAACATGAGCCATGGTGGTTTGCTGCACCCCTCAACCTGGCATCTACATTAGGTATTTCTCCTGATGCTATCCCTCCCCTTTCCCCCCACCCCTGACAGGCCCCGGTGTGTGATGTTCCCCTCCCTGGGTCCATGTGTTCTCATTGTTCAACTCCCATTTATGAGTGAGAACATGCGGTGTTTGGTTTTCTGTTCTTGTGATAATTTGCTGAGAGTTATGGTTTCCAGCTTCATCCAAGTCCCTGCAAAGGACATGAACTCATCCTTTGTTATGGCTGCATAGAATTCCATGGTGTATGTGTGCCACATTTTCTCTATCCAGTCTATCATTGATGGGCATTTGGGTTGGTTCCAAGTCTTTGCTATTGTGAATAGTGCTGCAATAAACATACGTGTGCATGTGTCTTTATAGTAGAATGATTTATAATCCTTTGCGTATATACCCAGTAATGGGATTGCTGGGTCATATGGTATTTCTAGTTCTAGATTTCTATTGAAAAGTTTTCTGCCAGATGTATTGGAGTTGTATTGTATGTTGTCTCTTCTCTATTGCTGCTTTTAGGATACTTTCTTTATCCTTGATCTTTGGGAGTCTGATTATTAAATGGCTTTAGGTAGTCTTCTTTTAGTTAAATCTGCTTGGTTTTCTATCACTTTCTTGTATTTAGGTATTGTGTCTTTGTCATTGTCTGGGAGGGTCTCTGTTATTACCCCTTTGAATGAACTTTCTACTCCTATATATTTCTCTACTTCCTGTTTAAGGTCAATAACGCCTAGGTTTTCCCTTTTGAAGCTATTTTCTGGATTCCGTAGGCATGCTTCATTTTTTTTTATTCTCTTTACTTTTGTCTTCTTTGATTGTAGATTTTCAAATAGTCTGTCTTCAAGTTCACTGGTTTTTATACTGCTTGATTGATTCCACTATTAAAAAGCTCTGATGCATTCTTCAGTATGCCAAATGTGTTTTTCATCGTCAGAATTTCTGCTTGATATTTTTAAATTATTCAATCTCTGTGTTATATTTACCTGATATAATTCTGATTTCCTTGTGTGTTATCTTGAATTTCTTTGAGTTTCCTCAAAATAGGAATTTGAATTCTCGGCTGAAATTCATATATCTCTGTTTCTCGTCCCTGGTGTGTGTTCATTTGGTGAGATATTCCTGGAGAGTGTTGATGCTAATAGATGTTCTTTGGTGTCTGGGCATTGAAGAGTTATGTATTTAATGTAGTCTTCACTGTCTGGGATTGTTCGTACCCATCATTCTTGGGAAGCCTTTCCCGATATTTGAAAGTACTTTGATGTTGTGATCTAAGCTGTATCTACTTTTACTTTAGGGGGTACCCCAAACACAGTAACACTGTGGTTCTTGCAGACTCATGGAGATACTGCCTCGATGGTCTTGCATAAGATCCAGGAGAATTCTGTGGATTACCAAGTGAAGACTGTTGTTCTCTTAACTCACTTTCTCTCAAAAAAAAAAAAAAAAAAAACAGTCTCTCTCTCTGTTCTGAACCATTTAAAGATTGGATTGGAGTGACACAAGCACCCCTGTGGCCATCACCACTATGAATATGCTGGATCAGACCAGAAACCAGCCCATCCGTGAGTCTCCTCCAAGGCCTACTGTAACCACTTCATAACTACTGCCTATGTTTGCTGAAGTCTATGGGTCTCTACAATCAGCAGATAACAAAGCCAGCCATGTCTGTATCCTTCTCTTATGAGCAGTGAGTTCCCCTATGCCCTGGGTGGGTCCAGGGTTGCCATCTGGGAGTCAGGGACAAGAGTCAAAAACCTTAGAATTCTACATAGTATTCTATTGTATAGTAACTCAGTTGTCACCCAAACCACAAGATGCAGTCCTTCTCAATCTTCCCTCCCCTTCCCAAAGGCAGAGGAGCCTCACTTGTTATCCCTGACACTCCAGGCCATGGAGAGTACTTCCAGACTACCACTGATGTTCCCTTAAATCCCAAGGACCACTAAGTCAGCTTGTGCTGAATGCTGCCTGGCCTGGGGGTCACTCTTTGAGGTAGTGGGCTCCCCTCTGACTCAGGACAGGTTGAGAAATGCCTTGCAAGAGTCAAGTACTGGAATTGGGGGCCCCAAGAGCCTGTTTGCTATTCTACCCCACTGTGGCTGTGCTGGCACCTGAAGCCAGCAAGTCTCACAAGTCTCAGAGGCTCACCCAAGGCCTTCAAGCAAACCTTGGTTGATATTACTCATGGTTATTCAGAACCCAAGGGCTCTTCAGTTAGCAGGTGGTGAATGATGACAGAACTGGGTCCTTCCTTTCAAGGCAGCAGGTTCCCTTCTGGCTCAGGGTGTGTCTAGAAATTTGTGGCCTAGGCTGTCAAGTTCTCTGAGAGATCTGGAGCAATTTATCCCTACGTGTTGTGGTTCGCAGGAACTCAAGTTCTGAGCACTAGGATTGAAGATTCCCCTCTGACTAGGGCTGGTTTAAATGCTCCCTCCATGAGCAGGTGTCAGCTGAGTTTGGACTGGTTTTCTTTTCTACTATAACAGAACAGTATTGAGTTCAATGCCTCACAATTGCTGTGCTCTCTCTCCTTCCCCCAGCACCCAGAAGTGCTCTTGGCACCATGCTGCTGTTGCTGGGGTTGGGGCTTTGGAGAGGGGTGACATCTGCCATTCAATACTGTTTTTGCTATGTCTTCAGTGCCTTTCAGTGATACAAAATTAAAACAAGGACTATGAGGGCTCACCTGATTTTTGGTTCTTATAAAGGTGTTTTTTATTGTGTAGATAGCTGTTAAATTGGTGTCCTGGCAGAGGGAATGATTAGTGGAGCCATCTCCTCTACCATTTTGCTCTGCCTCTCTCTCCTAACTGCTCTATTTCGATAATTTTGGGTAATGGATTGTGCGTACCTAAGATCACATCCATTTGACTAGCTTTGTGATTGTTTGTCTCATATTACTTAAAATCTTAAAGCAATATCTTTGGTTTATGAGTCTATTATCTCCTACTTAAAAATACCTATACTGTGATTTTCTTCCTTTATTTCGATCTGAAAAAAAAATCCAAAACTTTTACATGAGGAAGGCATGTCCAGTGAGGTTAGCACTGTTTTGGACCACTCAAGGAAATGGGATTGTGACTTTGCAGAGCCAAAAGATTGGTTTCATATAGGTGGACTAGAACAATATGTACCTATATAGAAGATAACAGTACTCAGATTTCTCAGTGTCAGAGAAGGGAGTTATAATATATGAAAATATGACAAGAGTGAGACTAGGAATAAACACTGTAGTTAGGTTTTAGAATGAGAGGTATTGGTGATACTCATAGTTTTAAATACAATATTATATATATATAATTTTATCCAAAGAGTAATCCTGAGAGCAATGACCTTATCCATAGCCCATATCTTGGCTTGTAATGCCACTCAATACTCTCCAATAAAAGGAACCAAGGAGATAGAGCTCCTTGGAGAAATGGAAGAGTGGATAGGGCAGAAAAAGTATAAGATGAACCTGGGACATCTTGCTGTGCCAGAAAATAAGAAAATGCTCAAAGATTGATAATGGCATCTCAAAAAGACACAGGAGCCATCTTGAGGGGACCATCACTGGACAGAGATGTGACAACCTGAGTTTCAAAATTTGCAATAATTAATAAATATATAGATAAAATAAACTAGATGAAATATTCAATCCATGATACATATTGACATAGAAAAGAAGAAACAAAATAAGAAAACAGGAAAGCAAGAAGAAAAGTAAGGGGGGAAAGAAGGAAGTAAATAAGGAAGAAAGAAGATTAAAATGGAAGGAAAGGAAGAAGGAAGGATAGTAAAAAGCACTATCACAGAAAATAATGCCAACTAATAAATATAGAAGCAAGGATGTGATTAGAAAGTCCATACGGCAATCTTTACAGTAATAATTCAGACAAGAAACATTAGTGAATGCTAAAACGATTAGGTGAATATTTGATGAGAAGAGAAATATGTACATAATATTAAAGTATTGCTTCAAAAATATACATTAAATACAGTAAGAGCAAGTAATTTTACAATGGAGAACTCTGGCAGACTCTACTTTAATGAAGTTATCTAATTAACATCACCAGTAAAGGCATAAATTAAAATCTTACACTATCTTATAAAATATGATAAGATATACTGAGAAAAACACAGCTTCTTTTCTATTTTATTAATGGCAAAAAGGTGAAACATGAATCTAACCACAAGGAGGCATGAGACAAACCCAAACTGAGGTATAGTCTATCAAATAAATAGTCTGTAATTTTCAAAACTGTCAAAGTCAAGAAAAGACTGAGGAATTATCCCAGTCTCAGAAAGAGACTGGAATATAAAGAAAATCACATCTTTAATGCAATGAGCTATCCCAATTTGGATCCTTTATCTATGAAGGATATTATTGAAACAATTGATGGCATTTTAATGTGGTACATGGGTGAGCTTTAATCTATTAATGTCTTTGCAGTGATTTTGATGTTTCTATTATTATGGCTATATAATAGAGTGTCTTTGTTTATAGGAAATAAGTATCAATGGATTCCTGTGTAACGTGGTATCAATGTACTCTCAATTAAGCAAAAGAATATTTATAATTCCTTTGCTATTTTTCGTTAAGTCTGAAGTTATTTATAAAATTAAGAACATTTTCAATAAAATTATGGATCATTCACTTAATAATGACTATCTACTATCATCTGAAAGCACCTAGATTTAATCCCTCCCTGATTCTTAGTAACCTTGCTGAATCAAATTTGAAGCTGAATTCAACTTCTTCTTAGGAAGTTTTTTCTCCATAATAATTAAGCACATTTGAGGCTCTCTAATCTTAAATAAACATGCAACCAACTAAAATTTCCCTAGCTCTACATATTTCTTATTATTCCTATTTTTAACAGCCAGTCTTCTTGAAATATTACTCTATTTTTTCCTCCTCTTTCCTCAAACGACTTCAAATGAGCTTCCCATCCTACCATTACACGGAAACAACTCTTTATTTGTTAAAGTAGCCAATGACCTTCCAGATGCCAAATCCAATGGTGGCTTTCCAGTCTTGTCCCATTTAAAACTACCCATGGTGTGGTAACTAGAGTGATATTTCTAATATCCAAATATGATCAAATTAATACGCTGCTTAATAATATCCCATAGCATTTAAAATGAAATCCAAACTCTTGAGCATGGCTTAGAGGATACTTCAATAACTGACACCTGTCTAACTTATCCAGTTTCCTCTCTTGTTATTCCTTCCTTTCCAACCAGCCCTGCTAAGATTCAAACAGATCATCCTATATTGATAGTCTCTCAGCACTGATCTAATTTGCTGGCATATATGAGGTTTCAAGCAAATACTTAATTAATGTCTACTATGTGCCCGTGACTATTCTCTGTGTTTGGAAAATTCATAGAAATAGTCAAATTAATGCTTATTCAATAACCTAATTTAATTAGGAATCATTTTCGAGTAAAAAATTATGGAAATTTTTTCCTAGTATCACCAAGTTTATTATGGCAAAATGACTTTTTAAAAGTTAGTATGTTTAAAAAGTCAATATGTTAACATACAAATGACTAAGAGACTAATGCAGCTGTTAAATCACATAAATAGACTGTACTTCATATACTATAACAAGCAGCTATAGACAAAATTCCGTGTTGGTGTTTAATGTAAATGTAGTTAATTATCAAGTAACTCTTTTAAATGAGAATTTGAAACTTCTTGTACAATAAAGAAATTTTTGCCTCTTTTCTAGAAACCATACCAAAACTAAAAGGAAAATAACAGCAACAAAAATGACCAGAAACACAATATTCAATAAATCTAGAAGAACTAAGCATGAACCACATTAAAAATAAAATTGAGAAAGTATTAAAGGTAGCAATGAGGAGAGCGGACAAAGCTAAGTTTCATAATTGGATGGGAAATGGGGGGAAACTAATATGAAGTGATTTTCCACAGAACCTCAGGAAGACTCAGGCATTAGAATCCCAAATACTTCAGAATGTGTGAGTGATTCCGTGAAGGCAAAATATAAAAACACTATTTGAATGTCAGAAAAAAAGGATAATTTAGATTTTCCCCATATCCAGATGTCCTCTCTCACTGCCAATAATAAAACCTCTCTACCCTTAACCCCATGACAGATAAAATTTATTCTCTGGTATGTGTGAGATACTATATGGAAAACAGGGAATGAAGTAAAAGTCTGCATACGGAAAGATGGCACTCTTAGTTCCTACCACATCCAGCTGCAAAATGCCACAAGCCAGGTTAATAAGCACAGCCAGATACTGGAAGATTGTTCTCTGAAGCTACACACCTACTGCCAAGATAATATACAGGCAGTGCCACTTACAGGTACCAAAGTACAAAAAAGTCAGCTTACCAGATGATGGTCATAGCAAACCCCATGATGCAATAAAACACAAAAGCTTAATAGAATTCACTTTTAGACATGAATTCACAACAAAACACTGGACATTTCCAGAAAGAATCCAACATGAAAGAAAGAAACAAAAAAAGGAAGAGAAAAAAAAGCCCAGAGGAAATTTAGGCAATTTAAGGAGGAGAAAAAAATTATTGAGACAATATGTTTAGTAGCATTAATATGTTTAGTGGCATTACAAATACTGCATGCAAAAGACAAGAACAGGATAGTTTCAAAAGGAATCATGTAAGAACAAGCATGGGTTTTTGGAAATTAATGCTATGATAGTTGAAATAAAACATCCAACAGAATAATCTGAATATTAAAATGATGGAATATTCTAAAGATAGTAAGAAAATTATGGTTAGAGCAACTGAAGTGAACAGATAATAAAATTATTTATTTGAGGACCAGCTTACAAATAATTGGCATCCCAGAAAAATAAAATCATGTAGGGAGACAATTATTAAAGAAATAATCAAGAACATTTATCAGAAGTGGAAGATATTAACATCCAGATAGAAATAGCCCTCTGAGTGCCTTGCAGGCAAGAACAAAATCACATTATTGTGAAATTCAGTACCCTAAGGATTTTTGGAAAAGACTCTAAAAGGTTGAAAGAAGGTGTAGGTCATTTAAAAGGAGCCAAGATTAAAGATTTTAACAGACTTTCCAAGAGCAACATTGCATTTAGGAAACAATGGGGCAATGCCTTCATATGTCTGGATAAAAATAATTTTAACAAGGAATTCTAGATTTAGCCACACTACCAATCAAAGATTATTGTAGTGTGGTTACTAGCAGAGAGAGATTTGTTAGACAGACAGATTGGGATATACAGGAAAGAGTACATTTAAATATACCATCCCATATCTTTTCAGTTAGTTTCCTGGTTCTGAAACTAGATCAGTTCAGTTAAACAGCTGTTTTCTGTAACAGGAGGTGGCATGCAGATAGGCTATGTCTCTTTAGTTATAGAGGAGGAAGGTGGTGGCAATCTGACACATTTTTGCCACCTATATTATAAGGAATAAACTTAAGCTTGCTGGGCCTCAGTTGACAGGTAGTAGCAATTTCATTGAGTGCAAGACAGAAAAGTGGAGGGAAAATCTGAAAGCATTAGTTTTGGGACTTGTAGCCCACAAAAAATTCATGATTTAGTTCAAACTGTAGAAAATAATAAAAACTCAAGAACAACTAAAAAAAAAAGGATGATTGCAGAATAGACATTTTTAAATACACAATTATTCAAAAAATATTTATTCTCCATGTATTCCTTATCAGGAAGCTATTGGTTTATGTGCGTCAACAAGTAGAATAAAATAACACAAAAAGAATAAGACCTGATATTATGTTAACAGGGAATCTAGCACAGAAGATAAATAGTTCCCAAGATGAGGGTGAAAAGAAGTCCTATGATGTCAAGTGTGCAGCAGTACTAGAGGGCACCCAATAACAAGTAGATCAGTAAGGCTGGTGTCTCTAGGAGGAATGTATCCATGAAGAAAAATAGAAATGACATTTTTTTTGCATATCAAACTGTATGAAAAAATATGTTGAATGGCATCTTACAGAGCTATCTTATTACATGGAAAGACTTTCTGATAAAAATTCAGAAAAATTCAGAAATTATAACAAAAGTGTTGTCTAAGAAAAGAAATACTGCTTAGTACACTATTTGGCTCAGAAGTGAACAATCCTTGCACGGTCATAAGAAGGAAAATATAAGTATTTAACTGAAATTAAGGAATAATTACAGTCATTGGACAGAGTAAGGAAACTGTTAATAAAATATTCATTTGCCATAACAGGAAGTTGATGGATACTTTCCAGAATTGAAGACTAAAGAGAGAAAAGTATATACCCATTAATTAGAAATACAGAGATAGGCAGGGCATGGTGGCTCATGCCTGTAATCCCAGTACTTTGGGAGCCCGAGGCGGGAGAATCACGAGGTCAGGAGATCGAGACCATCCTGGCCAACGTGGTGAAACCCCGTCTCTACAAAAAATACAAAAATTAGCCGGGTGTGATGGCGCGCGCCTGTAGTCCCAGCTACTCGGGAGGCTGAGGCAGGAGAATCGCTTGTACCTGGGAGGCGGAGGTTGCAGGGAGCTGAGATCACATTCCAACCTGAGTGACAGAGCAAGACTCCATCTTGAAAAAAATAATAATAATAATACAGAGATAAATGCCTAAAGAAACAGCTAAAATAACTGAAAGCGGTAATATTTGGGGAATGGAATGTGGTAAGGGGAAGAAAGTTAAAGGAAATGGTGCTTTTTGTTATAAATCTTTAGCATCATTTGACTTTAAAAACTTTTCTGACATAAAATTGTTTATTAAAATTTTAAAAATGTAAAAGGTCGCTACTATTTGAAAATGTTGTACAGAAATAGATTGATTTGATATAACAGAGGGATATGGAAGAAGTGAGGGAAATATGAACTAAGAAAATGATATCTGGGGAAAGCATTATTCTTTTAGAGAGAAGAAAATATTAGTAAGAAGAGGAATTAAATTTATCAAGACAATAACTACTGAGGAGCAGATTGAATGGAAGAGGAATTATCCCCTATTTTCAATACTTAAGAGAGACCTTTCAGAGACAAGAGTATCCAATCTCAAATTAATATCACCTAGCTATTTAGTGTTTAAAATATTTTTTTCGTTATTTATTCTCATTCATTTAAATCATTTGGCATATATTGTTTTACCAGATCTTAGGTGATAGAAACCATTATAGATACCGAAGACATAGTAGAGAGCAAATATACGCACAGGCTTTCCCTGCATTAACCTTATGATTTAGCAGGAAAGGCAGACATTAATTAAATAGTCAACCAAACAAATGTAAAGTTGCAAAATAAGAGAAGTATAATGAAGAAAAATTTGGTTCTTGGTTTTATATTTTCACACAACAAAGGACCAAACCTAAACTGGTCTTCTGTATATACAATCTGGAACTTTTAATTTGGTGTAGTCACTGTAACTAGAGTCTTTTCATAACACAAATCTGTCTCTTCTCCCATCTCAGGGCCTTGGTTCATGACATTACCTCTCTGGGGAATCCTCCACTCCTCCTCAACTAGTTAAATACTGTTTATCTTTTAAATGCCAGATTATGGGGTATATTCTCAAAAAGAAAACATATTTTGACTGACTACTATCCTTACCCCTGTGTAGTTGTCCAGGTAATAGACTTGAATGGTTCAAATTTATTCAATATGAATTAAATGTTTATGTTTTCCCCAAATTCATATGCTAAAAATAATAACCCTTAATTTCATGGTATTAAAAAGTATTAGGAGACCTTTGGGAGGTGATTAGGTCATGAGGGTAGAGCCCTCATGAATGGGATCAGTGACCTTATAAGAAAAGACAGGAGAGTTTCCTCTCCCTTTTGCCATGGGAGGATACAATGAGAAGAAAGGAAGAAAAGAAAGCATGTTTTTCTTTTGGAACTCAAAAAAGTAATTCTAATCTAAATCTGGAAAATGGAAAAGGGTGTAAAGACATAAGAAAATGAATAGTATAGTGAGTTACATCAGCAAAATAGCAGGGTAAAAATGTATGTATAGAATACTCCACTGAACAACAAGAGAATACACATTTGGCTCCAGTACACATGTCATATTCTCTGTGATAGATCACAGATTATGCCACAAAACAGGTCTCAATGAATTTTAAAATATTGAAATCATATAAAGTATCTTTTCTGACTACAATGAAATAAAGTTGGACACCAATAAAAGAATGAAAACTGAAAAATTCACAAATATATTTAAATAAAACCATAGACTCTTAAAGATCCAATGAGTCAAACAAGAGATCATAAAGTTAGAAATTACTTAGAGATGAATGACAACAAACATGCAACATACCACAATTTACGAATGCAATGAAGATAATATTCAGGAAGAAATTTATACCTGCAATGCTTACTTTAAAAATTACAGATCTCAAATCAATAACTTATATTTATATTTTGAGAAACTAGAAAAAGAAGACAAAACTAAATCCAAAGCTAGCAGAAGGAAAAATAATTAAAAATTTCATAATTAATATTTTAAAATATAATCAGTATAATATTAATTAACAGTATTATAAATAAAAATAGATAAATAGAATGACAAAGGAAAAAAGAGAAGACTCAAATAACTAAAATCACAAAAAAGTGGGGACATTACTACCATCCTTACAGAAAGAGAAAATATATCCCAGAATACTATGAACAATTGTATACCAACAAATTACATACTCTATGTGAAATTAAAGTCCTAGAAACACACTAATTACTAAAATTGACTCAATTTCAAATAGAAAAATCTCAACAAACCTATAACAAATATGAGACTGAATCAGTAATCAAATACTTCCTAATGAATAAGATCCTAGGCCAGGTGGCTTTTCTGGTGAATTATTCCAAATACTTAAATAAGAGGTAATATCAGTCCATCTTAAGCTATTACAAAAAATTGAATAAGATGGAACACTTTTTAACTCATTCTATAAGACCAGCATTATTCTGATACAAGAGCTAAAGACATCACAAGAAAATAAAATTATAAAAATTTATTATTAATATTAATGCAAAAACCCTCAACATTATACTAGCAGACCCAATCCAACCTCACATTAAAAACCTTATTTACCATGACAAAGTGATACTTATTCCAGGAATGTGAGGGTGGTTCAACGTAAGAAATCAATCAACAGAGTATTAGTATATTACTTTGATAGAATAATAACAACAACAAAAATTATTATCTCAACTGATGCAGAAAAGACATTTGACATAGCAAACACCTTTTCGTGGTAAAAACACTCAGAAAAAAATAAGAATAGAAGGAAACTTCCTCAAATTGATAAAGTGCATTTATGAAAAATCCACTGCTAAGAACATACTCAGTAGTAAAAGAATGAAAACATTCCCTTTAAGATCAGAAATAAGACAAGGATGCTTGTTTCACCACTGCTATTCAACATTATACTGTAAGTTGCAGCCAGGACCATAAAAAGACATAAAAGGCATCCAAGTTATAAAAGAGGAATTATAACTATATAATCTCACACATGATACGGTCCTATTTATGGTCATATATACAGAAAATCCCCCAAAATCCACAAGAAAGATATGAAGGCTAATAAATGAATTCATGAATGTTACAGGAAACAGGATAAACACTTTAAGATCATTTTTTTTAATACACCAGCAATGAGCCATCTGGAAAGGAAACTCAGAAAGCAATTCCACTTTCAATAGCATCTAGAAGAATAAAATACCAAGGAATAAATAAAACCATGGTGCGAAATGAGTTATACACTGTAAACTACAAAACTTGGAGAAACGAGTTATACACTGTAAGCTACAAAACTTGGCTGAAAGAAATTGAAGAATTGAATAAATTAAGACATCCTGTGTTCATGTATAAGACTTGATATTGCTAAGCTGTCAGTACTATACAAAGTATTCTAGAGATTCAGTACATGTCCATCAAAATTCCAGAAGCCTTTTTTCTACAGAATTGGAAAAGCTGAAAATTCTGAAATTCATATGGAATTGCAAGGGGCCCTAACTTGAAAAACTAACTTTTAAAAAAGAAAAGTTGGAGGATTAACACTTCACAATTTCAAAACATTCTATAAAACTATCGTAATAAAGACAATACTTGCATAAGGATGTACATATAGACCAATGTAATAGAATTGAGATTCCAGAAATAAATCCATAAGTTCATGGCCAGTTGACTTTTTACAAGCATGTCAAGCACATTCAATGTGGAGATATGGTTTCTTTAATAAATATTTCTGAGACAACTGAATATCCACATGCAACAGATTTAAGTTGGACTACTACCTCGCAACATATACAATCCTTAAATGAAAGTGCATCAACATCTTAAATATAGGAACTAAAATCATAATACTCTTAGATTTTCATGATTTTGGATTTGGCAATATATTCTTAGATATGACACCAAAAGCATGAGAAATAAAAAATAAATAGATTAGAATCCAGCAAAATTAAAAACATTTTTGTCTTAAAGGACTTTATCAAGGAAGTAAAAAGACTTAAAGAATGAGAGAATGGGCCGGGCCCAGTGGCTCATGCCTTTAATCCCAGTACTTTGGGAGGCTGAGGTGGGCGGATCACGAGGTCAGAAGTTCGAGACCAGCCTGGCCAATATGGTGAAACCTCGTCTCTACTAAAAATACAAAAATTAGCTGGGCATGGTAGTGCGCACCTGTAGTCCCAGCTACTCAGGAGGCTGAGGCAGGAGGATCACTTGAACCCGGGAGTTGGAGGTTACAGAGAGCCGAGATCGCACCACTGCACTCCAGCCTGGGCGACAGAGTGAGACGCTGTCTCAAAAAAAAAAAAAAAATAGAGAGAGAGAATGGGAGAAAATATTTGCAAACCATATATCTTATAAGTGTTCAATATCCACAATGTAGAAAGAACTACAACTCAACAACCACAAAAAGCAGGAACTGAACCTAAAAATGGGCAAAGGACTTAAACAGAACTCTTTCTAAATAATATATACAAATAATCACTAAGCACATGAAAAGATACTCACCATCATTAGTCATTAGGAAAATGCAAACCAAATCCATGAGGATATATCCATTCATAGGCACTAGCATGATTATAATGAAAAAAACCAGGTGTTGGTGGGGATGCAGATAAATTAAAATTCTCATATATTGCTGGTGGGAAGGTAGAATGGTGCTGCTGCTGTAGAGAACAGTTTGGCATTTTTTTAAAAAACTAAAGATAGAATGACTACATGATCCAGCATTTTCATTCATTGGTATATACCCATTAAAATCACAATGACTCAAAGAGATATTTGTATACCAATGTTTATTGCAGTATTATTCACAATAGCCACACATTGTAAAGAACCCAAGAGTACATCAACACATCAATGAAGAAACATAAGCTGGTATATACATACAATGTTATATTATTCAGTCACCAAAAGGAATGGCATTCTGATACATGTGACAACATGGATGGACCTTGAAAATATGTGCTAAGGAAAGAAGCCAGATATAAAGAGACAAATATTTTATGATTCCAGTTATATGAAATATCTAGAATAGGCAAATTCATAGAGATAGGAAGTAGATTAGTGGTTTACCAGAAGCTGAGTGAAGAAAGGAATGGGAAGTTATTGCTTAGTGGTTACAGAGTTTCTGTTTGGGATGAAAATGTTTTGGAAATAGATAGTGGTGATGGTAATACAGCATTGTGAATGTGATTAGTGCCACTAAAAATGACTAAAATAGCATATATAAATATTTTCTGTAATAAAAAACATACATATAAATTTCTACGTATATATATATAGTGACCATATATATATACAGTAATAAAAATTAATTAGAGTTATGGAGGACTAAAGGACATTAGGTAAAAACTAAGGACATCTGAAGAAAATATGGACATTGGTTAATAATAACGTATCAATATTGGTTCATTAATTGTGACAAATGAGCCTACAAATGTTAGATGATGCTAATAAAGGTAATTAGATGTGCTGTATGGGAACTCTCTGTACCATCTTTGCGATTTTTCTGAAAATCTAAAATTATTGTAAAATAAAATTTTTAAAATAATAGTACAATGGGGAGAGTGTGGAAAATTTAAAACAAAATAATTTTTTTCCAGTATAGACACAGAAATACAGATATGCAAAACATAAAGCCCATAAATATAACAGTTTTCAAATAGCATGATGCATCTCATAATAAAAACAACCATTTCCTATCTTTTATGTCAGAAATTTTATTTACATAATTCTCAGTCCTCTCAATGATCTTGCAAATCAAATATTATATGTCCAAAATTTATAGACAAGTAAGTGAGTGAAATTAAATAACCTAGCCAACACGGCACAGTTTGTTGTAACAGAACACGGATCTGAAACCAAGTTTATGCAATTGTAAAAGCTGTGAACTATAAGAACTATTAGAATTACTAGTAGGCAGCCATATAACCTATATATTCTTTGTAGTTGCAATAACACACATGGAATAGAAACAGTTCATCAAATTATAGAAAATCAAAGAAAACGAATTAGAAAATGTATGCTATTTGTGCAGACACATTTTATCTTTGAAGCAATAGAAATTTAAAAGCATAAAATTGTCATATTTGAATATAAAAATTAAATTTTTTAATAAGACTTAATAGAAAACTAAACTAGAAATTGTGAAAAGTATTTGCACTTCTTATAACACAAGATTTGTATCCATAATATATAAAGAATCTATTCAAATTTATAGAAAAAATATCAAGATCTCAATAGAAAAATGGAAAAGAATTTGAAGAGATATGTATCATAATGGAAAATTAGTAATCAAACATGTTGGAAAATGTGAATTCTCACAAAATGTAGTCAGACTGGACTCACTTTGATATTTTTATGAAAGCACAAACATATTTATAATAATAATAGCCAGTAATGGTAAAGTGTTAATATATTTCAAATAAAGTGGTAATACAAATTGCAAGAACCCTTTTAAAAAGCAATATGGCAATATGAACCATACACCAAAAAGTATATACACATTTTGACCCAGTAACTCCACTGCTAGGTATTTCTCTTAAGAAAATAATTTAACAGTAGAAAATAAAAAATGTGCAGTAAAACATGCATTGAAATATTATCCATAGAGGAAAATACTGGAAATAATTTAATTGTGTACCTTTCATAAAAGGATTTAATAAATTTTGGTATGTCAGCATATCAAAAAAGATAGTACATTAAAATACTAATCATCAAGACTGTAAAAGTATGCAAATAATCATGACATAATTGTAAGGGAAAATAATAGAACATAAACTGATATATAAACTCTGAGAGCAATGATGTGAAAATGTGCTCTGTGAAAGACAATCAGCCTTAACGAAAACAGTTGCTGTCTTAGAGTGTTAGGATTGTGTGTTCTTTGTTTTTTTTAATTTGTCTTGAAAGCTAATTTTGGTGGAGCTGAATCTTTATGCTCTTTCAATTATTCCCAATTCAGGTAAGATAGTAAACTTGTGGTTATAGGTTTAGGGTGCACAACTAAGGGTATAGGAAGGACAAGGAATCTCAGAATCACCTAGAATCTGATAATAGGAGTCTGGTTTTTCATTAGGGGAAGGGGTATGGTGGACTGAGGAAAATTGAGATTTGGGGCAAGGAATTTCTGAAAGAAAGTTAAAGGAAGAACAAAACTGTCAACATGATAGAGAACCCCTAAGTCAATTTTAGGGGTTCTCTATTAAAGTACATTTTAAGGTCTCTCTACAATTGACTCTTGCATAATTTTTTAATTGTCCTTTGCTTGTTTTCAGAAAATAATTCTGAATGAGTGGAAAAACTATGAAGAATATAACTTGTGCTTATTGGTCCTAAAACATCAACTTAGGAAAATAAAAGTCATGAGGTTAGTTATATTTGCTTATCATATATCTAGATGTGTATGAATTAACCCTTTAAAATGTGAGGGTCTGAGTGAAAATGTCTAATAAACTTCTGGTGGCTAGAGTTTATACTTTATTGTGATTCCTTGTTATCTTGTGTTTGGTTTGGCTTGAGTTTTACTTTTAAGGTTTTTTGGTAGGCAGTCTACATTCTGAATTGAGTTTCAATGCATTGGTGCACAAACAATTCTCTGTAGCCTAATGGAAACAGGTTACTAAAGCATCTTGTAGTGATGAAATTTATCTCAGAGAATACGGAGTACAAGAATGAATCACTATTATAGTACCTGAAGCAAAGCAGGAAACCTGGGTGTTACAAAACCCTGTTAGGAAATGCATGCTACAGTTCCATAACTTCAGCAATGTTTTGAAATTGTCAAGTTGTATCATGAGGGCATGGGCAAGGAGTAGCACTGACAAGCCCAGAATATTTGCTGTGACAATCACATACTAGCTCATCTATCCTGATCCATCAGGCATATTTGCAATTAATCCTAACTGTTTTATTATGTTTCTTAGGAAGAAACAACCCAGTAGCCAGAAATCCCCAGCCTAACTGAATTAATGAGGTTCTTAATAGTCTTTCTTGAGATTTTTAGAGTAAACTTAACATTTGACTCACTTAAATAAGTACAGAAGTTGGACCCTGAAGAAAGTTAACATTTTGGTGTCAGAAACAAAAATTCTCAAATACCACTTGTAAATAGATGCATTATTTATTTAAATGTCAAGGTCCTTTGCATTGAAGTGTTCAACAATATTTATAAATAGTGTGGCGGAGGAGTTTAGGAGGAAATAGGAGGAACAGAAGGGTAATATATAAACCTCTAGAACATAAAAGCTCTGATAAATGGTTTTTTAATCAACTATAATAAAAATATTCAAAGAACTGTACATTTTCAAAAAAATTGATTTTCTCGCAACTATTTTGGGGATTTTTTAATTGAAAAAATAAATATCGTATAACTGTTATTAAGACATTAATAATGGTTTAGCACCTTCATGAATATATTTAGAAATGTGTTTTGATTACACAAACACTACTTTGAGTGTAATATTCTGGAGAAGAGGAACACAATTTATGGATTTTCTGGGCTCAATTTTACAAATTAAAAATTCAATACATTTTATGAAACAATCAACTGGCAAAATTATAACAAAGTTCTGAGTAAATACATGGACAGTGAATTTGCCAAAACTCTTTCCTCAGATAAACCATATTGAGATCATTTCCCCATGGGCTGCTTTTGTGGATAGTCTACTTGAACCCAAGAGTGTTGGCCAAACTACTTGTACATGCCTGCTGTTTCAGCTACTTAGGAGGCTGAAAAGGGAAGATTGCTTGAGCCCAAGTGTTTGTTCAGGCCAGCCCAGGCAACATAGCAAGACCTTGTCTCTCTCTGTCTCTCAAAAAAAAAAAAAAAACAAACAAACAAACAAAGATACCTACTAAATGATAGTCATGCATTGCTTAACAACGGGGATATATTCCAAGAAATGCTTCCTTAGACAATTTCATTGTTGGATGAACAACATAGAATGTACTTACACAGACCTAGATGGAATAGCCTGCTATACACCTAGACTATATGGAATATAGCCTATTGCTCTTAACCTACAAATATGTGCAACATGATACTGCACTGAATACTGTAGGCAACTGAACACAATGCTAAGTATTTTTGTATCTAAACATAAAAAAGTACAGTAAAATATAGTATAAGAGACCAAAAAAAGGGGGGGTACACCTGTGTAAGGGACTTACCATGAATGAAGCTTACAGGACTAGAAGTTGCTCTGGGTGAGTCAGTGAGTGAGAGGTGAATGAATGTGAAGGCTTAGGACATTACAGTACACTACCATAGACTTTATAAACACTATACACTCAGGCTACAGTAAATTTATAGAAAACATTTTTTGTTTCTTCAATAATAAATTAACCTTAGCTTATTGTAACTTTTTTTACTTTATAAACTCTTATTTTTTTAACTTCTTGACTCTTCTGTGGTAGCACTTAGCTTAAAACACGAACACGTTGTACAACTGTAGAACAGTATTTCTTTGTTTACAACCTAATTCTATAAGCTTTTATCTTTTATCTTTTTTTTTTTTTGAGATGGAGTCTCGCTCTCTCGCCCAGGCTGGAGTGCAGTGGCGCGATCTCGGCTTACTGCAAGCTCCGCCTCCCATGTTCACGCCATTCTCCTGCCTCAGCCTACCTCCAGAGCAGCTGGGACCACAGGCGCCTGCCACTACACCCGGCTAATTTTTTGTATTTTTAGTAGAGACAGGGTTTCACCGTGTTAGCCAGGATGGTCTCGATCTCCTGACCTCGTGATCTGCCCGCCTCGGCCTCCCAAAATGCTGGATTACAGGCGTGAGCCACCGCGCCCGGCCTATAAGCTTTTTTCTTTTTTCTTTTTTTTTTTTTAAATTTTAAAACTTTTTGGTAAAACTAAGACACAAACAAATACACACATTAGCTTAGGCTTACACAGCGTAGCCCAACATCACCGCATTCCCTCCCCCTCCCCCCATAATCTCTGGTAACTAACATTCTACTCTCTACTTCCATGAATTTGACTTTGTTAGATTTAACACATAAGTGAGATCATGCAGTCTTTGCCTTTCTGTGCCTGGCTTATTTCACTCAATATAATGTCCCTCAGGTTTATCCATGTTGTCAAAAATAACAGCATTTTCTATTTTTTAAATGCTGAATAGTATTCCACTGTGTATATATACCACATTTTCTTTATCAGTTTATCCATTGATGGACACTGAGGTTAATTCTATACCTTGGCTATTGTGAATAATGCTGCAATGAACATGACAGTGCAGATATCGCTTCAAGATACTGATATGTCTTCAAGATACTGATTTCATTTCCTTTGGATATATGCCCAGAATTTGGATTGTTGGACCATATGGTAGTTCTATTTCAGATTCTAAGGAACTACCATACTGTTTTCCATAATGACTGTACCAATTTACATTCCCACCAACAGTGTACAAGGGTTGCCTTTTCTCCACATCTTCCACAACACTTAATATATTTCATCTTTTTGATAATGACCATTAAATAGCATCTTAATGTAAGTTATTTACGGCTTATAAAAACATAGAAAGTGTGTTTAAGGAATGGAAGTTTCACGTTTTTCAAATCAAATAAGTTAGTTACTTTTGATTTATATTTTTAAAACTGTTAGCAAGACACAGAATGACATGAAGTCCTTCCTTTGGGAATTAGAAACAAACCATGTTCCTGTACTCTTCAGAAATTATCATCTCCCAAATTAAAGGAAGCATTTCAGTCCTGCATGTTTGCAAAATAAAACTTCTATAATAATGCTGCTATGATCACACCTTTGAATCAGGACAAATGTTTGAGTCTGACTATTAGCTATGGCGTTCTGATAATACAAAGGTTATAAAGACAGAATTTTACAACCCTGGTCTTCAGGTTTCTTTTGTAATCTTTGTACATTCTTACATTATTATTTCTAATCATTCTACTTCAGCTGTGCACCCCAGCATTCAAGACATTCAGTGCTAAAGTGTATAGTCATCCCAACATGTAAAGCAAAACTCAGAAATGGAGAAAATCTTAACAGAAACAGTGATGATTCAAATTCTAAAATATATGATGTTATCCATTTATCCAGCTTTGAAAAAGTATGGTTTTCATTATTAGGTTACAAAAGATCAAGATTTGTGTTCATACTAATGTTGCCCTCATTTCCATTTATATTAAACTGGTATTTGTTTTTTAAAGGAGGCACATGAATGAACAGAGCCTTTCCCAATCTCTGTTTGTTCAGCTTGTAACATGCACAGTAGCAAATTCAATCTTGTTAAGAGGCTTACTTCTCCATTGTAGAACTTACTTGAGCTGCAAGAAAGTTTATTTTGGTGGGTTTATATGTTTGTGTGGGAGAATGAATTGAAGCTTTTTAAGAACTTTTTTCAATTGTCAATAATAAATTCCTTATGACTACTTGATTTCAAATAGATTTTGCCCATGTCATTACTCGGATGTGGAAAAAAAAAATCCTCATTTCAACAATAGAAAAGTGAAGTTCATCTGAAAAAAATAACACCTGAAATGTCAATTAAATCACATTGCTTAAAACTCACAAGAACAATTTCACATTCATGCAAGTTTAAAACAAATAGTGGTTTTCTTTGACAATGGATAATTTTGTTTAAATCAGGTAGGAAGACAATAGATGCAGAGTCGTATCATTCCATTTGTTTGGACAAACATAAAGTTATTTTATCATAGATATTTTCCCCTAAAAATTCATTATAATCAAAGAATTGGAAGCTAGCCAATTCAATGTTCATCAGCCAACGTATGAAAAGAATTCGAAGTAAATTTTGTTCATATTGCAATTGCAAGCATGCAGGTCACTTTGTTAACTTATAGTCAAATGTGGACTGTTGGGTGATGATCTTTACTACATATAATTAGGTGATGTGATAAGATACAACAGCTTCTATTGGTCATGTAGGTGAGAAACTTATGGAACAACCACATGCAAACAGGCACACATACATACACAGATACACACAGACACAACAATAGAACAAAGGGATATATTTTCTTAGAAAAATAGCATTTGAAGATGGGTCAAATAATAATTTAACTTTGGCCCTAGCACTACTCGATTGTGATCTTGGGCAAGTCATGTCACCTCTCTGCTGAGCTTAAGTTTCTGCCTTTACAAAAAATGAGAAAACTATCCCAAATGATTATTCCATATTAAAGGATACTAAAGAAGCATGTAATACAACTAAATGTTATTCATAATCTTGTATAGGGTCCTGGATAGTAGGAGGACAAGGACAAGAACTGAATAAGGTTAGCGTTAATTTTCAGAATGTTATCATTGCACCCTGGTTTTGTAAGACAATGTCTTTGTTATGGAGGTTGGAAGGAGTTACTACTGAAGCATTTAGTGTTAAAGAGACATCATGTATTCAATTTACCCTGAAATGTCTAGAAAGAAGGAGAGGACAGAGATTCAGTAACTAAGTATGGTAAAACATTCACACTTGGAAAATTTGGGTGAATGTTATAATCCTTTTTCCTATTTAATAAATTTGTTGTTCTTTTTGAGTTATTTAAAGTGGAAACTGGAGTCATCAATTTGAGACCTTTCTGCTACAAATTTCCCTCTATCTTCCTTTAGCTGCATCCTGTAAATTTAAATATTTCGCATTTTCATTTTTATTCAGTTAAAAATGATTTGTAATTATTTTACTATTTCCTCTCTGATCCATGGGTTATTTAGAAGTGTGTAATTTAATTTACAGACAACTGAAAAATCGTGGGAAAAACTTGCTCCATTAGCACATCTGCCAAACATTTAAAGAAGAAATTGTACCAATTTTACATATAATTTTTCTGAAGATTGAATAAGAAGAAACATTTCCCAATGTATTATATGAAGTCAGTATTACTTTGATACCCAAATTGTACACATTATGTGAGAAATAGCACAAAACAATATTTCTCATGAATGTCAACACAAAATTTACCAACAAATTTTTAGCAAGTTATATCCATAAACACATAAAAGGATGAATACATCATGATGAAGTTGGGCTTATCACAGAATTGCAAGATTAATCTAACATTTGTAAATCAATGTAACAAATTTAAAAAAGATTTAAAAAGAAGAAAAAATGGTCATCTCAATAGATGCAGAAAAAAATACTTGACAAAAATCGTCACCTACTCATGACAAAAATTCTCAGTGAAATAGGAGTAGACGGGAACTTCTTTGATCTTACACAGTACTTCGACGGAAAACCTTACAGCTAACAGCACACTTAATTATAAAATATTGAATGCTTTTCTCCTAAGATCACCTAACAAAGAATGTGCACTCTCACCACCTCAGTTCATATTGCACTGGAAGTTCTAGTCAGTGAAACAAGGCATAAAAAAGAAATAAATGCATGCATATTGAGAAGAAAGAAGTAAAACAGTCTATTTGTCACACATGTTTAACTACATATAAAATCCTAAAGAATCTACAAAAATGCAAAAAATAACAAGAGAGTTAAGCAAATTGCATGATAAAAGATCTACAAAAAATTATTTCTATACATTAGCAACGAACAATCAGAAATTGAAAAAATACTAATTACAATAGAATAAAAATATGACAGTGATAAATTTGACAATATATTTGCAGGAACTGTACATAGAAAACTATATAACAGTATAAAGAGAAATATTTAGAAGACCTTAATAAGCTAAAAATATAATCTTCATGGATTGGAAGACTCAATTATTGTTTAAAATATTAATCCCCCCAATTTGATCTATAGATTTAACACCATCCCAAAATTCCAGGACATTTGTTTTAAAAATATGATTATATTTCAATACATAAATTCTGTACAACCAAAAAACAAAATATTACAGTAAAATAAATGGGAAAATATGGTATTTCATTTGTAATGCATGACAAAAATGTTAACATCCTTAATGTTTTTAGAAATCAGTAACAAAAAGACTAATATTACAAGGGAAGTGAAAAAATTAAAGGAACAGAGGGTAAACGAAGTAACCACAATCCACAAATTGATTATAAACGTAAAATTAAGAGTTAAAACTGTAAGATTGCTATATATAAACATAGGAGAATATCTTAGTAATCTCGAGTTTCTTAGTTATAACACAAATTAAGTATAAAAGAAAAAACTCAAAAATTTTGATTTCACAATTAACAATGATTACTCCTTAGAGGACTCTATTAAAAATAGAAAAACAAGCCACAGAATGAGAAAACATATTATATATGTATATATGATACATATATAATAAATATATAAGGGTTATATATATAAACAAAGGTCTTGCATCTAGAATATATAAAGAACTACGATGACTCAAAAAGAAAACAAACACCTCATTTAAAAGGGGGCAGCAAATATTTTGAACAGAAAATTAACTGAAATGCATGTACAGATGGCAAATAAGTACATAAACTAGTCATCAGGGAAATGCAAAATAAAACCACAATTAACTCTACAGACTTATTCGAATGGCTAAATTTAGAAACACTCACTATATCAAGTATTGCTGAGGATGTAGAAGAATGGGAAGACTCCTAGCAGGGGTTTAAAATAGCACAGCCTCTGGAAAACAGTTTCACAGTTTCTTATAATTTTAAGCATACTTCCACTCCTAGGTATTTATACCAGAGAAATTAAAACATACATCCAGATAACAAATTGTAGATTTTTTTTGTGGCTTTAATTGTAATGGCCCAAAACTACACGTAATCCAAATGTCTATGAAAAATGAATTGATAAATTGTGGTACGTACATACAATAGAATGCTACTGAGCAATAAAAAGCGATGAGCTATATATACAAAAAAAAGTACAAATGAATTTCAAAATTATGCTGTTTGAAAATAACTAGACCAAAAATTTTTTCCATTTATATAAAATTCTAGAAAGGCAAATTATGTATATTGACAGGAAGTAAATTAGCAGTTTCCTGGTGACAGGAGTTGGAGGTTTGGCTGGAGGTAGAAATTACAAATAGTTAAGTGGAAGCTTTTGTGGATGGTAGACACGTTCATTGTCTTGATTGTGATGATGGTTCCATGGGTGTATTCCTATGTCAAAATCTATCAAAATGTTATATTTTAACTATGTACAGTTTATCTTTTCCCAATTATACATGAAGAATGATACCAAAAATGTCAAAACAGAACATATATGATAATAGGACATGTATCACAAGATCTTTGAAAAAATGAGATCATGTTACCTAATGGAGTTATCTGAAGCTCAAAGATTTAGTGTACTACATGGAAAAAAAGGTACAATTTTATGCAATACAGTTATGTAATGCAATTTTATTTTTATTATATAAAATAACTAATAATTACATAACTAACAATAATTACAATCAGAAATGAAGAATGCTAATGGGAATGCATATTGTTCATTGTTTCCTGCATTCCACAGTGAAGTTGATGGAAAAGTTATTCCAAACATAAATCATCAAGAAAAATATCCAGCTAATCTTAGAAAAAAATAAATTGTTTTTAACATGCCCCAAATCTAAATCATCTCTCTCTTCATAATAGGGTTGAAATGACCACAGAACATTTTAAAAGACAGAATATAGTATAAAAGTTATTTTCAAAATATGAAGTATCATACACTTGAAAGATATTATTGTAGTGACAGTGTTGCCTCATGCAATGTTTACTAAACTATGCTGAAAACACTCTTGTTGGAAATGTTATTAGAAGTGGCACAGGAAAAAAAACATTCTGTAGTAGGTAAAATATGGAAAATGCTGTACTACATTCCCCTTATTGAAGATTTACAAAACCTGTTAACATTTTAAAGTCCTTGAGTAGTTCTACAGAAAAGGAAACATTTAAATATTTCACCCAGCTTTTTCATACCTACTGATGTTCAGTAGACTATAAGGGGAAATACTAGTGCTGGAGAAAGGACACTGGATTTGAGGATAGATAATATGTGTTCTAGCTCTATGGATTTTGACATGCCACATGACCTCTTTGAGAATTAGTTTCTCAGCATGAAAGCAAGGGTTAATGATACCTGCCTTAGTAAAAGACTACTCTGCAGTCTTACCATTGTAAAGTAGGACTAAAGTACATATGTGCAATTACTTTATAAGTTATAAACCAAAATAAAAGGAGAGTGATTTTTATCATAATGAATTATATATGTATACATGTGTATATATATGTGCATATACCCATATAATATGTAAGTATGTATGTATAATTATATGTAGATAAATATATATGCAGATATCTTTTAATACATAAGCAGTCTTTTGAAGAAGAAAGATAATGATGTATTAGAAAAAACAATTTGATTATCTGGATGTCAATTTCTCTGTGTTTTTTTTCTCAAATATTTCATTTGTTCATGTTGAAAAATGTGGACAGTCATAAAATTTCATGCACTGAATATCAAAATCTTGCATGTTATATAGAAACAAAAGAAAAAACAAATAGTACTTTTGTATAAAAAGAGTAAGAACAAAAGACGTAGAAGAAGGAATCCAGGACAGACAGGTGGAAAGAAGGAAGGAGAGAGAAATTCCATGAGGCTTATTTACCAGGCAATTATAGATTTGCTATATTTAATTTAAATAGATAGTATTGAAAAATAAGAACTGGAAAATTTGACCTTTTCCTCAACTTAATTTTTAGAAAAAAATGAGGAATATATCCCCGAAAAGCCACCTGCAAAACAAACATATAAAATGATATCCTGTCATAGCAAAATGCCACTCTATAATTCCATGTGCTTAAGAGTTAATGTACATCATGGATTGTCTAACCTGCTTCCTACACTAGTAACTTACCCAAATGGCAGGATAGGTTGAATATGATGGAATAGTAATGTAATATAAATAACCTTTCCATATAAATTAGAAATCTTTTCCTTCCTTTTTTCTGTGTTTTACTAACACAGTCATGATTATTTTTCTCATCCTGAAGAGAACACACACTTCTTCAGTGTGAAATTTTAAAAAATCAGAGAATAAGTTCATATTTAAAAGGGAAACTCTCATTTCTTTAGAAAATAAAATGATTAGATGTATTAATTCAAAAGAAACTGGAAGTGGCTCATATCTAAATCTTAGCAATGACGTAGGGGTTTAACTAGAGACAGCTGTTGTAGTCAGAAATTCTAGTTTGTTAATTCAGTAGGACCCAGGATAACATTTAAAAATTTTGAGCTCATACAAATTTATAAAAACTCCAAGCTCACTGAGCGACAAATTGCCTTTCTTTGTAAAGCCGGAATTTTTATATCCATTCATACAGAAAGAAATACCTAATTAAGTTTCCATTTGAGTACAATAAGATATAATATTTTTTCACCCACCATATATGTCACCAAAGTTGGCAGAGCAGCAAAACTTTTAGATCTGACTACATGAAGACTCTTGAAATTGGGGAAAAAATGTCTTATCAATGCATACAAATTATGAGTATGAAAACTAGGCAAGAGTTTCTATTTTCTTACTTTCATACACAATCATATTATAAAGCAGCTGCCTTATGTAGAATACATTGTTGAGCAAATCTTTAAAAAGACAATGAGAACACTTGGACACAGGGTGGGGAACATCATACACCGGGCCCTGTTGTGGAGTTGGGGGAGGGGGGACGGATAGGATTAGGAGATATTCCTAATGTAAATGACGAGTTAATGGGTGCAGCACACCAACATGGCACATGTATACATATGTAACAAACCTGCATGTTGTGCACGTGTACCCTAGAACTTAAAGTATAATAATAAAAAATAAAAATAAAAAAGTTAAAAAAATATGCATTCTAAAAACTTCACATAAAATAATTTAACCTCCCAACAAAACTATGAAGGAAATACAATTATTATCATCCCTATATTACAAATAAGGAAACAGGGGCACTAATGATGGTAGTGACTAGTTTAATGTCACACAGCTAGTTGATAATGGAACTAGGATTTAAATCCAGGAAATATGGCCCTAGAATCTATCTTCTGAACCCCTATACTATAGCATTTATTAGCATAATAAGAGAATACAGTAATGAGGCCTCATGTAATAAAATATATCAATACTTTCCCTGTACTGAGAAATAACCAATTAAAATTAACAATTAGCAATTACCAAATGAAAACTGAAATGAAAAATAATAATTTAGAAGCAAAAATTATGAAATGTATGCTTAATAAGAAATTAAAAAGACCTATGTAAAGAAAACTACATGAAGACAAAGGTAAGTAAAAACATCTTCCACATAATGTATGGTAAGACTGGCTATTGTAAAGATGACAGTTCCTTCCAATAAAAATTTAATCAACATCCACACTCTTAGGTTAAATTTTTTTTGAAACTCAAATAAATGACCCTCAACTTCAACTGAAAGAATACGTATATAAGACTAACCATTTTTAAATGAATAGTATGAATGGAGGCTGTTCACCCTATCAGGTAATTTTTTCAAATGCTATAAATCTTTAAATACAATGTTTTCTAAAAACAGATGGAAAAAGATATATATATATATATATATATATATAGATATCTGTTTCTAATTTATATATATATATATATATATATCTTAGAAACAGATTTCAGTGTATACTAAAAGCAACATCACAAAACAGCAGTAAAAAAAAAATTTAGTCAGTACAAAATGTTGGGACAGTTAACAGATTGTTTGAAAAAGAATGTAACAGAACTTTTTGATAATCATTTACTTAGGGCTTTATTATCTTCCACAACATTTGCAAACCAGAAGCTACAAAATACCAAAAGCACAGGAACTTGACAACATAGAACACAATTAGCTTCTCGGTCTTCCTCTAATCAGGGTAATCTTTAAATATCACAATAGATTTTGCCAAATACCACATTAATCATCAAAGTTACTATTCATCTTACACCTTCTTAAGCTACAGAAATAATTGAATTTAAGTGTGAAAATACCACCTCCTTTACCACCACTACTAAATGCAAAAAGAAAGAGAAAATGAATAAAGTGTATGAATCAATTCAGCTATTAATAAGCATTCTTAAGACACCAAAAGGGCTTTATAGGGATGACATATATCACAGGTCTTTGATGGTTCATTCCTTCTTGTCTATTTTAAATATCAGTTTTATTGCACGTGTTGAATGTGGAGTCACATAAAAATTAATGTCTATAGAATGTGATTATTTTCTGCACACCCTGTTTGTTGACACATAAGTTAACTTCAAATGATTATTCGGTAAGCTAGCATTAGGTCATAGGTACTTGAAAATTACTTCTGGAGCTAGTCCAATTCTGAGGAAAAGTTGATTAGAGGAAAAGGCCTACCATTATCTAGCTAAAAGTTGGCTCTTTATAATGAGACCTATAGGTCCCAAAACATGCTTCTGGTGATTGGCTAAGGTAGACTAATTCTCCAAGGATAACAATGCCAGCTAACTATAGTGTTTGCTGTATGCTAGGTTACCTAGTGCTGTAGGTTCTATGCATTAGTTTCAGCTTGTCAGTTTCTACAAAGATGCCTGCTGCTGTGAATTGGCTATTTTGCTTAATTTATAGATCAACTTGTGCAAAATTGCCTTCTGACAATGTTGAGTCTTCCAGTCCAGGAACCTGAAATGTTCATGCTGAATTTATGCCTGAGTATTTTATTCTTTTGATGCTATTGTAAATTGAAAGGTTTTATTAATTTGATTTGAAGACTGCTGCTAATATATAGAAATACAATTGAATGTATATATTTTTATTTTATCTTGTGACCTCACTGAATTTGTCTATTAGTCATAGTACTTTTTGTGGGATACTTTGGGATTTTCCGTATACAGAATAAAGACTGTTTTGGACTGTTTTAGTACTTCTTTTCTTTTAATATCTTTTCTTTTCTCTGTCGAGTACAGTGGCATGATCATGGCTCACTGCAGCCTTGGCCTACCCGGGCTCAGCCTATCTCAGCCTTCAGCTGGGACTACAGGTGTGTGCCATCACGCCTGGTTAATTTTTTTTTCTGGATTTTTTTGTAGAGACAGGTTTTGCCATGTTGCTCAGGATGGTCTTGAACTACTGGCTACTTATTTTCTTATGTGGGTGCCTTTATTTTTCCAGCCTTATTTTACTGGAAGGATCTTCAGTATAATTTAGACTAGATCTGTCAAAAGAAGATATCTTTTCTTGTTTCAGTTGTAGGGGAAATCATTCCATCTTTCACAATAAGCTAAAATGCTAGCTGTGAGTTTCAATAGTTACTCATTATCAAGTTGAGGAAGTATTCTTCTATTCTTAGCTGTTTAAATGTTTTCATTAAGAAAGTGTGCTGAATTGTGTTACATAATTTTTCTGTACCTATTGAGATGGTAATGTGATTTTTCACTCTTTTTTCTACTAGTATAGTGTATTACATGCATTCATTTTCATATGTTAAATTAACTTTGCCTTTCTAGTAATTCTACTTGATCATAGTGTGTATACTTTTTAAAAAATCCACTACTGACTTTGGATTGCTTAAATTTTCTTAAAGACTTTTGTATCTAGGAAATGAGTTATGGAGTGCTTCCTCCTCTTCTATTTCCTAAGTTTATGGAAAATTGATATTATTTTAACTTTAATTGAAAGAATTCACCAGTGAAGCCATCTCGACTTGGACTTTAACTTTGGGAAAGATTTGTAATCACTAATTCAATTTCTTTATGTGTTATAAGTTTGTTCGTATTTTCTACCTATTCTTGAGTCAGTTATTATCGTGTGTCTTTCTAGGAATTTGTTCATTTCATCTATTAGTATAATTTACGGGAATGAAAGTTTTCATAATTCTTCTATCCTCTGGGGACTCATATTTGGTACAGTTGACGTGTACCACAGGTATCAGAGGCTCTATGTTTTTGGAATAATTTTTCTCTGTTTTTAAGATTGGATAATTTCTATTGATCTATCCTCAGGCTCATTGAATTTTCTGTTATCTCTATTCTAATGTTGACGTCTTCTAATTAATTTTGCATTTCAATTTTTATACTTTTTGATTTTACGATATTATTTTACTCTTTTTATATAATTTACTTATGATAGATATATTCTTATATTCTTAAATATAAGAATTTATATTTGTTGAATCATTGTTGTCATAGTTTCCTTTAATTATTTAAGTATGCTGTTTAAAAATGTTGTAACATATTGATAATTGCTGCCTTGAAGTCTTTGTCTGGTAAATACAATATTCTAGTATTCTGAGAGATAGTTTTCTATTGACATTTCTTCCCGTCTATGGGGCACAATATCTGTTTTCCTGCATGCCTTTCAATTCTTTGTGGAAAAATAATATTTTAGGTAATATAGCAAATTTGTTATTAATTTTGTTCCTAGAGGTTTCTGTTGTTGCTGTTTATTTGTTTAGTGACCCACCTGAGCTAATTCTGTGAAATCTGTCTTCCTTGCCATACATAGCTGCTGTTGTCTCAGCTCAGTTTTAAATGAATTAATTTCTTTATTTACTTACTTATACTCTCATTTATAATTTTAAACCCGACTTTCTAGGGGTTTCCTCTGTGTCTGAATCATTTAATGATCAGACAATAATTCTACAGAGCTCCTATGTGACAATCTTGAGACAGTAACCCTTTGGTCTTCTGCAAATCAGTCTGTACAAGGGTAGGGGAGCACATTCAAAGTTCAGATGATTTGCAAGCCTGCTTCATCTTTTATTTTCCATGGAGCCTTTCTTGATATCTGATGTGCAGCCTCAGGTTTGTCCAGGATTATGTGGTGGCCCCCTCTGGCCTTCACTTCACATGCACATGGCTTCAGCCAGGAATATGTTGTATCCCACATACTATAGTAACCTCAATACTAGCGCCATTGGGCCTTCCCTCCTCCCTTGCCTTGGGAAACATTGTTTCCACATTGTCTATCTCAGAAAAGAACATGCTGTTCCTTAGAAACTGCCCTGTCTTGGCAGAATTCTTATTTCAACTGGACTCAAGAACAGACCAGAACAGCACAGATTCTTACTGTTGTTACTCAAATTTCATCAGTTTTTCCAACACAAGTGCTTCTGAGATTGTTGAAAACCATTTTACAAAGATTTACAAAGCATTGAAACGGTTATTTCTATCAATTTTTCCAGCTCTATAGTTGGTTGTGGAGAAGAGGATTTGCCAGTCTTTTGCTAGGAGTAAGTACAAGTCCCATCTTTTTTACAAAGTGCAATTAGTGGTGAGAGAAAAAAAAGCTTCATTTATTTTGTGATAAAATCAGTTTTATTGCTATTTAAGAACTCTTGCCCTATTTTCAGATTTCCTGCATATGTTAATAATATGTTACTAGTTTTTAAAGTAGATGTTTTATTCTCAGAATACCAAGTATATTTTAAATAATGAAAATATATTATCCACTCAAAATTGTCTGAATTACTTTGGTGTATAATAAAAGAATAGTGAAGAAACCAACACTCATATACACATAACCCAATTTAAGAAATAGAACATTTCTAGTACTGGTGCCAGCCAGGTGAGCTCAAAAGTGGGGCTTAACCCATGAGGGTTCTTAGCTTTGCCCAGGAAATAATTGAAGGGCAAATTGGTAGTAGGGTAGAAGAAAACAGCTTTATTGAAGCAGCAGTGTTACCGCTCTGGTGGTGGTACAGCTCTGGGACTGCTCCTGCAGAGCAGGGCTACCCCATAGGCAGTGTGCTAAGAGTAGCAGCTCAGGGGCCAGAGGCAGTGGCTCACGCCTGTAATCTCAGCACTTTGGGAGGCCGATGAGGGCAGATCACGAGGTCAGGAGATGAAGACTATCCTGGCTAACACGGTGAAAACCCGTCTCTACTAAAAATACAAAAAATTAGCCGGGCGTGGTGGCACGTGCCTGTAGTCCCAGCTACTCAAGAGGCTGAGGCAGGAGAATCACTTGAACCTGGGAGGCGGAGGTTGCAGTGAGCTGAGATCATGCCCCTGCACTCCAGCCTGGGCAACAGAGCAAGACTGTCTAAAAAAAAAAAAAAAAAAAAAAAAAAAAAAAAAAGAGTAGCAGCTCAGGGCATGAGTACTAACTTTAGGGTTATCAGGTCACTGAAATGGAAAGGGGCAGTAATGCCTGGGTATTGCCACAGCAAGGGTAAACTGACATGGCATACTGGGGCATATCTTATGAAAAGCTGCTTCCACTCTGTCCTTCTTTTAGCTAGTCCTCAATTTCGTCTGGTGTTCAAACTCCACCTCTGGAGACATGTCCTGCCTTCTACTTCAGTACCTTTGAAGCCCTTTTATAATCTATGACTAACTATATCTATTTTCCTCTCCTCTGTGGAAATTTTGTATTGATCATCTTTCTTTTTTTTATAATTTCACTACCAATGTATGTATCACCCAAACAATATATTGTTTAACATAGCCAGTTGTGGTTTTTAAATTTTGTTTTGCTTATTTTCACATTGAAAAGCTCCACATAAATTTGTTGTACAGGCAAAGTAGAGAACCATTTCTCTAGAGGCAGGTATCGACCATACTGTTTGGAGCACTACCCATCATGACCATTTTAAACAAAATTTTCAGCTTGGGGGATTTTTGTGCCATGCAGATAATGTGGATTGTGCTTCCAGACTCACATTAGGTTGGGCTTGAGCTTAGGAATTCTTTTTTTTTTTATTATACTTTAAGTTTTAGGGTACATGTTCATATTGTGCAGGTTAGTTACATATGTATACATGTGCCATGCTGGTGCGCTGCACCCACTAACTCGTCATCTAGCATTAGGTATATCTCCCAATGCTATTAGAAGAATATTTTTCTTTTCTTTTCTTTTTTGCATTTCTACATAACTAAGGCTGCTAGTTCAATACCCCCATAATATGTCTCTTCAAATTGGATTTTATTTTGTAGCTCAACACCTGAGGATGTTTTCTTTGAGGGATATTTTGGCCTTTTAAAGAGAGTCTTCAATTTAAAACTTCTTCCATCTTTTACACATCTCAGTGTTTGTCTGCTTTCCTCTTGGAAGAGCTCATTAAAATTTAAAGCTTAATTTTAAGGGAAAACACCTGCTTACCTCTCAGCATTAACACTATCTCATAGTTTCTGGTCTCAAATCTGTCTCTTATCTTCCCACGAGCTCAGTCACAGTTACACATTTTATTTTATTTTTTAAGCAGCTTCACTGAAGTATAATTGATACACAAAGAACTGCACATATTTAATGTGTGCAATTTCAGGAGTTTGAACATAGGCAGCACCGTGATACCATCATCATATTTAAACTGATAGACATATTTAACATATCCTAAAGTTTTCTTGTGCCCCCCCCTTTTTTGTTGTATGTGTGTCCATGTGTGTGCATGGCAAGAACACATAAAATAAGATCCACCCTCTTAACGAACTTTGATATTCACAATACCATATTGTTAACTGTAGGCACTATGTTTTACACCAGATTTCTAGAAATTATTCCTCCAGCAAAACTGATGAGGCTTTATATCCATTGAGCAATAACTCCTCATTTTAAAGACATTTTAAATATTTTATTCAGCACGTTTTGGCCTTCTGTGTCAGATGTCTTTCCCTGCACCCAGTTCAATGTATTACATGAAACAGAAACCCAAATAATTTATATGGAATGAGTAGTATGACGTGCATTCCAAAGGAAATTCTGAATTGATTTTCCAACAGAGACACTTATCAACTAAGAAAAAAAGAGGTGATAATATATTAAAACAATGGATACTTTCGATAACATAGTCCATAAAATCTATGACTTGCAGTTAGCCCAGTGTGCTTCTCAATAAAATCAGTGACACCTTTAGTGGGAATTTTGGAAAGCATTATGAGAACCTTTGATTGTCATAATAATGAGAGAGCTTTTGGAATTTGGTTAGAGGTAAGGAGTGATAGATTACATGCAAGCCTAGGGAAAATGCTGAATATTGACTTTGAATGCCTTTTGAATGACCCATCACATATTCATGTAGGTGAAAACTCTGTCTATAAGTTATGTCAGTCTAGAACCTGACTCCCTGTTACACTAAAACTTAATGTAATTCAGCAAAATTTTAATACCCTGAATTTCTTTTCTTTTCTTTGTTGTTGTTTTTGTTTGTTTGTTTGTTTGTTTGTTTAGAGACATGGTCTTGCTCTGTTGCCCAAGCTGGAGTAAAGTGGCATGATCATAGCTCACTGCAACCTCTAACTCCTGGGCTCAAGTTATCCTCCCGCCACAGCCTTCCAAAGTGCTGGAATTACAGGTATGAGCCACCACGTTTGGCCATAAATTTCAACAAAAGCAATTATGAAGTATGTCAAGTATCTGGTTTTGTATGTAATTTTATGTTTATTTATAATTTTGAAAAACTATTTCACCGATGTTAACCTTAATTTGTGATATATGAGTGGCTACCAGAGGATACCTGTACCAACCTGTACTTGTAGCTGTCATTCTTACAGTGACTTATATATTTCTGTATTTTAACCCTGATTTTAAATGATCAAATGTAAGGAACAAAAATAAAACAAAAATGCCTAAATATTTGATATTTGGTTGTACAGCTTCAACAAAATATTTCTAATAATGTCTAGTCTACCTTTGTTCCCTAAGTGAGTTATAAAGTCAACAAGATTAAGTGAATATTTTATTTTAGAAAGCGTGCTGATAATGTTGGCAAAGACATGTCAAAATTCTTAGAAAAAAAAGGAAAAGTTTGAAAGGTGTACTACTTTAACTGGAATTTTAAAATTTTCTAATCAAAAGAGTAAAGTTCTCATTGTTTTTATAGAATACGCAGATAACTGTAAAGTGTGGGAAGACACACAATATTGGTGAAAAAAATGTATCTTACCAAGTCTATGAGAGGTTACTAGTAGAATGATCATCTGTGTGAAATCTTGCTAAAATATTTCTTATAGTCTACTGAGAATTTTTTACTGCTTTGAGAAGAATTGATTAGTTGATTAAAATACTGAAAATGGGCTATGTAATAAACTATAGTAAACAAATTTTATTACAAATAAGTGAAAGCTTCCTGCACAAATAATTACGCTGTACTGTTCACCACAGAGACTCGTAAGGGATAAAATGATTAAAGAAGAATTTATTTTAAATTAGAGACAATGGATGCCAAGGGATTGCCAACATTTTAAATTCTTAACAAATTCTGTGGAAAAAAAATGCTTTTCAATTTTCATTGCTCATACAACAGCTGGTGCACCAAACATGGCTGGTAGGCCACATAGGTATATAGTAAACCAAAATAATAGTACAAGGTGTTTCAGTTACACAGCCTATTATTCACTGTCTACAGTTAGGCATAAGCATATTGGTGAAAGTGGTACAAATCAAAAAATGCTATCAGTGCTGTTAATTAAACTAAGAGAAAACCCGTATATTATTGATTACTTCATAAATTGCACAATAGCAGTGAAGAAAAATTGGAATGCTGTAGCTTAATTTACAAGCAAGATAATTTTCCAAAGAAAATTGTTTGCAAAGACTGTGTTTACTATTAGATACAGTACTTTGGAATTTATAAAATTTAGTTATCATGAAATTAAACATTGAAATTAAAATGTTCAAAGATGATGTGATGTATCTTTGAATTATATTAAGTTAAACCATGAGAAATTGCGTATATCCAATTTCTCATCTGCTCAATCCAAAATTACATGTGATTCATATTAATATTTGTAAAAGAAAATGAAGTCTTCTTAAATGTCAAAGAAATTACATTTTATTATTGGGAGGAAAATATAAGATTATAGAAAAATTTACATTATTTAAAAATAATATTGTGTGCTAAGGATTTCAGATTTCATCTTTGCTTCAATTAAATAAGAATGGGTTTAAAATATTGATTTGGTAATACATTGTTGTCATTTCCATGCTATTAAAATATATGATGAGTAGACTTAAATATCTATGTGAAATTAAGATGCCAGTTTAAGTGATCATCCCTTTTAAATTCATATAAACATATGAGTATTTATTTGCAGAGTTAACTGCTCTTTAAAAAATGATTTGAGGAAAAAGTTTAATCTGTATATTTACAAAGAACTTTTTATGCTCTTAAAATTTCATAGCCATTGTTGAAAGAAATTATGTACTATATCATTTTCAACCTCATATTTAGTTGAAAAAAATTCTGGGAAGTGGTATAGCAACTGAAAAAGAAGTTAAGTGAGTTGCAACTATGTAAGGGAGATTTTTAAAAAAGTAAACTTAAGACCAAATATGTTTAAAAGAACAGATACCCAGCTATATCCTTAAATTTCACTAACTGAAATTTGTTTTAAAATTCACATGTTATTGACATCTCTCTAAATTTATTTTTGAAAATATTTTGTACTGATGAGATTTCTATTTTATTCTTTTTATAGCTGTCTGTTTTTGTAATCAGTAGACTTTATTGTTGAGCAGTTTTAGCTTTATAGAAAAATTGTGTAAGAAATCCAGAAAGTAGGGCCAGGCGCAGTGGCTCATGCCTGTAATCCCAGCACTCTGGGAGGCCGAGGCAGGCAGATCACCTGAGGCTGGGAGTTTGAGACCAGCCTAACCAACATGGAGAAACCCCATCTCTACTAAAAATACAAAATTAGCCGGGCATGGTGGCAGGTGCCTGTAATCCCAGCTACTCGGGAGGCTGAAGCAGGAGAATTGCTTGAATCTGGGAGGTGGGGGTTGCTGTGAGCTGAGATTGTGCCATTGCACTCCAGCCTGGGTAACAAGAGTGAAATTCCGTCTCAAAATAATAATAATTATTATAATAATAATAATGAAAAGAAAAGAAAAAAAATCCAGAAAGTAACCATATATTCCCTCACCTCCAACCCCACAAGCAGTTTCTCATATTATTAACATCTTGATTAGTATGGTACATTTGTTATGGTTGATGAGCATGTATTTATACATTTTTATTAAGTAAGTCCATAGTTTACATTAGGATTGACTCTTTCTGTTGTACATTCCATGCAGTTTGAGAAATGTATGATACCTATTTGCCATTAGTTTTGCAGCCCTAAAAATCCCAGTGATCCACCTATGCATTCCTCTCTCCCTTACTCGGAATCCCTATCAATTATGGAATTTTTTTTTTACTGTCTCCATAGTTTTGCCTTTTCCAGAATGTAATATAGGTGAAATCATACAGGATGTAGCCTTTTCAGATTGACTAAATTTACATGTAAGTATGCATTTAAAGTTTCAATATGCCATTTCCTGGCCTGGTGCCTCATTTCTTTACCTTACTGAATAATATTCCATTGTATGGATATATCACAGTTTATTTATCCATTCATGGATTGAAGAGCATCATGATTGCTTACAAGTTTTTACAATTATGAATAAATCTGTTATAAACATTCATGATCAGGTTCTTGTGAGGATGTAAGTTTTAATTCCTCTGAGTAAATACCAAGAAGCATGAAAGCTGGATCCTATGGTAAAAGTATGTTTAGTATTATAAGAAATTGTGAAACTGTCTCCCAGAGTAGCTATAACATTTTGTATTCCCATCAGCAATGAATGAAAGTTCCAGTTGCTCTTCATCTTTACTAGCATTTGGTGGTGTCAGTATTTTGGATTTTAGCTGTTCTAATAGTTGTATAGTGCTATCTCACTGTTTCAATTTGCAATTCCCTAATGGCACATGAGCATCTTTTCATAAGGTCATTGGTCATCTGTTCATCTTCTTTAGTAAAATGTCTTTTCAGACCTTTTGCCCCTCTTTTAATCGGCTTTTTTGTGTTTACTTATTGTTGAGTTATAAGAGGTCTTTTCTATACCAATTCTTTATCAGATACCTATATTGCAAAAGTTTTCTCACAGTCTGTGGATTGTCTTTTCATTACCTTAATTCCTTTTGAAGTGCAGGTTTTAATTTTAATAAAGTCCAACTATTTATCTATTTATTTATTTCATGGAACACATTTTTTGTGCTATATCTAAAACATCATTGACAAGCCCAAGGTTACTGAGATTTTCACCTGTTATCTTCTAGGAGTTTTACAGCTTTGTGTTTTACATTTAGGTCTCGTGGCCCATTTTTATTTTTTGTGGGCACTTCAGTTAATTACGTAAAGGTGTAATATCTGTGTCTAGAACTAATATTTTTTGTATGTGGATGTCCAGTCTTTTTAGCACCATTGTTGAAAAGACTACGTTTTTCTTATTGAATCATTTTTCCTCCATTGTCAAAGATCACTTGATTATATTTGAGTCTATTTATGGACTTTCAATTCTGTTCTGTTGGTCTATTTGTCTATTCTTTCACCAAAATCACAGTCTTGAAACTAGCTTCATAGTAAGGCATGAAGTCAGGTAGTGTCAGTCCTCTGAATTTGTTCTCTTTCAATATTGTAGTGGTTATTCTGGGTCTTTTATTGTCCATATAAACTTTAAAATCAGATTGTTGATATCCACTAAAAATCACACCAGGGTTTTTATTAAGACTCCATTGAAATTAGACCAATTTGAAAAGAGCTGACATCTTGAAAACGTTGAACCTTCCTATGCATGTAAGTGAAATATCTCTCCATTAATTTAGATATTCTTTGACTCCTTTCATCAGTGATCATAGTTTTCCTCAAATACATCTTTTATCTATTTTGGTAGGTTCATACCTAATTATTTCATCTTTTGGCACCAATGTAAATGGCACTGTATTTTTAAGTTTATATTTTATTTGTCCATTGTTGGTATATAAGAATACAATTTTTTCTATGTCTTGGCTATTGTGAATAATGCTGTAATGGACCTGTGAATGCAGATATATCTTCAAAATACTAATTTAAATTCCTTTGGATATAAAACCGAAAGGGGAACTGCTGTATCATAGGGTAGTTTTATTTATTTATTTTTTTCAGAATCCTTCATACTGTTTTCCATAATGGCTGTATCAACTTACAAACCCACCAACTCTGTTCTCTATATGGAGAAAATGGATATGTTCCCTTTTCTCCATATCCTCACCAATGCTTACGATCATTTAACTTTTTGATAATAGCCACCAGTATTAGTCCCTTCTTGCACTGCTATGAAGAAGTACCCAAGACTAGGTAATTTTTAAAGGAAAGAGGTTTAATTGACTCACATTTCCACATGGCTGGGAAGGTCTCAGGAAACTTACAATCTTAGTGGAAAAGGAAGCAAATACATCCTTCTTCACAATGGGGCAGGAGAGAGAAATGCTCAGCAAAGGGGGGGAAGCCCCTTATAAAACTGTCAGATCTCATGATAACTCACTCACTATCATGAGAACAGCATGAAGGTAACCAGCCCCATGATTCAATTACCTCCCACAAAGTCCCTCCCAGCACACGTGGAGATTATGGGAACCACAATTCAAGATGATATTTAGCTGGGGACACAGCCAAACCATATAATTCTGCCCGTGGTCCCTCCCAAATCTCATGTCCTCACATATCAAAACAAAATCATGTCCTTCCACCAGTCCCTCAAAGTCTTAACTCATTCCAGCATTAACTCAAAATTCCAAGTCCAAAGATGCATCTGGGACAAGCCAAGTACCCACTGCCTATAAGCCTGTAAAATCAAAAGCAAGTTAGTTACTTCCTAGATACAATGGAGGTATAGGAATTGAGTAAATACAGCCATTTCAAATGGGATAAATTGGCAAAAACAAAGGGGCTACAGGCCCCATGCAAGTCCAAAATCCAATATGGCAGTCATTAAACCTTAAAGTTCCAAAATGATCTCCTTTGACTCCATATCTCACATCCAGGGCATGCTGATAAAAATGGTGGGCTCCCATGGCCTTGGGCAGCTCTGCTCCTGTGGCTTTGCAGGGTACAGCTCCACTCCTGGCTGCTTTCACAGGCTGGCATTGAGTGTCTGTGGTTTTTCCAGGCACATAGTGCAAGCGGTTGGTAGATCTACCATTCTGGGGTCTGGAGGACGGTGGCCCTCTTCTCACAGCTCCACTAGGCAGTGTTCCAGTGGGGGGGACTCTATGTGGGGGTTCCAACCTCACATTTCCCTTCCACACTGCTCTAACAGAATTTATCCATGAGGATTCTGTCCCTGCAGCAAACTTCTGCCTGGACATCCAGGTGTTTCCATAAATCCTTTGAAATCTAGGCCAAGGTTCTCAAACCTCAATTCTTAACTTCTGTGCACCTACAGGCCCAACACCACGTGTAAGCCGGCAAGGCTTAGGGCTTGCACTCACTGAAGCAATGGACTGAGCTATACATGGCCTGTTTTAGCCATGGCTGGAGCTGAAGCAGCTGGGATGCAGGGTACCATGTCCTGGGGCTGCATAGAGAAGAGGGTTCCTGGGCCCAGCCCAGAAAACCGTTTTTCCCTTCTAGGCCTCTGGGCCTGTGATGAAAGAGACTGCTGTGAAAGTCTCTGACAAGCCCTGGAGACATTTTCCCCATTTGCTTGGTGATTAATATTTGTGTCCTCATTACTTATGAAAATTTCTGCAGCCAGCTTGAATTTCTTCACAGAAAATGGGGTTTTATTTTCTATTGCATTGTCAGACTGCACATTTTCATACTTTTATGCTCTGCTTCCTCTTGAAAGCTTTGCTGCTTAGAAATTTCTTCTGCCAGATACACTAAATCATCTCTCTCAAGTTCAAAGTTGCATAGATCTCTAGGGCAGGGGCAAAATGCCACCAGTCACTCTGCATAGCAAGAGCGACCTTTACTCCAGTTTCCAAGAAGTTCCTCATCTCCATCTGAGACCACTTCAACCTGGACTCCATTGTGCATGTCACTATTAGCATTCTGGTCAAAGCCATTCAACAAGTTTCTAGGAAGTTCCAAAGATTCCCACATCTTTCTGTCATCTGAGCCTTCCAAGTCTCTAGGAAGTTCCAAACCTTCCCACATTTTCCTCTCTTCTGAGTCCTCCAACTGTTCCAATCTCTGCCTGTTTCCCAGTTCCAAAATCACTTTCACATTTTCAGGTATCTTTACAGCAGCACCCCACTCTCTGTGGTACCAATTTACTTATTAGTTCCTTCTCACACTGCTATGGAGAAATACCTGAGACTAGGTAATTCATAAAGGGAAGAGGTTTAATTGACTCACAGTTCCGCATAGCTGGGAGGGCCTCAGGAAACTTACAATCATGGCAGAAGGGGAAGCAAACACATCCTTCTTCACAAGGTGGCAGGGGTGAGAAGTTCCAAGGAAAGGGGAAAAGCCCCTTTTAAAATCATCAGATCTTGTGAGAACTCACTCATTAACAGGAGAAAAGCATAAGGGTAACTGCCCCCCTGATTCAATTAACACCCACCTGGTCTCTCCCATGACACGTGGGGGTTATGGGAACTACAATTCAAGAAGAGATGTCGGTTGGAACACAGGCAAACCATATCACCATCCTAACAGGAATAAAGTGATATCTCATTGTGCTTTTTACTTGTATTTCTCTGATAGTTAGTGATGTTGAGTACCTTTTCATGTACTGGCTGGCCATTTGTATAGCTTCTTTAGAAAAATGTCTATTCAGTTCCTTTGTCCATTATTCAAATTAGGTTATTTGCTGTTGTTGCTGTTGTCTTACTATTGATTTGGATGAGTTTCTTATATATTTTGGATATTAACACCTTATCTTATATATAGTTTGCAAATATTTTCTTCCATTTGTAAGTTGCCTTTTTATTTTTTTGAGTTTTTTCTTTGCTGTGCAGAAAAATTTTGGTTGAATATGGCACCACTTCTTTATTTTTGCTTTTGTTGTCTCTGCTTTTGCAGTCATATTCATCAAATCTTTGCTTATATATGTGTATATATGCATATGATGTGTGTGTGTGTGTATATATACATATCTCAGTCAGCTCTAAATAAGAAGGAAAACCTCCCTTTTGGGACAACATGGATGAACCTGGAGGATATCATACTAAGTGAAATAAGCCAGACACAGAAAGACAAATACTGAATAATCTCACTTATGTGTGGAATCTACAGAAGTCAAACTCATAGGAAAAGAAAGTAGAAATGTGATTGCTAGGTGTTATGTGGTGGGGAAATGGAAAGATTTTTGTCAATGGGTAAAGCACCTCAGTTATAAAATAAATAACTTCTGAAGACCTAATGTGCAACATGGAACCTAGAGTTAATAATAATGTATTGTATACTTGAAATTTGCTTAGTGTGTAGATTTTAAATGTTCTCACCACAAAAATGGTAAGTATATGGGGTAATTGTTGTATTAATTACCTTAATTGTGGTACTCACTTCACTGTATACATATATAAAAACATTATGTTGTATACCTCAAATATATGCAATTTTATTTCTCATTTATACTTCAATAAAACTGGGGGAAAACAGAAAATATTCATACTATTTTACACCGTTCTTTTTTCATGTTTCCCCATGTACAGTGCAAGCTCCTCAAAGGTAATAATTATATCTCAATAAGTTATTTTATGCTTTAAAAATAAGCAAAAAAATACAATTGACTTTATATTAACCTTGCATACTGTAACCTTGCTATAATCACTAAGTAGTTCCAGGATGCTTTTGCTGATTATCTGGAATTTTCTACATAGATAATACTGTCAGCTCTGAACAAGGACAGATTTATTTATTCCTTCTTGATCTATATAAATTTGATTTACTTTTCTTGTCTTAACTGTCTTAGCCAGGACTTAACTAAAATGTTGAATAAAAGTAGTGAGAGCAAACAACCTTTCTTTTTTCATGTTCTTGGTGGGATGACATTATTTCTCGTCATTATGATGTTAGTTGCCAATTTTTTAATTGTTTATCAAGTTGAGGAAGTTTCCCTAATTACTAGTTTGATTAAATTTATCGTAAATGGATGTTGGATTTTGTAAAATACTTTTTAAAATCGATTGATATTATTGTATAATGTTTCTTCTTTAGACTGCTGATGTGATATATTACATTATTTGAATGATGAACCACACTGGCATACCTGAAATAAATCCCACGTTGTGGTATTTAATTATTTTTATACATTGTTGGATTTTGGTTTCTACTATGAGTATTTTGTTCAGGATTTTTGCATCTATGCCCATGAAAGACATTGACCCATAACTTTCTCTTCCTGTAGTATCTTTACTTTTGGTTTTAAAGTGATTTTGACTTCACAGAATAATGTACAAAGTGTTCCCACTGCTTTTATTCATGCATGGTTTTTAATTTAAAACTTTGGGGGTACATAGTAGGTGTGCGTGTGTGTATATATATATATGTATATATATAAGTATATATATGTGTGTGTGTCCATATATATATATTAAATATAAGACGTTTTGATACAGGCATGCAATATGAAATAAGTACATCATGGAGAATGGGGATTCCATCCCCTCAAGCATTTATCCTTTGAGTTACAAACAATCCAATTATAATCTTTTAGTTATTTTAAAATGCGCAATTAAGTTATTATTGACCATAATCACCTTATTGTGCTATCAAGAATTAGTCATTGTTCATTTGTTCCATTTTTTTTTTTTTTTTTGCATCCCTTAACCATCTGCAAATACCCTCAGCAGCCCACTATGCTTCCCAGGCTGTGATAACCATCCTTCTTCTCTCCATCTCCATGAATTCAATTGTTATGATACTTAGATTCCACAAGTAAGTGAGAACATGTGATGTTTGTCTTTCTGTACCTGGCTTATTTTGGTTAACATAATGATCTCCAGTTCCGTTAATGTTGTTGCAAATGACTGCATCTCATTGATTTTTATGGCTGAATAGTATTCCATTGTGTACATGTACCACATTTTCTTTATCTATTCACCTGTTGATGGACATTTAGGTTGCTTCCGCATCTTAGCTATTGTGAAAAGTGCTACAACAAACATAGGAGTGCAGATATCTCTTCTATGTACTGATTTCCTTTCTTTGGGGTATATACTCAGCAGTGGGATTGCTGGATCATATGGTAGTTCAGTTTTTAGTTTTGGGGGAGTTTCTAAACTGTTCTCCATAGTGGTTGTACTAATTTACATTCCCACCAACAATATACAAGGGTTCCCTTTTCTCCACATCCTCACCAGCATTTGTAATTACCTGTCTTTTGGATATAAGCCATTTTAACTGCGGTGAGATGATATCTCCAGTGATATCAGTGGTGACATGAATAACAGTGGTGACAATGCACATTCTTGTCATGTTCCAGATCTCAAAGGAAAGGCTTTTAGTTTTTCCCAATTTAGTGTGATACTACCTGTAGGACTGTCATATGTGCTTTTATTGTGTTGAAGTATGTTTCTTCTGTACCCAGTTTTTTTAGGGTTTGTATAATGAAAGGATGTTGAATATTATCAAATGCTTTTTCAGCATCTATTAAAATGATCATAGGTTTTTTTATCTTTATTTTATTAATATGATGCATCACATTGATTTGCATATGTTGAACAATCCTTGCATCCCAGGAATGAATGCTTCTTGATCATGATGAATGATCTTTCCAATGTATTGTTGAATTCTGTGTGCTAGTATTTCTTGAGGATTTTTGCATCAATAATCATCAGAGGCTGGGCTTGGTGGCTCATACCTATAATCCCAGCTCTTTGGGAGGTCGAGACAGGTGGATCACTTGAGGCCAAGAGTTTGAGACAAGCCTGCCAACATGGCGAAAACCCATCTCTACAAAAAATACAAAAATTAGCTGGGCATGGTGGTGTGCACCTGTAGTCCCAGCTACTCAGGAGGCTAAGACATGAGAATCATTTGAACCCGGTAGGTAGAGGTTGTAGCAAGCTGAAATTGTGCCGCTGCACTCCAGCCTTGGCAATAGAGCAAAACTCTGTCTCAGAAAAAAAAAAAAAAAAAAATCATTAGAGATATTGGCTTGCAGTTTTCTTTTTTTGATGTTTCCTTGACTGCTTTTAATATCAGGGTAATACTGGCATTGTAGAAAGAGTTTAGAACTATTCCCTCCTCCTCGGCTTTTCGGAATACTTTGAGTAGGATTAGTATGAGTTATGCGTTATATGTTTTGAAGAAATAAGCAGTGAAACCATCAGGTCAAGGGCTTTTCTTTACTGGAAGGTTTTTTTAAATTACAGCTTCCATTTCTTTACTTGTTATTGGTCTGCTCAGATTTTGGGTTTCTTCATGGCTCAATCTTGGTAGGTTATATGTGACTAGGAATTTGTCAATTTATTCTGTATTATCCAATTTATTGGCATATAGTTGCTCATAGTAGTTGCTAACGATCCTTTGAATTTCTGCAGTATATGCTGTAATGACTCCTTTTTCACTTCTGATTTTATTATTTGTATCTTGTCTTTTATTCTCAGTTAGTCTGGCTATAGGTTTGTCTGCTTTGTTTAACTTTTCAAAAAACCATCTTTTGTTTAATTAATCTTCTGTTTTGTTTTTCTAATTTCAATTTTATTTATTCCTATTCTGATCTTTAATGTTTCTTTTCTTCTACAAATTTTATGCTTAGTTTGCTGTTGCTTTTCTCATTCTTCAAGATGCATTGTTAGATTGTTTAAAGTTTGTCCGCTTTTTTTGATGTAGACACAGCTAAGAACTTTCCTCTTAGTACTGCTTTTGCTGTATCCAATAGGTTTTGGTATGTTATTATTTCATCCTCGTTTTTTTTTCGAGAAATTTTTAAATTTCCTTCTTAACTTCTTCGCTGACTCACTGGTCATTCAGAAGCATAGTGTTTAATTTCCATGTATTTGTATAGTTTCCGAAATTCCTCGTTATTAATTTCTGGTGTTTTTCCATTGTGATCAGAAAAAAATGCCTGATATTATTTCAATTTTTTGCATATTTTAAGACTTGTTTTGTGACCTAACATATGTCTATCCTTGAGAATGATCCATGTGCTGAGGAATAGAATGTGTATTCTGCAGCCATTGGATGAAGTGTTCTGTAAACATCTATCCTATCCATTTGTTCTACAGTGCAGATTAAGTCTTAGGTTTCTTTGTTGATTTTCTGTCTGGAAGAGCTGTTCAATGTTGAAAGTGGGGTGTTGAAGTCTCCAGCTATTACTATATTGGAACTTATCTTTCTCTTTAATTCTAATAATATTTTCTTTATATATCTGAGTGCTTCAGTGTTGGGTGCATATATATTTACAATTTTTATATCCTCTTGCTAAATTGACCCTTTTATCATTTTATGGTGACTTTCTTTGACTCTTCTTATACTTTTTGTCTTGAAACCTATTTTGTCTGATATTAGTACAGCTACTCCTACTTTTGGGGGGTTTCCGTTGGCATGGGATATACGTTTTCATTCCTTTATTTTCAGCTTACATGTGTCTTTATAGGTGAAGTGTGTTTCTTGTAGGTAACAGATCAGTGGGTGTTGTTTTTTCATACATTCAGCCACCCTATGTATTTGGATTGGAGAGTTCAGTCCATTTATATTCAATGGTATTATTGATAAGTAAGGACTTACTCCTGTCATTTTCCTGTTTGTTTTCTGGTTGTTTTATTGTCTTCTATTCCTTCTTTCTTTCCTTTCTGTCTTCCGTTAGTGAAGGTAGTTTTCTCTGGTGATATGATTTAGTTTTTGGTTTTTTATCTTTTGTGTATCCATTGTATTCTTTTTTTTTTTTTTTGGTTTAAGGTTACCATGAACCTTGCAAATACTATCATATAACCCATTATTTTGATATAATAACAAATTAACACTGTTTGCATAAACAAACAAGCAAAAATTGAACTAAGAAAAGCTCTATGCCTGAACTTTATCCCCCTGCTTTTTTATATTTTTGTTGTTTATATTTATATCTTATTGTACTATGTCTTGAAAAGATGTTTAACTTATTATTAGTAGTAGTTCATTGTTTATTCTTTCTAGTAAAGATAACAGTAATTGACACACCACAGTTACAGCATTATAATAATCTGGGTTTCTCTGTGTAGCTACCATTACAAGTGAGTTTTGTACCTTCAGGTGATTATTGCTTATTAATGTCCTTTTTTTTCCTAAATAAAGTACTTTCTTAACATTTCTTGTAGGATAGTTCTGGTATTGACAAAATCCCTCAACATTTGTATTTTTCTTGGAAATTCTTCATTTCTTCTTCATGTTGGAAGTACCACCACCAGGAATGTCAGGCTACCATCAGGTGATGGTCATGTGGTTTTAAAGTGACTTTCTAAAATAATAATTGGTTGCAGCCAGTTCCAGGGAAAGACAGTCTCCCAAGAGATAGAAAGCACCTAAAGCTGGTGATAAGCAGCTTCCCGATCAGATCTAAGGGTTTGGGCAAGTGGGCTCACACATGCACACTAACAGGCAAAATTGCAGAGTTTAACTGGTATATAACCATCCTCCAGGAACACTTGACTGGTAAGGGAAAAACACCTCAAATGAGCATGCACAAAACTTCAGTAAACACACTGCGAACATGGCCCTTCCTAAGCACTGACAGGCCACAGTGCATGTGGACAGCCCATCCTAAAGGAAGAGTCAGGGAAGAATAACTGCAAATCCCATAATGATGGCAATGTATAAAACCCCAAGCCAAGGGTTAGATAGTGCACTTGGACATTTCAAGTTGCCTGCTTGGCCCTCTTCCAATTATACTTTACTTCCTTTTGTTCCTACTTTAAAACTTTTTAATACACTTTTATTCCTGCTCTAAAACTTGCCTCAGTCTCTCCCTCTCACTTATGCCCCTCGATCGAATTCTTTCTCCCAAGGAGGCAAGAATCAAGTTGCCACAGACTGGTATGAATTCACTGCTACTAACATATTGACAACCAATGCTCTATCAAATAATACTATACTACTTCATGGGTATTGCATATACCTCATAACAGGTTATTCCAAAATATTGTCTCCCATCATGTATTACATTATTCACTTTCATTTTACTTATCCAGAAACCATAATCTTCAAATACATTTTACTCTCATTATTTTGAACAAGTGTTATATGTTAGATCAATTAAGAATGAGGAAAATAAAATATTTTATTTTGTCTTCATTTATTACTTCTCTATCTTTATGTAGATCCAAGTTTCTGACTTATTTTCTTTCTGAAGAATTTCTTTTAACTTTTCTTACAAGGAAAGTGTACTGGTTACAAATTACCTCAATTTTTGTTTGACTAAGAATGTGTTTCTCTTTAAATTTTGAAAGATAATTTAATTGGATACAGAATTCTTGATTGGCATTTTTTTTTTCTTTCAGCACTTAAAATATTTCACTCCACTCTCCATGCTAGTGTGGCTTTTGAAAAGATGTATGATATAACTTGTACACTTGCTCCCCTACAGGTAAGTTATGCTGGTTAATTTTATTTGTCAATTTGGCTGGTTCCTGGTGCCCAGATATTCTGTCAAACATTATTCTGGATGTTTCTGTAAGGGTGTTTCTGAATAAGAGGTACAAATAAAATAAATTGGTGGACTTTGATTAAAGAAGATTGCCTTCCATATTGTGTGCAGGTCTCATCCCATCACTTGAAGGCCTAAATAGAACAAAGCACTGACCTCCTTTGAGCAAGGGGCAATTCTGTCAGTAACAGACCTTCAGATTTCAACTGCAACATTTTCTCTTCTGGCCTTCACCTTGACTGCCTTTGGACTGGAACTGCAACTCTTTCTGGAGTTGCCAGCCTAATGGTTTCCCAAATAAGATTTTGGACTCACCAAATCTCCATAATCACATGAGACAATTATTTAAAACAAATATCTCCATGTGTATGTATTCTATTGGTTCTGTTTCTCTAGTAAACCTCAACTAGTACATAAGGTATTTCCCTCAACCCCTTCCTCCACCCCAGTGAGAGAGAAGGAAGACAAAAGTGAACTAGGCAGATAGGGCAAAGTCATTGACAGAACTTTTCTTCTCCTTGACAGAACTTTTCTTCTAACAGTTAGCAGCCTGAGAGATCAAGCTGCAAGCACAGATAAGGAGATCAGCTCCAGCACAAAAAAAAAAAAAAAAAAAAAAGTGTCTTCTGTGCAATCGGCAAGTTTCACATACACCTTTGAAATTGTCCCACAGTTCTTAGATATTCCTTTCTGTTTTTTTTCATTAATTTTTCTCTTTGATTTTCCGTTTTGTATGTTTCTATCGACCTTTTTTCAAGGACACTCATTCATGCATTATTGCTTTCTCCCTTCAAGCTGTGTGTGTGTGTTTTTTTGTCTTTTAGTATTCCTTGTAATTATAATATTTTGTTGAAAGATGGATATGGTGTACTAGGTAAAAGAAATTGGAATAAATAGGCCTTTAGTGTGAGATTTTATGTTTATCTGGCTAAGGGTTAGGCTGAATTTACTATTTGATGTAGCTATAAGAGCCAGACTAAAATTTCTTCTGGTGTTTCGGTTTTCTTCTTCCCTGCTGTGTTTTAGTCTCTTTAGAGACATCTTAAATAGGATCTGAGATATGCAATTCTTTCTATTGCATTTCCCTATAATTAATAGGAGCCCTATTAATATGTTGGTTAGATTTTCATGAGAGAAAGCATGCTATAGTTGTATGATTAGGTCTCAGTCATTTAGTTCAGCGGTCCCCAAACTTTTGGGCACCAGGGATCAGTTTCATGGAAGATTTTTCCCTTTCTGTAATTGTGCCCTGTTATTGCTCTGTTATCATAAAGTTAACACTGGTTTGTAATTTAGCATCTATACAAATCTGTCAGTTTCTGTAATTTTTATATAGACTGACTTCTTTTCCTCTGACCACACTTAAAATCAAATGTATTCCTTATATGTTCATGCAAGTGTTAAATCAAGTTTAGCCTAAAATTGTCTCCTTATATATTTTAAGTTTGGCCTAAAGGTTTCTCTGTACATCATGAATTATAACCTAAATGGAGTTGTATACAGACTGTAGCCTCCTCTTGTGCCAATCACCAAGTTTTGGCCAATCAAAGGTGGCCAACTTTTCAAACCATTTTTAAATAAGCCTCTTCCATTTTCTGTACATCACTTTCCTTTTTCTGTCCATAAATTTTCTTCCATTACATGGCTGCACTGGAGTCTCTGAACCTACTCTAGCTTAGGAGGCTGCACAATTCGCAAATCATTCTTTGCTCAATTAAACTCTTTTAAATTTAACTCAAGTAAAGTTTTCCTTTTAATACAAGTATCTTACTCCTCCATTAAACCTTCTATGTAGTCAAGCCTGGGCATTTACATGCCTATTATATTTTCAAAAATGTTATGTTATGAATTCCTTTTAAGGACAGTAAAAGGGTTGCTATAAAAAAATGTTAGTTATAGGATTTGTTGGCTCTGATAGGATTGAGAATCACTGACATGGTGAATTCAACGGCACATTTCTTTTTGTAGCTTAATTATCCTAACTTCTTTTGAGGCAGTAAAAATATTGGATGAATAAATCAACTGCTTTCTTAAAGGTACTGCTATTAAAGAATAAATCTTGTTGTTTTTAATACTTGTCTATTTTTTTTCTTATGGCTAACAGATTGTTTTGACCAAATTGTATTATTTACATGGATGAAAGACAGAGACCATTGATTACCTAACCTACAGCCATTTTTTACTTTCCTTTTTTCTAACCGGAACCCAAATTTGAGTTCTAATGACTATTGCCTTCAGTGAAGCTGACTGTCTTGCTCTCAGCAAGACCCACGGGGGATGATGAATATATTAATGTAAATTTTTATTGAAGTGTAATGTATATGCAGCAGAGTGCAAATCATAAATGTATAGTTCTTTAGATTTTTCACAAAGTTAACACATTTTTACAAGTACCATTTCAACCAAGAAATAATTTTTTCCAGAAGCTAGGAAACCCACTCTTGCCCTCTTCCAGCCAACCCATATGTTCAGAGGGAGCCTGAATCTTGATTTGTCTAAATTACTCCAAGACCTATGCCAATTATTAATATAGAAATAATACTGTGTCACAATGATGGCCAATGAGATATGGGTGAAATCTGGTAGGGAATTTTGGACATGTTTTCTTCACTCTTAAAAACAGTACACAAGAAGACATGTGTCCTCTTCCTCCTGGCTTTTGGATATTGTCCCAGTGTGGGAGAATATGATGTTTAGTTCTATCACAAATATATTGTAGCTATGAGGGAACAGAACCTAAGGGCAAAAGTCAACAGAGTGAGGATGTTAGAACATAATTATGGAAAGAAGATGGGTGCATGATAATGTCTTTATTTTTCTGGAAATGTTCTATTTTAGATCTTCTTGTTACGTATTAGAATACATTTATGACACTTTTGGTTTGGTTACTTGCTACTTAAGTCCAAGGATATTTTAATGCCCTGTAAATTTTTAGTAAAATATTCACTTTCCATTAATTCTCTCCCACTAAATTCTGGGTGCTATGCCCACTGTCCCATTGAAACCACTCTCAACAATATCACTAGAACTAGAAATACCATTTGACCCAGCCATCCCATTACTGGGTATATACCCAAAGGACTATAAATCATGCTGCTATAAAGACACATGCACACGTATGTTTATTGCGGCACTATTCACAATAGCAAAGACTTGGAACCAACCCAAATGTCCAACAATGATAGACTGGATTAAGAAAATGTGGCTCCCCCTCCCCCTCCCTCTCTTTCCATGGTCTCCCTCTGATGCCGAGCGGAAGCTGGACTGTACTGCTGCCATCTCGGCTCACTGCAACCTCCCTGCCTGATTCTCCTGCCTCAGCCTGCCGACTGCCTGCGATTGCAGGCGCGTGCCGCCACGCCTGACTGGTTTTCGTATTTTTTTGGTGGAGACGGGGTTTCGCTGTGTTGGCCGGGCTGGTCTCCAGCTCCTAACCGCGAGTGATCCGCCAGCCTCGGCCTCCCGAGGTGCCGGGATTGCAGATGGAGTCTCGTTCACTCAGTGCTCAATGGTGCCCAGGCTGGAGTGCAGTGGCGTGATCTCGGCTCGCTACAACCTCCACCTCCCAGCCGCCTGCCTTGGCCTCCCAAAGTGCCGAGATTGCAGCCTCTGCCCGACCGCCACCCCGTCTGGGAAGTGAGGAGCGTCTCTGCCTGGCCGCCCATCGTCTGGGACATGAGGAGCCCCTCTGCCTGGCTGCCCAGTCTGGAAAGTGAGGAGCGTCTCTGCCTGGCCGCCATCCCATCTAGGAAGTGAGGAGCACCTCTTCCCGGCCGCCATCCCATCTAGGAAGTGAGGAGCGTCTCTGCCCGGCCACCCATTGTCTGAGATGTGGGGAGCACCTCTGCCCCGCCACCCCATCTGGGATGTGAGGAGCGCCTCTGCCCAGCGGCAACCCCGTCTGGGAGGTGAGGAGCATCTCTGCCCAGCCGCCCCGTCTGAGAAGTGAGGAGCCCCTCCGCCCGGCAGCCGCCCCATCTGAGAAGTGAGGAGCCCCTCCGCCCGGCAGCCGCCCCGTCTGGGAAGTGAGGAGCGTCTCCGCCCCGCAGCCACCCCGTCTGGGAGGGAGGTGGGGGTCAGCCCCCGCCAGGCCAGCCGCCCCGTCTGGGAGGGAGGTGGGGGTGTCAGCCCCCCGCCCGGCCAGCCGCCCCGTCCGGGAGGTGAGGGGCGCCTCTGCCCGGCCGCCCCTACTGGGAAGTGAGGAGCCCCTCTGCCCGGCCAGCTGCCCCGTCCGGGAGGGAGGTGGGGGGTCAGCCCCCCACCCGGCCAGCCGCCCCATCCGGGAGGTGAGCGGTGCCTCTGCCCGGCCGCCCCTACTGGGAAGTGAGGAGCCCCTCTGCCCAGCCACCACCCCGTCTGGGAGGTGTACCCAACAGCTCATTGAGAATGGGCCATGATGACAATGGCGGTTTTGTGGAATAGAAAGGGGGGAAAGGTGGGGAAAAGATTGAGAAATCGGATGGTTGCCGTGTCTGTGTAGAAAGAAGTTGACATGGGAGACTTCAAAAAAAAAAAAAAGAAAGAAAATGTGGCACATATACACCATGGAATACTATGCAGCCATAAAAAATGATGAGTTCATGTCCTTTGTAGGGACATGGATGAAATTGGAAATCATCATTCTCAGTAAACTATTGCAAGAACAAAAAACCAAACACCACATATTCTCACTCATAGGTGGGAATTGAACAATGAGAACACATGGACGCAGGAAGGGGAACATCACGCTCTGGGGACTGTTGTGGGGTGGGGGGAGTGGGGAGGGATAGCTTTAGGAGATATACCTAATGCTAAATGACGAGTTAATGGGTGCAGTACACCAGCATGGCACATGTATACATATGTAACTAACCTGCACATTGTGCACATGTACCCTAAAACTTAAAGTATAATAATAATAAAATTAAAAAAACACTAATGATTTCTTATTTGCTAAATTTCATAGACACTTTTTAATTCTTAAATTTCTTGACCTTTCCTACCTCTCTCTTGACTTTCACTCCTCTTCTTTTCCAAATGCCATGGGTTACTTTATAAAATACTTCAATTATTTCTTATCATCCCTATCTCTTTAAATAAAAAATAAATAACTAACGTGAGTTGGAATTTTCCTAAGCCACTTATCATTTTTTAACCTCTCACTATGTAATCATTCCCACTTCCATGGTTTTAACTGTCGCTGATAATATGACACCCAAGTCTTATATCTCTGCATCTAACTTCTCCAGTGACCTCCAAACTCTTAAAGTCCATGGTCTATTTCCTACATTCACTTGAATATTCAAATGCACTTTAAAGTCAATTATCTGAAGTGGAACTTATTATTTTCTCAAGCCTATCTTTCCTTATGTATATCATTCCTCAGTCACTGGCCCCACCAATTACCCCTATCATTCAGGAGAAAGAATCAAAGTAATCCTTAGAACAAATCTAGCTTTTACTCCTCAATGCATCTAATAAATTAAAACTTTTTGTTAATTTCCCGCTAGATATTTCTCAAATCTCTCCTCTCCTTCTCATTCTCACTATAATACAATTAATTCACAATTTAATCATTTCTTTCATACTGTAAAAATTCTCCTAATCAATCTTCTTCCATCTAATTTCAACTCTTTGCAATTTCTCCTCCACATTATGGCCAGAGCATTCTTTAGACATTCAAAATCTGTAGGTCTAGAAATACTTGTTTTGTGAACCTGGGTGTTCCAATGTTGGGTGCATATTTATTTATAATAATTAAGTCTTCTTGTCGAATTAAACTCTTTATTTTTATGTAATTCTTTCTTTGTCCCTGTTCACTGGTTTTGTTTGTTTGTTTGTTTAAAGTCTATTTATCTAAGAATAGCCACCCTTGCTCTTTTTTGTTTTCCATTTGGGTTTATCTAACCCTTTACTTTGAGCCAAACAGTGTTGTCACATGTGACATGGGTCTCTTCAAGACAGCTGAAAGATGTGTCTTTTTTTATTCAACTTGCCACTCTGTGCCTTTTAAGTGGAGCACTTAGACCAGTTAACATTCAAAATTACTATTGATATGTGAGGTTTTGATCTTATTATGAGGTTGTTAGCTGATTGTTTTGTAGCTTCTATTGTGTATTTGCTTTATATGGTCAGTGGGCTATGTACTTCAGGGTGTTTTTGTGGTAGCAGGTATTGTTTTTTTGTTTCCATGCTTAGAACTCCCTTAAGGATATCTTGTAAGGCTAGTCTACTAATAACAAATTCCCTTAGTGATTGCTTGTTTGGAAAATGTTTTATTTCTAAAATGAAATTAGAAAAAACTATTCTAAAATTCATATGGATCCAAAAGAGAGCCTGAATATCCAGTGTAATCCTACAAAAAAAAGAATAAAGCTGGAGGCATTTACCCAACCTAAAACTATACTATATGAACTTACCCAACTTAAAACTATACTATAAGGCTATAGTAACCAAAATAGCATGATACTGGTACAAAAACAGATACATAAACCAATGGAACAGAATGGAGAACCCAGAAATAAAGCTACACACGTACAACCATCTGATCTTTGACAAAGTCAACAAAAACTAGCAATGGGAAAAGATCTCCCTATTCAATAAGTGATGCTAGGATAAGTGGCTAGCCATATGCAGAAGAATGAAACTGGACAGATACCATTCACCATAGACAAAAATCAACACAAGATGGATTAAAGATTTAAAGGTAAGCCCTCAAACTATAAAAATCCTAGACGCAAACCTAGGAAATATGATTCTGAACATGGGCATTGGGAAAGAATTGATGGCTAAGTCCTCAAAAGCAGTTGCAAAGGAATAAAAATTGACAAGTGGGATCTAAATAAACTAAAGAGCTTCTGCACAGGAAAACAAAACATCAACAAAGTGAACAGACAACCTACATAATGGGAGACAATATTCACAAACTATGCATCTGACAAATATCTAATATCCAGATCCTATGAGGAACTTAACCAATTCAATAAGGAAAAATGAAATGACCCCATTAAAAAGTAGGCAAAGAACATGAAAAGACACTTCTCAAAAGAAGTCATGCAACCAATAAAAATATTAACAAATGCTCAACATCAATACTCATCAGCAAAATGCAAATCAAAGCCACATTAAGATACCATCTCACACCAATCAGAGTATCTATTGTTAAAAAGTCAAAAGCAACAGATGCTGACAAGGCTGTGGAGAAAGGGGAATGCTTATACACTGTTGGTGGGAATGTAAATTAGTTCAGCCACTGTGGGAAACAATTTGGAAATTTCTCAAAAAACTTAAAACAGAACTACCATTTAGACCAGCAATCACATTACTGGATACATACCCAAAGGACAATAAATCATTCTACCAAAAAGACACATGAACTTGTATGTTCACTTCAGCACTATTCACAATATCAAAGACATGGAATCAACCTAGGTGACCACCAACAATGAACTGGATAAAGAAAATGTGGTACATATTACACAGTGGAATACTATGCAGGCATATAAAAAGAACAAAATTATGTCCTTTGCAGCAGGCAGCAGTATGATTGCAGCTGGAGGACATTATCCTGAGCAAATTAATTCAGGAACAAAAAACCAAATACCGTATGTTCTCACTTGTAAGTGGGAGCTAAACATTGGGCACACGTGGACATAAAGATGGGAAAAATAGACACTGGGGACTACTAGGGAGGAGAAATGGAAAGGGAGGCAAGGGCTGAAAAACTATTGAGTATTATGCTCACTACCTGGGTAATGGGATCATTCATACCCCAAACTCAGCATCACATGATATATCCGTGTAACAAACCTGCACATGTACTCCCTGAGTCTAAAATAAAAGTTGAAATTTTAAATAAAGAAAATTCAGCAAATCCATTTACTCCTTTTAAAAGTTTTAGTGGACTTAATTCCTCAAACTTCTCACTGAATAAGTAGTAAAAGCATATTAAGTGGTGCAAAATATTAACAACTATGAAATAGTGGCCAAAGTTCTAGCAGACAATAGGAGTAGTTTCTATTACAGAAAGTTAAAACAATGCCCTGAAATAATGATGGAAATTTAACTGATCTTAAGAAAATAAACCACCTTCTACCTCTCAGTCTTTCTAGGGAGGTCAGGGATATTTTATCAAACAACAACCATTCTCCATTATTATTTGCCCTGAACTCTAATTCTCAGATATGCTATGTGATCTTAGTAAAGGAGATAGGAAGTGGAGCTTTGTAACTTAGAATGTTAAATAAGCATAGGTGAATACTAAGCATAAAAGAGCTATGAGAATACTCTATCTCGAATGTTATAGTTATTAAGTTGTTTCTAACAAGTTGACACCTATAGACTGATCCAGAGTATTTATGTGTGACCAAACACTATTTTTGAAGTTATAACAGTTTTTTTTTCTAGTATTTTATCCCTTTTCCTTTCATTACCGCCCCCCTACCCAATTCAGGCCTATATTTATGGTTTCACTGCTTCAGGGAACAAGAGATAATTAATTTATTCAATAAATAAATGTGTGTGTGTATCATGCAGTGTTCTAGATCCTGGAAATATAGCTATTAAAAAGAAGAAAAATTGGGAAAGAAGAATAAATACATTAATAGATAATAGAAATTCAGGCAATAAGTGCTATGGAAAAATAATAAAATGAGGTAAGGAGATGGAGAATGATAGTTATAACTCTAAATAGATGTGTTAGAGAAGATCTCCCTGAGGAAGTGATATTTAAGTGGAGATATGAATGAAGTGAGGGAGTGAACATGCAATTATCTGGGGAACCAGTTTTCTAGAAGAATGAATAACAAGTTTACTATGATTGCTTGACCACTGTGACCTTAACACATTTGGTTCAAAGGTTCCGTTATGGTCATCCAGAGGTGTTCCTTTCCTAATTCAACATCAGCCAGCCTCCCATCCAATGACTTTGAAAAGCTTAGCAGACACAGCTTGAAATCCCCCTCCATAAGTTGGGACAATGAAATGGATTATTCCACATCTCATAATAAGAACACCAAGCAACAAATTTGGGAGATTCTTCCTCACTAAATTTACTCCTGTTTTGTACTTCGGGCTTGTTGCTTCTGTTTTCTGAAATTCTATAAAGCATGGACCATATATAAGAATAAATAAAACTGAGTTAGTTTGAAGTGAAAATGGAGCTGTTTAAGAGGAAGAAGTAACTTTTAAATGCTGGGTGAAATAAACAATCAGAAAAATGGTGAAGAAAGCTTTAAGATATTTCTGAAGGCAACAGAAAAGTTACATATAAAACACTTAGCATATAAATAACATCAATAAATTATATATCATTTATGGCATTAATTATTAAGTAATGATAGATTCAGGTATATTTAATCATGATTAATATTTACCACGAATACAAATAAAAACAAAATGCATATTTTCCAGAAAACAAAGGAATCAAATATAAATAAATATTTTCTACTAAAAAAGAAAATAGGTATGAAAGAAATCATAAAACATGATGATAAAATAAGAACAAACTTACTATTTCCAAAAATAATTTTAAAGTTAGTTGCTCTCTATTAAAAAAAAAGGCTCTGTGATTGGATTTAGAGATAAATTTATCTATAGGATATTACAAGATATATTTCCAAAGTTAATGAAATATGAAGATTAAAATTACATATTAGGAACAGATATATCAGCCCGATATGTTCACAAGAAAGGAGATTCAGACTATTAATATTTTATAAAATAAATTCGTGGTAAAAAGATGAATTGGGACAACTTTTTAACTTTTGGACAAATAATACAACACACAATGCAGCTATAATTGTCATCATAACCATAAGTGTTCATTCTTTAAATAACATTCTATAAAATATAAAAATAAAATGTTCTTTGAAATACAACTTAGCTGAGACTGCTTCAAAGGGGTAGTGAAGTAAGAAAGCAGCATTCAAATCTTTAGGCATATCCCAATGCTTCAGGGAAAGAACTGGTAAAAAGGATGTGTTCTTCCATTCTTTTTCACAAGTTACACAAAACCTAGAAAACTCTAAAGCTAAGGAAAAACAAGGTTTCAAGGAATAGATGACAGAGGACATATTCATCATTTCTCAGCCCATGAGAATACAGGTTTGGAAGCATCAACAGGAGCATTTATCTGAAAAGTCCTGCAGGAGATTTTCCACTGAGAGAAATATCTGGAAGTGGAGAAAGACTCGTCTAGAATATAGAATAAATAAACCTAAGCAATCGCATAACAGAAAGTAGAAGCACTAGCTAATGTGACACGGGACTAAAAATGCCCTGACAGGCTAATGAAGATGGAAAAATATAGAGAAAAGAAGAGAGTTTTTTTTTTTTTAAACGGGGAAAGCAAGGCAAGACTCTTTAGAATATTGCCATATCCCTTATTCCACAAAATGGTGATATACTTCTTTGGATTACATATCACCATTAGTAACAAAAACCTAGAAAATAATGGTTTAACAAATGAGTAATTTTCTCACATGAGAATTCCTGCATTGGGTAATCCAAAGGTGATAAGGTGGCTCCACAAAGCCATTAGGACCCCAGGCTCCTTTTCCTATTCTCCTCTGACTTCCTTGGCATATAACCTCTATCCTTATAGTCATTGCAAGGTCATAAGATGGCTGCTTTACCTCCAGCTTCATGCCCAGGTATGGAAAAAAGGAGGAATCAACAAGGAAGAAGTAGTGACATTTATATCAAGAATGCAAAACCCTTCCAGATGTCCTAGCAGAATTCCCCTCATGTCTCATCGCCCAAAACTACATCTTATAGTTATTTCTAGGTACAAGGGAGACTAGAAAATGTAGTAAATGTAATATTTTAGTTGGGTATGTTGCTTTCATGAACAAAATTGAGGTTCTATAAGTTAATAAGAAGGAATATCAATATTGGTTAGGCCAACAGCAGTTATCTACCTTAGATAATGATGTTAATTGTTACATTTTTATGCATTTATTTGTGGAGTTTTATTATAACTTTACCTGGTGAAATAAGAAGTTGGAAGCACACATTAGTCTATGACACTATTTTTTTTCTAATTTTAATGGTTCTTGAAACCTAAAAGTCTTAGAATCACTGAGTTAATTACCTTTCTCAAGGTTATTTATACTATGTTATCAGAGTCAAGATTTTAACCCATATCTAACTCCAAAGCCCAAGCTCTTTCCAAGAAGTGAACTGCCTCTCATAGATTACTGAAAGTTAACTCAACTACTCCTCTTCCTGGAAAATTTTAATGTCCCTCCAAGCAGGTTGCTTACTCATCTGCCAATATATATCCCAAATTTGTTTGTTTGTTTGTTTGTTTGTTTTTCCACTGCACTGCTCAAATGAAATAACACAGCACAACACAAGTTCCACATTCAGGAAAGCAAATTATTTGAAAAGCTCAATAAGATAAATAGTCTCTTCTATAGCTGTTTAAATAAAATGGCATCTGATAATAAGTTACTGTTTTGACCTTTATTATATGTGTAAATACAGATCTGTGCAATGTGTTTGAAAAATCAAAAGGCTTAACTTTCATGGTTTCAGCATTGGCAGACATAGAATTTCTCTTCATGTTTGACACAAAGATATGTTTAATTTTTTGATTCTCTATAAAAATAGATTCACTTTTTCACTTTGAAACTGGCTAATAAATGGAATTGAGCTCAGGGAATCATCTCACTTTCTCTTTTGGTCACCAACCTGCTGTGCTAGCTGCCAGTACCTTTTCAATCTCTGTGTAAGTCAATTGTTTCCATTTGTAAAACAGGGAGAATTATAGTTAGGAAACAAAGAGAAGAACAGTGAAGCGTAGCATGAAAATTTCAGAGTTTTCAAATAAAAAAGCCAAAAAGGATATAAATAACCTATCTTTTCAAGGCAATTAAATAACGTTGAATTAAACATTTCTTAAACATAACATACTGCCTTAGGATATAAGCAGCCGTATATTTATCACACCCCAGCCGATATGCCACAGAAAATGTAACAGCTAAATTGATTTGATTTGGAACTCATCATTTGGTTCAGAAAAGAAAGAGAATGGAGTGCCTATTGTCTAAATCTTTGCTCTCTTACTCACTCTTTCACCCAATGCAATCAGTTAAGGGTTAAATACACCACCTGGAATTAAGGTGGCCAGTCAAATTCACAGGATATTGGATTTCCAGGGTACTTAACCATGACTACTCATGTTATAAAACAAACAAAAACATAACAAGGACATACTACTTGAATAGTTATCAGGCAAATGAAGATATTAGTCACATTAGAGAGCAACATCATATCCTCAAAACCTGCACGGTGTTCAGTTATCAATATATCAAAATACAATTATGATTGGGGAGTAATCTTTCATGAGTTCACAGTTTACCGTTAGATACCCATTTTGCTAATAGGAAAAACAAAAGCCAAAAAAGAAACTCACCAAAGTGTTCTCTGGAATTGAGGGTTGTGATTACTCACTTTCTGATCTTCCACAAACACCCCAATCTGTCTTGCTATGGCTCTTTTGCTTCAGCCACCAAAATTGAGCTCAGTCTAAAATGCAGTATCAACCAATTTATTTGACTTTCTGTAAATATCTATAGACTTAACTTCCTCCTCTTCTTTTTCTTTCTCCACCTGAATCAGTTTAATCTACAAAAATTAGTAGTAAAATTCTTAAGAGGATTCTCAAATGTTCATGAAACCTGAAGCTGTATTCTACAGTGCAGTTTTCTGCAGTATTCCATAATAACATCCACCATATTGTTGCATATTAACAGATCTTTTTCCATCATTTCTGCTGGGTCGTCAAAAAAGTAATAAACATTTCCTTGAAGTTATCTGCACTGCCAAAGACTTATTCTAAAGCAACAAAACAAGTCACCAAAAGTACAGTCGTCCTCTCTCATCAATGGCTTTGCTTTCCATGGTTTCAGTTAGCTACTGTCAGCAGAAGTAAAAAAATATTAAATAGAAAACTCCAGAAGTAAATAATGTATAAATTTTAAATTGTGCTTTTTTTCTGAGTAGGGTAATGAAATCCCTGGCTGTTTCATTCTGTCCTGCACAGGATATGAATTATTTCTTTGTCCAGAGTACCCACCACTGTCTATGCTAACTGCTTTACTGGTCATCAAAATAGTCATGGCTTGATGATCCAGGATTACCTGAAGCAGATAATTCTCCTGACGTATTGTCAGTTCAACAGTAGCCTAATGCTACGTCACAATACCTTCATCATTCACCTCACTTCTTCTCATCACCTAGGCATTTTATCATGTTACATCATCACAAGAAAGGTGAGTACAACACAATAAGATATTGAGAGAGGGAAAGGGAGAGACCACCTAACTTTTATTACAGTATATTTCTATAATTGTTCTAATTTATTAGTCATTATTGTTTATCTCTTACTGTGCCTAATTTATAAATTAAATTTTATCATAGATATGTATGTGTAGGAAAAAAGAAAACTTAGTATGCATATGGTTCAGTACGATATATACTAAGAAATCCAAGGTTTCAGGTACCCACTGGTAGCCTTGGAATATATTTCTTGTGGGTAAAGAGAAACTACTGTGTAAGTTTAGAACTTTTAAATCTTTTACATGAATACATTATAGAAGGTATAATATTTCAAGCACTGTGTGACCCTTTTTCATTTCTCAAGTTGTGAAGAATTCCATTCCTGGCATACTTCTTTAATATAATCAAACCATAGTTGAAATTCTTGTGGAAATAGTTTCCACCTTCTATATCTAGCGGTTTTGTTTTATTGTCTTTTCCTGCTGTACATCCAACAACATCAGTCCAAGATCCAGAGGCAGCCACCAGCCTCTTAGTGCTTGCTCAGATTGTGTAAATTTTTTTTTAGTTTCTTAATCGATAAATAATATTTGTACATATTTATGGTATACAAGCATACAGTGTGTAATGATCACATCAGGGTATTTAGGCTACACATCACCTCAAATATTTATAGTTTTCTGTGTTTGAAGCATTTTATATCTTCTCTTCTGGCTATTTGAATTTATTAAAACAAAAATGAAAAATGATTGCTAAAAGAGTAGATTTTAAATGTTATTATTACAAAAAAGATAAGTACGTGAGGTGATAGATATGTCAATTAGCTCAATACAGTCATCCCATGATGTATACATATATCAAAACATCTCACTGTACCCCACAACTATATACAATTATTACTTGCCAATTAAAGATAAAAACTAAAACAAGCAACCCAAACTCCTTGTCGGAATACGAAAAATTACAAATATCTATGGTCCATCCCCACCAGAAAACAATAAGGGAAAAGTATGTGATACTGTAAAATCCCAGACTTCTACATACAATATTTATTCCCAGATGGCACAACTCAGTGCCCCAGTTGAACTGCCAATGTGAGGATTCCCTTTACCACATTCCTCTTGCTATGAGAGATTAATATAAGCACTATATTGTTTTGGCTGGGCCCATTTTGTCTTCTGTCATCTTTCTGAAAACTGTTTAGTGGCTAGGGTGGGGGACACTCCTAGCTCTGTTTTAGAATATAGTTTGAAGCAGATTTATCCAGATAATGTGCCAGAGATCACAGAAAGCACAAGAGCTACCACGAATTTAAAACAATGTGATAGGCACTTCTCTTTTGTCACCTAAGGTGTCTCCATCTATCCTCTAAAGTTGGGAGGGTGCCTGTTCTCTAATCAGGATATTGTTTAGGGGCAGATACACTCATCACCCTCCAGTTTACCATGATGCTGTTTCTGATACTGTCGGATGACGATGCCAGAGAGGGATCAAGGTATAGGTTGGAACAGTAGGCTATTTTGCTCATTTTTCTAAATACACACAAACTTGATTTAAGAAAAAAGTAAGGTTATATTCAAACATACAGAGAAAGGGTGGTGAAAATGTGAGAATCATATATTTGGTCTAGCTTACACTTCCCATTTTACCATGCAAAAATGCTTGCGATCTTATTGCCCGTATATTCAGTGTATCACTCATGGCCACTCCCTCCTTCCTTATGTTATCCTTTCTTCTTTCTTCCTGCAGTTCCTGCTTTGATAAATGTCTTTCCTGAAGAAGTCCTTTCTCCTACCTTTTCCCATTAAAATATGCTACTTCGTCTTCAAGAAACAAATTCAAAGTATCCTCACATGCTTTATAAAAGGCACATATTCAGGTACTACATTGTTGTCTCCTCAACACATTTTCTGCCACCAGCTAAAAGAAAGGGGTGAACCTTGGTAGAAATGTCAGGCCTCACATTTCAAATTGCAATTTGCATTTCCTTAAATATCTAAAAACTTAGACACATTTCACATTGTGAAGATTAGTTTTCTGCCAAAATCCTTCAATAGATCTGCATAAGAGGCATAGTCTCTGATTAGCTTAACTTCAATCTTATAATGTCAGAGACACATTTTTCTCTTTCATGACTGGGGGTTGCATTACAAAGCCATCTTCCATTATCTTGGTCTTGAAAGACACTGAGCCCATCTGATCTTCCCTAATTTCTGGATGTTTTTTCCCCACTGGAGATTATGAATGTGTCCTAGTATTAACAGAAAGCTGCAAACTCCTTGTCAAGTATGATTCTTTTTAACCCAGCAAAGCCTTCCATGGTGTTCCACCACTCCTGTTTATATTCCTTGCATTCCAAAAAACTTGATAGCTTTTATTATCTCAAATGTTACCTTTGCCTTTTTGTTTTTCCTACTTTGCTCATGCCATGCTGTCCGCTATTCTTTGTATTTCCTTCTCTGTCCAAAAATCTTACCTACTCTTCAAGTTCCGCCTTTCAAACTATTTTTTCATGAAGACTTCCCTGATCAGCACAATTACCAATCATCTTTATCTACTAAGCTTCAGTAGCACTTTATAATCATCTTATATCATCTTTATTGTAGCAGTTTAGTATAACAAACTTGGATTTCAGATTAAGAATTAATTAGAATTAGATTCTAACTCATATTTTCTAGCTGTGTGAAATTGGACAAGACATTTAACTTCTATGAGCCTTAGCTTTCACATTTGTAAAATTTGGGGAAACAGGATTATTATTAAACTTATGTAAGATTGTATGCAAAAGACATTTAGCAAACTGGTTGTCACACAGTAGATATTCAATAAATATAATTTCCCTTCCCATTTTGAAATTCTGTTTGGAGTATTTTGTTATATATTAAAATACTTGAGATTGTTGTTTAGTGACTTCCTATATACTCACTTTCTCCCTCCCAACTTGATTGTAATCTCAAGGTTAAAAAACATTTATTTTGTTTTTCTCTACATTGAATCTAATATTGTATTACACACACAATAGACACTTAAGAAATGCTTATTAATGTTATGCATTCCAGAACTCATCTGGTACATATATTCAAAACCATTGAATGTGTACTTCAAATGGGTGAAATTTATGGTGTGCAAATTATACCTCAAATCTCTTTAAAAATAAAAAGAACTCATTCTACACTACTATATGATCCAGCAATGAGAAAAGATCTTGAGATTAATAAATTTTGGGGGTAGACATTTATATTATTTACCAATATTTAGTTCTCTAGTTCTCGTCTACTTCTAGGTATGTGATGTTAAAGAAAAATGATATTAGACATACTCGTTAAAATGGTTAGGTCGAGTTTATTCAGGGGAATTACTACAATGGGGCTTTAGAGTAGGAGAGAGAGATTGGACTCAACTCCAAATACAACAAAGAAAAGTTAGGGATTTATGGTCAAGGAGCACAGGAGTTTCGGTGGTGGTGGATGGAAAATTACATACTAAGAGTGTAGGGTAAATCTTTGTTAAACTGACCTAACAAGATTCTTGCTGAAGGCAGGCCACAGTGATCAGATATCACCTGGGGCTGGTGCAGGATAAGAAACCCAATCAGATATCAAAGTTGATAAGATATTAAAGTTGAGGAATTCAGAGTAAACCAATTTCACCATATTCTTGCTAAAATCTGGTGATGCAAAGATGAGCATGAATATCTGAATGTCGAGGTCTAGTCTGGAAGATAATTCAGAAGAACCTGACTAGAATTTGGTCAAAGATAGACTCTTTATCAGTGAGAAGATTTTATTTTCCTGCTCCCTTAAAGGAAGGCATAGATATTTGACTGTCCTTGGCTAATGAAATATGATTGGAACTGGCATATCACTTCAGTCTGGAAATATTTAATTCCTGGTTATGATCTCTTTAGTGCTTCTTTCCCTACCAAGGCAGTTGAGGAAGAAGTCTCATGTAGATATAACAGTAGAAAAGATTAAAGTAGCCAGAATTACTAAGTAGGAAGGATAGCTGCCCTGAAGAGTCACACATACCTGCAATAGATTTTGATTAAGCTGGAAATCAATATTTGTCACAATAAGCTTCATTTAGCAGAATTCTAAACTGGCTCCTAGTAGCCTTGCTCTCTAGTGTACATTGTCTGTCTAATCATATCTCTTGGAGTGTGAAAGGACCCATGACTATGACGGCATAGTCACTTCCATGGTTAGTTACTTTATATGGCAAAGGTGATGGGATAGTTACATTTTTTACATTAGACAGACTCCTCTGTAGCAGACTAAGTGAGACTTTCCTGCTGGCATTGAAGAAATAAGCTGCCATATTGTAAGACAGCCACATGGTATGATCTGAGGACAACATGTAGGAATTCAGAGTGACTAACTGGCAGCCAGCAAGAAAACTGAGACCTCAGTCCACAACTTCTAGGAACTGAATTCTTTCAATAATTTGAAAGAGCTTGGAAAGGAACCTCAAGCCTAAGATGAGATCACAGACCCAGCTGACAGTTGGATTTCAACCTGGTGATACCCTGAGTAAAGAAACTAGGTACACTGTGTCAGGACCTATGACTCATATGAACTTACTCATAGAAACTGTCAGATAATAAATAGGAATCGTTTAAGTTGCCAAGAATTTTTGTTATGCAGCAATAGAAAACTAATATATAAGCCAGTTAGATCCTTGTGTTACTACGCTGACTGATGTAGCATCCTAAGCACATACTTTTATGAGCCATCTCATAAGAAGGGAATAAAAAAAGACCCTTTCCTAATGGCTAGCCCTACATTTGTAAATGAAGGTACACTGCTGAATTATAAAGACTATGTGTATTTCCATCCTAATTATTTGCTTTGCATTTTACTGCACTGTAACAATGGAACAATCACAAAAATAATCTATAAGGAATATGCTGAGTGGAATGATTTTTCATCAGTAAAGCAAAAGACCATTCTTAAAGTACTAAAAGTATATTGAGTATTTTTGCATTTACACATTGAAACAAAATGGTATCATTGGGTTTTCTCTTTAAGTTAGCAGGGCTAGTACTATTGCATTTTGACTCCCAGGCTTGATCTTAATTTTATGCCATATAAATTCTGTAATAAAGTTCTTTTCTAATACGTAAACACATAATCTTTCATTCAGTGACCAATGACTCTGAAGCACCAACAACATGAAATATTGAGATGAAAAATTTACTGAATTTATAATTTCTACAAATAAAGTACACTAGAATATCATTACAGTATAGCTTAATTATTATAAAAATTTATATAAGTTAGGGGACAAATTGGTCAAAATAGTGGAAACTGTATCACAGCACTATGTAAGAGGTAAAATCTGCACTATGAAGTATTATTCCACTACATGGCTAGGCTTACTCATTGGAGAATGGTGCACTGCTTCATGGTAAGATTAACAGTCTCCCAGAAGTCTTCTCACTCCAATGATGCACCTCGCTCACCTGTCCCAGATGCCCATATCTACTATTAGAGATGAATTTACTTAGATACATATTCCTTGTCCTTTGCTATTTAGCAACTATCTCTAGGAGTGATATCATTTTAATTTTCATTATACATTTATATTTTGAGTATAGATGCTCTATCATGCCCTTTCAAGAAAACATTATTTTGATAGGAAAATAAGTAGAGATTCTCGATTCCTGAAGGAAAGTGCCAAGATGTTGTAGAGATGGGTTGAGAGAAGCATCAGAAGGAAACTGCTGGGCGCAGTGGCTCATGCCTGTAATCCTAGCACTTTGGGAGGCTGAGGTGGGTGGATCACTTGAGGTCAGGAGTTCAAAACCAGCCTGACCAAAATGGTGAAACTCCCATCTCTACTAAAAATACAAACAAATTAGACAGGTGTAGAGACGGGTGCCTGTAATCTCAGTTACTCAGGAGGCTGAGGAGAATTACTTGAACCCAGGAGGCAGAGGTTGCAGTCAGCTGAAATTTTGCCACTGCACTACAGCTTGTGTGACAGAGCATGAGAGTCTGTCAAAAAAAAAAAAAAAAAAGTCAGAAAAGAGAAGCCATGGTTTCCAGGAAAACTGCACTAATTTTAAGTTTTTTCTATGTTTGGCACAATTCCACTGCATTTCAAAATTTACTTTTTAAGGTTAGGTTAGTTATGAAAAATAGAAATGAGTAGTGGAAGTATGTTTCAAAATTGCACAAACCCAGAGTGGTTAACTACTTTCCATGGATGAATTTTCAGTATCACTAAAACTCCTGAAATTGTATGCAAATGTTTTGCAGTTATGTGCATTTTGCTGGGGGCGGGGGAGATAATCTATAGCTTTCAACAGATTATCAAATAGGTTCATGACCAAAAAAATCATAAGAACCACTGGCACATAGAATGAAAATGTTTCTTATATAAGCAGCTAAAGCCTGCAACAGCACAAGTAGCACTTTGCCTATCAGTGAAGCTACCCATGTTACAGAGAGCCCATTGCTTATCTAGCGCAAGCCAGTATCTTAACCTGTTACTGGCTGCCATTTTCTACTTATGCCATTAGTTGAAAACAAAGACAGAACGAAAAGGGAGCTAAGAAAGAGCTTCTTTTCCATTCTACAAAAGGTTTCATAATGTAAAATAAATGTTTCTCTAATGAAGGATCAGTAACTTGGACAAATGCTGACTTTCACCAGATAAATATATGCATATCACCAAAAGAAAAAAGGGAAAATATTTGCATACATAAATTACAGAGGAAGACAAAATGAAATTTATCTTAGTGATCTTATTTTTTTTAAATCCATTACATAAAAACAATTGTGATATGGAACAATGTCATATTCCACCAAAAATAATGAATGTCAGTTGCATTTTTAAAACTCATGTCTTTAACACACCAGAAGAGCTCATTAAAGGAAAATAAAAATATTTTAGTTAAAAATAATGCATGTGAAAAAATAATTCAAAACATAATAACAACTTTAAAATACACACTATTTCTTCATTTGTATTTTTAGTAAAATTCAAAGTAACAGTCACTGAAATAAGATAGAAGACTATTTCCTTATTTTGTAAACTAAGTCTGAAGGTTAGTAATTCAGACTTAGTTAGGATACTTCTACATTTTCAAGGACCTAGGCTCTTTCTTTTTTTTTTTTTTTTTTTTTTTTTTTTTGAGACGGAGTCTCGCTCTGTCGCCCAGGCTGGAGTGCAGTGGCGCGATCTCGGCTCACTGCAAGCTCCACCTCCCGGGTTCACGCCATTCTCCTGCCTCAGCCTCCCGAGTAGCTGGGACTACAGGCGCCCGCTACCACGCCCGGCTAATTTTTTGTATTTTTAGTAGAGACGGGGTTTCACCGTGTTAGCCAGGATGGTCTCGATCTCCTGACCTCGTGATCCGCCCGCCTCGGCCTCCCAAAGTGCTGGGATTACAGGCGTGAGCCACCGCGCCCGGCCGGACCTAGGCTCTTTCTATCTGATTTTTCTGTCATCTGTGGCTTCCACCCCCAAGTCATCTAGATCTGTAGCCATTACATTTACATTCTCTCCCACAGAAAGGAGGGAACGCTGAAGAAAAGCATTTATCTCCCCTCCTTGTTTAAAGACATCTCTCAGAAGTCACCTGTTACGGATTCAATTATGTGTCCTCAAAATTCCAGTACCTCAGAATGTGACCTCACTTGGAAACAGGATCATTGCAAATGTAATTAGTCAATACGAGATTGTTAGGGTGGGCCCTAAACCAATATTGCTGGTGTTTATATAAAAATGGGAAATGTGGACACAAGCAGATGTGCACACAGGGAGAACACAGCCATCTATAAGCCAAGGAGAAAGGCTTGGTACAGATCGTTCTCTTGCAGCTTTCAGAATGAACCAACCCTTCTGAAACCTTGACTATGGATCTCTCGCCTCCAGAATTGTAAAACAATAAATTTCTACTGTTAAAACCATACAGTTTGTGGTACTTTGTTAAGGCAGCCCTAAAAGATTAATATGTCACACAAAAACCTTTCTTCTTACATCACACAAGCTAGATAATACTCAATTCCATGGGCAAATCTAGCTTCAATAAAGCTAAGAATATAAGTCTTTTTTTCTGAACAGCCATCTGTTCAGCTAATGTTTGCCACAAAATGAAAAGTGTCTCCAGCCCTCACCACAGTTCCTCTCTCTCGTGTATAAGCACAGTATACTATTTCTTTTGTAGACTTCCAGATATTTTATGGTTTTTTTGCACATAGTTTGGAAGTATTCCAAGTGATTCACCATGCACTCACCACTCCTGCTTTCAACACAATTGATCAAAACCAACTTCGTATTATACAGTGGAGTTAAAACCTATGCACTTCTGGGGCTAGTAGAGTTCAATGATCATTTAGCATATAAGGTATTTAGCACAACTTCTGGCATATAATATGTTTTAAATATAAGTTAGTAGCTTCTATAAAACAGGCAGCTTTACATGCCTATACTTTTTTATCATCTGATTTAAATTGCATTTTCTCTGTAAAGTGTACATGTCCTCTTCTAGACCAAATTAATCACTTTTCTTTTCTCACTGAACTTATACATAACTCTATCAAAAACACTAAAATGGACTAACACTTGAGGACTGTTGATATGGTTTGGCTTTGTGTCCTCACCCAAATCTCATCTTGATTTGTACTCCCATCATTCCTACATGTTGTGGGAGAAACGTGGTGGGAGATAATTTGAATCACGGGGGTGGTTTCCCCCATACTGTTCTCGTGGTAGTGATTAAGTCTCATGAGATCTGATGGTTTTATCAGGGGTTTCCGCTTTTGCATCTTCCTCATTTTCTCTTGCTGCTGCCATGTAAGAAATGCCTTTCGCCTCCTGCCTTGATTCTGAGGCCTCCCCAGCCATGTCGAACTGTAAGTCCAATTAAACCTCTTTTTCTTCCCAGTCTTGGGTATTTCTCTATCTGCAGCATGAAAATGGACGAATACAACTATTTAAGTTTATAAAGACTTTATACATTATCTCAGCTAAGGCTTATATTCCCAACTCCTGGATACAGATGAGAGAAACTAACACTTAGCTCACTGGTAAGCATGATGAAGCTGAGATTTGAATACAACCCTTTTTATGAAAATTCTATGCCAATTCACTAAATATTATTTATTGTAATTCTCACAGTGGTAGGCAGAATTTTGGCCACCATGACCTCTACTCCCTGGTGTTACTCTCCTGGATGTGTTAAGTTACATGGCAAAAGAGATTTTGCAGATAGAATTATTTTTACTAACTAGCTGACCTTAGAATAGGCAGATTATCCTGGATTATCAGGGTGGGTCCACTATATTGACATTAGCTCTTAAAAACAAAAGAGAAAGGCAGACATGGAGGTCATAGAGATCCCAAGCATGAGAAGGGCTCAACACATCATTGTTGGTTTAAAGATAGAAAGGGCCACATGAGTAGGAATACAGGCATGTTCTAGTAGCAGCGAGTAGCTCCCAGGCAGCCAGCCAGCAAAGAAACAGATACCTCATTTCTACAGCCTCAAGGAAATGAATTCTGCCAACAACTTGAAGCAGCTTGAAGGCAGATCTTTCTCACAGCTTCCAGCTAAAAGCTTCGCCAGGCCTGCCACTTTGACTTTGGCCTTGTGAGACCCTAAGCAAAAAACTCAGCTGAGCCCTATTGTGCATGGACTTCTAACTCATGGAAACTATGAGAAAATTGATGCATGTTGTTTTAAGTTGCCAAATATGTGGCAATTTGTTATGGCAGCAATAAATAAATAATTCATCAATTTACTTGTCTGTGGCCTGAACTAAATTATGGGTTGCTAAAGAGCTGCTATTCATTTTAACCAACCCACCCCAACCAAACCACCGCATACAGCCTATATTCATAATTGTCAGTAGTAGTAGTCAATAAATTACTGACTAGTGTTTATTGAGCATTTTTGTGTCAGATATTAAGTGTATCACATGTAAGAATACACTTAATTTGCACATTATGAAGTAGGTGGACTGCTAGTCCTATTTTATAGAGGAGGAAACAGGTTTAAGTATCACAGACAAAGTCAAACAGCTAGTAAATAGCAGTGTCAGATTTTGAATCCAGGTGGTCTGGTTCCAGAGTCTGTTCAACACTAAGAACCACTATGCTATATGGTCCATTGAATAAACACTCACTGAATGTATATTAAATTGTTTGTGGAACATCATAGGAAGTACTTCCTCTTTTAGGAGGAAAAACAGGTATTTAAAGTAAAGGTCTGTTTTGGCAATTGTTTTAACAGAGTTTCTCAAATTTGCTCCAGTCTCTTTACCTAGATATTTGCATTCAGTAGGTTTGGTATGTGGCCAGGAAATCTGCCCTTTTCAAAGCCCCAGGTGATTTTTATGCTAGGGTCAGGCTGGGAAACACTGGCATATATCATCCAAGTGTTGATTTAGTAAATAATTGAAAACTTTGGTTTTAATAATATTCTAAACAAGTTAACAAAGTAAATAAGTCACATAGTAAAGTTCAAGGCATTATTTCTCCTTTTAGGTTCCTCCAAAATAGGATAAAATGTTATGGAAGCTCTGGATTTTAAAGGACGGCTGTTTGTGAGAAGAGCCACCGCAGCCCAATTAATTTAAGTATCAGATTCAGGAATACATTGGAGACTTGAAAACTTTTCATATTTTTAAAATGCAAGCTTTTCCGGTCTTTTGAATTAAAAAATAGATCAGGATAAAAGTATAAGTATTTAAACTCAGTTCTCTCTATATTTATTTTAATCAGTATCGGCAATTTACGTGACTTGTTATTAAAGTAAAGGGGCCTTTTAAACAGGGCTAAGGTATATTTATGTATGTTTTACACGGAATATTTTATCACAAGCTTTGAATGAATTGTTTTATTTTACTGAATTTATCATAACAAGTTATTTATTACATGTTCTCTTATTCGTGTTGTTATCCCGCTCAGTGAAAAATAATTTATATTTTCATGACATTTACTTGTTGATAGTAGTTTTTATAACCTCGAAATTTGGTTCTACTATTCATTTTTATCCATGAGGATTTGTGATTTAAAGATTTTACAACAGTCTCCTGAGTTTTATGCATAGTGAATCATGATACTGGAAAACTTTCTCCTGTGTATGAGGTCAATAGTAGAATGTTATTATTATATTTTACAATTAAGTATAAGCGATAAAAAGTTTAGCCAAATTTTAATTTAGTAAGGAATACTGTATACCTAACCATTTGCATAGAAATTATATTTTCATTGTTTCATATTTATACCAAAGACAGATACCCAGTATTCAGATGAAAAGTTATGACGGATTATTCTTGATAATCCATTTTGTTCCTATTTATTTGTTATTTAATTTTGTTCCTATTTATTTGGTTACATATCATAAAACAAATGCAATTGTCCAAACTGAGAAAGTCCAACTGGAATGCTCTAGTTATGGGAGAACTTATATTCATAATTATAGGCTGAAAGATACATACCATACTGAAGTGTTTCTGTGACCAACAAGGAAAGATTAAATTATGCCTAGCACATAGTTTGTATTCAATCTATTTTATTTGTATTCTAATTCTATGAGTAATATTATATATATTGTTTATAATAAGTATCCACTAAATAGGCTATTAAATTCCTCAAAATACTTCATTTCTTTACATTGTTGGATAACAATTTGTCATACTACATCTTTAGACATTCTTTTACTTTTTTTTTTAAATTAAGGCTCGTTATTAGTTGCAGCTGTCAGATGTTCATTCTGAAAGGTGTAGCAGAGAAGTTGAGGAATCTTGAAGTGCCTTGACAAGCCCTGATGAGCCTCGTTATTTCTGCAAGATGGGTGCAGAGAAGAGGGAAAGGATGCCAATTCAGTAGGTAAGGGACTCCAGTTTCCCCTCCGGACTTTTCCCAAACTAAAAATGCCATCAATTAGTGCTCCATTTATGTTAAACGATCTATTGTTATAAAAGGCAGACAAACTTATGAGGTTTAATTTTTATGCTTTTTCTTTTTCATTCCTTTATGCTTATCTGTTGTTACTGAGCTGCTAAGGAATGTTTGCTATCACGTGAGAACTTACAACGTAGAATTCTATATTTGGCTATCTCTAGCTGCTCCCTTTTCACTGCTGAATCTATCAACTTTTGCTAACATACCTTACCTTAGCTGTATCTTCAAATATGCTATAGTATGAGCTGTTATAAAGCAGTTAACAAAAATCACTAAATCAGCAAATGTACTTTTAAAAATAAAGCTAAGTCAGTTGGTTGCCTCATTATGACTTGAGAGAGGTACTTTGGATGAAGCTTCTGAGCATTTTCACTGCTCAGTGGAATGTTTTGTTTATTTTGATTCTGTGAAACTCATAGCTGAAATGTGAAAACTGATGAATGGAAGTATTAACTATACTAATTATATTTGGGCTATCAGGATAATAAGTCAACCACACAATCTTAATATTGGAGATTTTATGCCATTTTGATTTTCCACAGATATAAAAATATATATTCCATCACCGCTTCCACCACTGACAGTACAAAGCCAAATATAATAATAGGCTACTATTGTTTTCAGAGTATAACAGTAAACAATGCTGAAGGTATAACCCATACATAAAACAGTATGTTTGTATATTGCACAATAATAGTAATAACCTAAGTCATGAATCAGCATCAATATGTAAGTTTTTACTCTCTCTTCCTTGATTATGGGTTTTTTGATGATGTAAATGCTATCATGTTCAATTTTCCATCCTTTCATCCCCAACCTTATGCAGTGCATTTTCTCTAATATACTAGGCACCAATTAATATTTTCTGAATAAATGACAATCCAGATTATCCACAACTTTTCCAATAATATAGCTATGTTATCAGTAATACAGCTATTTAGAAAATTATACTGTCTTTGAAGACAGAGGCCTTGTCTAATTCATCTCTATATTTTTCTTATCTCCTCACATAGTTCAGTGAACAAGAATGCATCAATAAAACAATTTTTAATTTAACTGAATAGAACTAAGTGAGTAGAGAAAGGGACTAATGTGACTAAGACCATGCAGTTTGAATTCACACATAGTATATTCATAGGCTGTTTCTCTAAACCTAATTTATGTCAACCCTCGTAAATGTGTGCTATTGATCTTAAAATGAATGTACCACAAAAATGTTCATAATTTAAAGTAGTGTTTGTCAATCTGCACTTGGAAAAACCTGGGGTTACACAGAGTGTCCTCAAGGAGAAAAATAAAAGTGGAAAGTGGGATTTCTTGACCCCTTCTGAAATGATTGGCTTTTTATAGCTAAACATATTATACTTCTAAGTTTTCATGTCTATAAAGTGCTCCTGGGATTTAAAAAATTGAAAACCACTCGTCTAGAGCAACCTATCCTTATTATTGAATAAACAACAGGAATTGAAGCCCTCCCAAGAATAACAGAATAAACTAGAGTTTGCCATTTAAGGGTAAGTGCATAGAAACTCAAAAGGGGACTTCTCTTTGATTTTTTTGGTCCTTTAACTATGGTAAAAAATTCATTTCACTTTCACCAGACGAATATGGAAAGTAAAAATGTGGATTTCTTACGGATTTTTAAAACAGTCCTAAAAAGTACATCCTATTAAAGTATTGAAACTTTAGGAGCTAGAACTATCATGCCAAAAACATTTGGATCAATAAGATTGAGGTCATAATTAGTGCTCTATCATATTATGTAAATGATATTAAAATTAAAGACTATTTGATTCCACCAAACAAATATGTTTTTCTGTTACATTGAGAATCTCAATGAGTAAGAAGATCAAAACAGCAAATTTTTCTCAAAGATGAAAATCAACTTAAAGAAAAAAAAGTAAACCTTTCTAATATATTTTCTTGATATCTATTGGAGTTAATATATAATACTTGAAAGTGTTTATTTTTTCCATGGATAGTAATACATCAGAAAGAAATGAGCAGTCTTTGGTAAAGCATCTTATTATTGCAAAAGGTATTAAATGGTGTTCTCTGGAGCTCTTGTGCTACTGTCTTAACTAGGTCATTAATGGTCACACATGGATATTGAGCAATTGAAATATGGCTTGTCCAAACTGACACGTGCTATAATTCAAAATATACATTATATTTTGAAGATTTAGCACCAAAATGTAAGCATATAATGACTAAATTTTATAGTGATTAAATATTAAAATGACAATATTTTAGATAATCAGGTTAATTAAATCACTAATATTAACTGCACTTATTTTTTCTTAATTTTTAATGTGGCTACTAGAAAATTTACAGTCACATGCACAACTAACACTTTTGGCTCACATTACTTTTTTTTCTTTTCTTTTCTTTTTTTTTTTTGGAGACAGGGTCTCTCTCTGTAGCCCAGGCTGGAGTGCAGTGCATGATCTTGGCTCACTGCAGCCTCAAACGTCTGGGCTCAAGCCATCCTCCTGTCTCGGCCTCCCGAGTAGCTGGGACCACAGGCTAATGGGAGTGGGTGTGGGTGCCATCACGCCCAGCTAATTTTTTTTTTTTTTTTTGCAGAGATAAGGTCTCCCTATGTTGCCCAGGCTGGTCTCCAACTCCTAGGCTCAAACCATCCTCCTGCCTTGGCCTCCCAAAGTGGTGGGATTATAGGCATGAGCCACCATGCCCAACCTCACATTACATTTTCATGGGAGAATGAGTGTTGCTCTAAAGGTTCCTTCAAAGTAGGGGATAAGTTGTTAAGAGAAGACCAAAAGGCAAGTGTTTGAGATGTGCTCTCATGTTTCAACCAGGGCAGCTCTGATTTAATTTGTTCCATATAATTGACTTCTGCTTAAGAATTTGATAAAACAAGATTGCTAAGAAAATAAAGCCTTAATATTAATTGCTTCAAATTTTGTATATTTATGAGCAAGATAAACTAAATAAACATTTCTTATAAATCACTTATGGTCCTCTCCTTTTTTTTTCTGAGACCTCTAAGATCTGAATAAATGACCACACATCCTGATTTGCCTGGAAGAGTTTATAAACATGTTGTCTCATTTTAATAATTAACATTGTCCCCTGTCACTGTCACAAGTGTTCCATTTGGGCTATAGGTTATATGATCACTCTAGTTCTGACCAACTTTTCACAAGTACAACCTCAGAGTCCCTAGTATTCTTCCCTCAGAACATGTCTCTTGCCTCCGGCCCAAGGGTTTTCTGTTGACACGGCCATAAATGAGATCAGTGCCCTTGCCCATATGGGAGCAACCTAGAAATATAGAAGAAATAAAGCCAAATGAGACAACCTTTGAGCAACGGAAGATAGGAGTCAGGGAAGAAATTATTTCTTCTGTTTTCTCCCACATCTTTCCTTTCTTGGGACGGTTTATAAATAGTATGTATAACATGGAGGATGGGAGTGTAAGTAATCAGTTCCAAGCATCAGGCATTCAGTCACATTTAGCAGTGGCCAGCTCAATAACACATCTTCATATTAACTCTTTCTCTATTCCTGATTTTCTCTTCTTGTCCCTCATCCTTGCTCCTTGCGATAGGACTCCCTAAGAAAACAATAGCACAGATGCCCTCTGCAGGGGGTTTACTTTCTGTTGAATACAGGCCAAAATAATACCTTAACATAGAAAGCTTAAATATGTCAGGCTCTGCCAGATTACTTGTATGAATAACCATCATAATAATATCTTTTCAGGTAAAGCTACTTGTACCCCACTGAAAGCTAATCAATATGGAACCAATCTTTAATTTAAGTAAGGGAGATTTAGGGAACTCTATTTAAGCATGAATCATCATGTGATCCTATCCTAAATCAAGCATATTTTTTTCATAACTTGGCTTTTGCCTTTAGAATATCTTTAAGATACAGTCATCACCGTATACCTCATTTCTAGGAACCAGCTATGTTGTCACGCACCTTTTGCTTATGCTCCAGATTATCCATGAGAACAAATGCTTATACCAATTATTTTGTATTCTGTGTGCAGATCAATTTTTAGGTCCTGTCATTTTTCTTCTGAAATTTTCAGCTCATCCCATTTCAATCTATGTCATAAGAAATAGCAAATAATCTGTTCCAAGACCACAAATGAGAAAAATCAAGGTATGATCACAAGTAAAATCCATTCTCCTGGGTCCAAGCTCATTGCTCTTTCTACTTAAAATAGCTAGGAAATACCACATATACAAATGCAGAACTAAATTTTCAGTAAATCACTGTGGTGTGAAGCTACTGAGGGTATCAAAACACAAAATGTATATATCTAAAGAAATTTAAAAGAAAAAATCTCTATTAGTAAGTAATTTGACTGTGAATGGAAAAATAAACAGTAGCCTCCACTGTTAAATGTGTTCTTTCAGCCAAGAAATGCTAAACTTTCAAAGTTTTTGACATAAAATTCTTTCAGACCATGGGGTTATCCAACTTTAGTGTACATAATACACATTTGCAGGTTCTGGTAAAATGCAGATTTTCCAAATTTCATTCAACACAGATCCAGATTCCATAGGTCTTAGATAAGGCCCAGAAATCTGCAGTAACACTGAATACAAAAATATCAACTCTGACACAAAAATATCTATAAAACTACATGTGGGCTTGAGGGGAATATAAATTAAAATAACACCAAAAGTAGGCTGAAACTTAGCCCAATTTTAGAATTTGGAAAGTCCATTTCACAAACAATGAAGTCTACGGAGCTGAATTAAGAATGTAGTTGATAGCCCATATATACTTTGACATTTGAAACAGAACAAATCTATCAGGTGGAAAGAAGGTAGAAAATATGTTACGACTTCTCTCAGAGTCCATACAAACAGAAAACTGGGCAACATTTTTTCTACTACCGATATAATAGAGATACTGATTTTTAGAAGAGCCACAATTACTGTACTCCCCATACCCACCATCAATATATACCCCAACTATAGCTGTTTGGAGACTTTGACTCCCCAAAAATGACTAGGTAAGAAATATGGTGAAGTTGTCTTTGGTGAGCTTTTTTTATGTGTAGGAGTCAGGATAATTAAGGAAGGAAGTGTATTTCCATAATAAAAGCCTGCAGCTCAGGGCAGAGGTGGAAAGACCACAAATAGCATATTAAGCTGGATTGTAATTGTGTGTGTGTGTGCACTGGCACATGTGCATATGCGAAATTCACTGGTTTGGGACAGTGATTCTTAAACTTTATTGTATATCAGAATCACCTGGGGGGCTTGTTAAGCCACAGATGGCCATATGATTTCTAATTCAGTAGGTCTGAGGTGGAGACTGATAATTGGCATTTCTAACAAGTCTACAAGTGATGCTGATACTATATGTTCAGAGCCACACTTTGAATATCATTAGTTTATAATGCCAAAGTGTCATGAAATTGGAAATAATCTTAATTGAGAAAAGCAAAAATCCACAAAATGAAAGCATGTTAGTCACTAAAAGTTAGATTAGGCTCTACACCATTCTACTTCCAGTAAGACATCTGAGAAGTGATTCCACCTGTCCTGAGATGGAAAGGGCAACCCATACGTGCTGCCTGGAGTCAAACACTGTGTTTGGGTAATCCTTCCTGACACTAACACTGAAAAAATAGTAAAAAGTCAATTTGGAAATTATTAAAAAATAATTTAGGTCGTATAAAATATTACATCATTCGAGTTGCAGAAAAGCATACCTCTGAAAAAGAAACCAGAAAAAATGTTAGAAAATTGTTTGGTGTCATCAACAGGTTAATATGGTACATAAGAATGAGCTATAAAGAATCACAAGGGAGCATAAGAATGTAATTTTTTAAAGGGCTGCAGAGACAAGTATATAGATGTAAAAAATGCTGGACAAAATAAAGAAGTGTTTTAGAAAATTACAGTTGCAATAGCAGAATTAAAAACTACATAGCAGAGAATAACAGGGTTCCACTGTATGCTGTAGCACCTAAAATATTCTACTGGTTAGAGAATGAATATGCAGACAATGGAAATAGATTAGAAGCAGATACAATATAGTCAAATACTGACATCTGATAAAGGTACCATTTCCAACCAGAGAGTAAAAGATATATTATTCAACAAATGCAATTGGTTAACTATTGGAAGAAAAATTAGCTCATTTTCTCACATCATATGCCAAAATAAATTCCTCACTTAAGAAAATGAAAAAATTAAACTACACAAAGAGAAAGAAATACAAGTGAAAGATTTGATCTTGGTGTGGAGGAAGTTGTTCCAGGTATGGTAGCAAAGGGATAGGTAATTGCTCAAAGATAAGAATGAAGCAATAGTTTTGAATACACTTACATGTTAAAAATAAAACTTCTGCATGTGAAAATACACAATAGAAAGGAAAAAAATGTAAACCATTAAATTGGATCAAAACTTTCAATATACTTTAATATCCACTATGTCTAAAATGCCTATATATTAATATAAAAATGGAAAAACTCTATATAAAACTGATATTCAAAAAATGCAAACAGATAATGCATATAAAAATGTATTTACTCTTAAAGGGATTTTAATTTAATTTATTATTATTATTATTCTCATTTTTGAGACAGAGTCTTGCTCTGTTTCCCATGCTGGAGTGTATTTGTGCAATCTCAACTCACTGCAACCTCTGCCTCCAGGGATTCAAGTGATTCTCATGCCTCAGCCTCTTAAGTAGCTGGGATTACAGGTGCCTGCTACCATGCCCAGCTAACTTTTGTATTTTTAGTAGAGATGTGGTTTCACCATTTTGGCCCAGCTGGTTTCAAAATCCTGGCCTCAAGTGATCCACCCACCTCTGCCTCCCAAAATGCTGGGGTTACAGGCATGAGGCATCACGCCCGACCTTAAAGGGAATTTTACAGTAAAATTAAAACAAAAGTACAATATCAGTTTTTGACTGTCAACTAGTCAAGGATTAAAAACACCACCAATAATAATAATAATGATAATAATACTCAGATCTGGAAGTAGTAAAGGGAAAAGTCAATACAATGCTTATAAGAATATAAATTAGCATTACCTTCCTGGAGAAAAATTTGAAAATATACATCAAGAGCCTTAAAAGTTTTCATAATTGTGGCTCAGCATTTTCAATTCTAGAAATTTATTCTAAGTAAATAATGAACTGGGCAAAAAGATTTATGTATCAACAGAGTAATAAATAACAGTATTATTTATAATAGTAAAAGTGAAAAAATTCCCTTAATGTTAAAGCAATAGTAAACTACTTAAAAGAATTGTTGTTTCCTGAAGCACTATAATAATAAATAGTCATATAAAATATATAGAAAAATATTTGATGAAAAAACATGTTTATTTAGTAGTCTTAAATGAAAAGAACAAGTTACAATATTTTCTTTAAAATATGTTTATATATCTATATATGTTTGTTGATTTGGTGGGCTGTGTTTTTAGTTTGTTTGTTCATTTTGCATGGTCTTTAGATCAACTGCGAAAAGATTTTTAAAAATGTATGATTATGGAGCAGCACTGAAGATAGCTAATTAGAAGCAGCTGCAGTCCACAGCACTCACAGAGAGGAATGAAAAGGGGCAAGTGAATTCAGCACCTTCAACTGAAATATCTAGGTTCTTGTATTGGGAACAACTAGGCTATCAGCTGGACCCACAGAAAACAAAGAAAAGCAGGATGGGGCGACAGCTGACCAAGGAGCAGCATGGAGCCAAAGGACTCCCCACCTCTAGCTAAGGGAAGCAGTGAGTTATTGTGCAACCCTGCCCAGGAAACCATTCTTCACCCAGGGTTCTTTGCAACTTGGGATCCGGAGATCCCCTCCTGAGCCCAGGCAACCAGGGCCTTGGGTCTGAAGCACAGAGCTGTGTGGAGTCTCAGAAGAGCAGCTGCTCAGGCACACACAGAGACCCAGAAGTTTTACATACTCTGGCCCCAGGATTCCCAGCAAGGTGGCAGATCCATCCATAGATTCCGAAGAAGGGGGCTGAATTCAGGGAGGGCCAAAAAGCATCATTCTGTGCGTCCCACTTCCACAGCACCTCACAAGACCTACTGGCTTGAAATTCCAGCCAGCCAACAGCAACAGACTGAGCCTGCTAGAGACAGGAGAGAGCTGGGGGAGCAGGGCGACGTGGGTGGATAGGTGGGGAGGGAGGGGCAGCCGCCGCCATTTTTGCAGTTCAGTCAACTCAGCCTTCCAGCCAGGCTGGCTCCAGAGAGTCCAGGCGGCCCCATGAGGAGAGGTTCCAAGCAATGGAGCACACCTGCTTTGCCAGATCATGCCCAAAATGTATTTACTCTTAAAGGAAATTTTATTTTATTTTATTTTTTATTATTTTATTTCTTCATCTTTCTTTCTTTATTTCTTCTCCCCACTTCTTTAAGCAGGACCTCTTTCCATTCCTCCTCTTTGGACAGAAGGCCTTTAGTGACTCCAGCCATGCCTATATGGACAGAACTCTGACCTCTTCCAGGGATAGAACACCCAGGGGGAGGAGCAGCTGCCGTCACTGTGGTTAGTGGACTCAGCTCTTCCAGCCTGCTGGCTCTGGAGAGTATGGGAGCTCTGGACAAGGAAGGGTCCCCCCCAGTGCAGCACACCTTCTCTGCCAAAAGCAGCCAGACTGCTTCTGTAAGTGGGTCCCTAATCCCGTTCCTCCTGACTGGGTGAGACCTCCCAACAGGGGTCTCTGGACACCTCAAACAGGAGCATTCAGGTCAGCAACAGGTCAGTAATCCCCTGGGATGGAATGTCCAGAGGAAAGAGTTGGCTGCCATCATTGCTGTTTTGCAGCCCTCACTAGTGATACCTTCAGGTATGGGAAAAACTGAGGCAATTAAGGTCTGTAGTGTATCCCAAGAAAACTGCAGTAGCCTTATGGTTGCTAACCATCAGTGGCCTGACTGTAAAAGAAAAACAAACAGAAAACAACAACAAAAAGACACCATAAAAGCCCCATTCAAATGTGAGCAGCCTCAAAGATAAAAGGTAAATAAGCCCACAAAGATGAGAAAAAAAAATGCAAAAACACTGAAGACTCCAAAAGCCAGAATGCCTCTTCTCCTCCAAATGACTGTTAAAGCTCTCCAGCTAAGGCACAGAACTGGGCTGAGGCTGAGATGGCTGAATTCACAGATGTAGGCTCCAGAAGGTGGGTAATAAAGAACTTCACTGAACTAAAGGAGCATGTTGTAACCCAGTGCAAAGAAGCTAAGAATCATGATAAAAAAAAAACACAGGAGCAGATATCCAGAATAGCCAGTTTAGAGAGGAACATAACCAACTTATGGAGCTGAAAATCACAACACAAGAACTTCACAGTGCAATCACAAGTATCAATAGCAGAATAGACCAAATGGAGGGAGAATCTCAGAGCTTAAAGACTATCTTTCTGAAATAAGACCGGCAGACAAGAATAGAGAAAAAAGAATAAAAACAAATGAAAAAATCAAACCTCCAAGAAATATGGGATTATGTAAAAAGATCGAACTTATGACTGAGTGGGGTACCTGAAAAAGGCAGGGAGAATGGAACCAAGTTGGAAAATATACTTCAGGATATCATCCAGGAGAACTTTCCCAACCTAGCAAAAAAGACCAACACTCAAATTCAGGAAATACAGAGAACCCCAGGAAGACAGTCTTATATAAGAAGATAAACCCCAAGACACAAAGTTATCAGATTCTCCAAGGTCAAAATGAAAGAAAAAATTTCTAAGGGCAGCCAGAGAGAAAGGCCAAGTCACCTACAAAGGGAAGCCCAACAGACTAACAGTGGACCTCTTAGCAAAAACCCTAAAAGAAGAGACTGGGGACCAACATTCAACATTCATAAAGAAAAGAATTTCCAACCCAGAATTTCATATCCAGCCAAACTAAGCTTCATAGGTGAAGGAGAACTAAGATCCTTGTCAAACAAGCAAATGCTAAGGGAATACATCACCACCTGGCCTGCCTTTTAAGACTTCATGAAGGAAGTACTAAATATGGAAAGGAAAAACTGTTACCAGCCACTGCAAAAACAAAATTAAGTACATAGACCAGTGACACTATCAAGCAACCACGTAAACAATATGCAAAATAACCAGCTAGCATCATAATGACAGGATCAAATTCACACATAACAATACTAACCTTAAATGTAAATGGTCTAAATACCCCATTAAAAGACACAGACTGGCAAGCTGGATAAAGAGCCAAGACCCATCGGTATACTGTCTTCAAGAGATCCATCTCACATGCAAAGACACACATAGGCTCAAAATAAAGGGATGGAGGAAAAGCAAGTGAAAGGAACAATTAAGACAAAAGTAGAAACCAATGTGAGGATCAATTGCACTGCTAAATATAAGTTATTTTTTGAAAAAAAAAAGAAAATAAAACATCTTCTCTAAACACAGGCATACCTCAGAGATATTGTAGGCTTGGTTCCAGACAATAAAGCAAGTCACTTGAATTTTTTGGTTTCCCAGTGAATATAAAAGTTATTGTTACACTATACTATAGTTTATTAAGTGTGAAATGGTATTATGTCTAATATAGCAACGTACCTACTTTAATTAAAAATAATTTATTGCTAAATAATGGTAACAACCATTTGAGATTTTAGCTAGTCATCAACCTTTCACAGATAAAATGTCTTGCTTCCATGCTGCTGGCTCCTAACTGGGCAGTCAGTTGGTTGTTGAAGTTTACAGTGTCTGTGGCAATTTCTTAAAATAAGACAACAATGAAGAATGCCACATTGACTGACTCTTCCTTCCACCAAAGATTTTCCTGTAGCATGAGATGCGGTTTGATGGCATTTTACCCACAGTAGAAATTCTTTCAAAACTGGAATCAATTTCCTCAAACTCTGCCATTGCTTCATCAACTAGGTTTATGGAATATTCTAAACCTTGTGTTGTTATTTCAACAATGTTCAGAACATCATCAGCAGGAGTAGATGCTATCTCAACCACTTTCTTTGCTCATCTGTAAGAAGCAATTCCTCATCTGTTTAAGTTTTATCATGAGATTGCAGCAATGTGGTCACATCTTCAGGCCCCACTTCTAATCCTATTTCTTTTTCCGTTTACACCCCATCTGCAGTAACCTCCACTGAAGTCTTGAACCCCTCAAAGTCATTCATGAGGGTTGGAATCAACTTCCTCCAAATGCTTATTAAAATGGTGATATTTTGACCTCCTTCCATGAATCACAGGTATCCTTAATGGCATCTGAAATAACAAATTATTTCCAAATGGTTTTCAATTTACCTGTCTCAGATCTATCAGAGGAATCACTATGGCAGCTATAGCCTTACAATATGAATTTTTTAAATCAAAAGACTTGAAAGTAGAGATTACTGCTTGATCCATGGGCTGCAAAATGGATGTTGTTAGCAGGCATGAAAAGAATATTCATCTCCTATTACACCTCCATAAGGGTTCTTAAGAGACTAGGTGCCTTGCCAATGAGCAGTAATATTTTGAAAGAAATCTTTTTTTTTTTCTTAGCATTTGGTCTCAACAGTGGGCTTAAAAATATCCAGTAAACCATGCTGTAAATAGATATGCTGTATCCAGGCTTTGCTATTCCATTTACAGAGCACAGGCATAATAGATTTAGCATATTCTTAAGGGCCATAGAATTTTCAAAATGGTAAATGAGCATTGGCTTCAACTGGAAGTCATCAGCTGCAAGAGCAAATAAGGGAGTAAGCTTGTTCTTTGAAGTTTTGAAGTCAGGCATTAACTTCTCTCTAGTTATGAAACTTATAGATGGCATCTTCTTCCAATAGAAGGTTGTTTAGTTCACATAGAAAATCTGTTGTTTAGGGTAGCAACCTTCATCAATGATCGTAGCTAGATCTTCTGTCTAAATTGCTGCATCTTCTACATAACTACTTGCTGCTTCATCTTGCACTTTTTTGTTGTTCTTGTTACGGGATGGCTTTTTTTTACTTAAACCTCATGAACCAACCTCTGCTAGCTTCAAACTTTCCTTCTGCAGCTTCCCCACCTCTCTCGGCCTTCATAGAATTGAAAAGAGTTAGGGCCTTGCTCTGGATTTGGGAATGTTGTGGCTGGTTTGATCTTCTATCCAGACCACAAAAACTCTCTCCACATCAACAATAAGGCTGTTTTGTTTTCTTGTCATTAATCTGTTAACTGGAATACCACATTTAGTTTCCATCAAGAATGTTTTCCTTGCATTCACAGCTTTGTTATGTATTTCACATTGGAGGAATGGCTTTCAGCCTCTCTCAGCCATTGACATGCCTTCCTCACTAAGCTTAATCATTTCCAGCTTTTGATTCAAAATGAGAGATTCATAACTTTCTCCTACTTGAACCATTAGAGGCCACTGTAGGTTTATTAAATTGACCTAATTTCAATAGTATTGTGTCTCAAGAAATAAGGAAGCCCAAAGAGAGAGAGACAGGAGATGAGATGAGAGAATGGCCAGTGGGAACAATGAGAAGACACAAAATTCATCAATTGAGTTTACTGTGCCAAATGGTTAGAATTCATGGTTTCCCAAAAAATTTACAATAGTAATATCAAAGATCACTGATCAGTGATCACCATAACAGATATAACAATAATGAAAAAGTTTGACATATTGCAAAAATTACCAAAATGTGACACACAGAGACAAAATGAGCATATGCTATTTAAAAAATGGCACTGATAGCCTTCCTGGACACAGGATTGCCACAAACCCTCAATTTGTAAAAAAAATGCAATTATCTACAGAATGCAATAAAGTGAAGCACAGTAAAAGGAGGTATACCTGTATAACAAAGAAATAGAAAAACCCTACAAATACGCAATAGCAAAATGACAAAATTTATCTAAGTAAATGTCAGGATGACTTAAGAGTAAGCAAGGCATTAATATACTACCTAGAGGTCTAATACCAAGCCACATGGTGACCTCAATATATGCTGAGAAGACAATTCAATACAATTTAGCATGTGTTTTTGATTTAATTATGTTCTTAGTAAAGTATGAATAGAAGGCTATAGTCTTACTTTGATAGTTTTTATTTATATCTCCAAATCCAGTGCTCTTCCCAGTGGCTATCATTATTTTACCAAAAAAGTAGCAGGGTGTTGCACAGAGGAAATAATATATAATGAAAACATAAAATTTTCCTGGTGAGTGTGGTTGGGATTTTCAAGTATCCATTCTAATTCTAAAAGATTACTCTATGTTAGTTGGGGTAATCCCATTTTCCTCACGAATGATTGATTTAAAAATGGACATGCAACTCAACTGTATCCAATAAAATATAAGGGAAATTATGTTGGGACACTTGCATAAAAAGTGTGCTCCCTCCTAAGAAAGAGACTTGAGATATTACAATCGTTTTTTCTTCTGGCTATTTCAGTGTCTGGATGTGACCATCTGAACTGCTGTAGTCACACAGTAGTTATGAAGCCAAGTTCAATGACTATACCAGAAAGATTGGTCTTTGAGTTATTGTTGCACCATGGCTGGATCCTGCCTGCCCTAGTTGTCATTTTTCATGTATGTAAGATAAAAAGTAAACTAATTATTTAAACCAGTTGGAGCTGAATTTTTTTATCACTTGCTTTCTAAATGATACATCTGTGATAAACTAAATGCCAAAACTATACTTAATAATGAAACAAGAAACAAATTCCCATTAAAACCAGCTTTCCTATATACTAGCAATAGAGATGTCCTCTATCACTACTATTATTTGACATGATTTTAGGAAGTTCTAGCTAAAAATTGAAAGACAACTAATAAGCAATTAGAAGCCATAATGGAGAAAAAGTACCATTACTAATAACAAAAATATTAAATTCAGTTTTAAAACCCTACTATGAAATGTGTGGAAGTATATAAAAAGCAAACATAAAAACATGTATAAAATATTAAAGAATAATTTTAATAGCCCTTTCCCCATAACTTCTGTAGAGAAATACTTTCTTAATAGTTGATCAGGTGCATGGACTTTATTAGAGAAAAATGCTGGAAATTGGAGCTTTAGGTAAAATGAATAAACAGATTACAAGCTCAAGCTTCTGTATAGCATGTTTTATATTACATTATTTTTTATTTAGATTCCTATTTTCTTGTTTTCCTTTATTTCTTCTAAAAAATAGAAAAAGGGGATACATGTGCAGAACGTGCATGTTTGTTACATAGGCATACATGTGCCATGGTGGTTTGCTGCACCTATTGACCTATCCTCCAAGTTCCTTCCCCTCACCCCGCACCTCCCAACAGGCCCTGGTGTGTGCTGTTCCCCTTTCTGGGTCCATGTGCTCTCAATGTTCAACTCCCACTTATAAGTGAGAACATGTGGTGTTTGGTTTTCTGTTCCTGCGTTAGTTCGCAAAAATCACAAGCATTCCTTTACACAAACAATAGGCAAGCAGAGACCCAAATCATGAATGAACTCTCATTTACAATCACTACAAAGAGAACAAAATACCTAGGAACACAGCTAACAAGGGATGTGAAGGACCTCTTCAAGGAGAACTACAAACCACTGCTCAAGGAAATAAGAGAGGAAACAAACAAATGGAAAAACATTTCATCCTCATGGATAGGAATAATCAATATCGTGAAAATGGCCACACTGCCCAAAGTAATTTATAGATTCAATGCTATTCCCACCAAACTACCATTGACATTGTTCACAGAATTAGAAAAAACTATTTTAAATTTCATATGGAATCAAAGAAGACCCCATATAGCCAAGACAATCCTAAGCAAAAAGAACAAAGCTGGAGGCATCACGCTACCTGACTTCAAACTATACTACTAGGTTCCTATTTTCAAGTCATGCTCTATGCGCTACCACAGTGAATCAGGCCCAAGGCTCCTGTGTGTGGTGCTACTGCACCTTCCCTGGAAAGGCCAAACTGAAACCAGGATGAGTTCCAGGGGATAGGAGGCATTTTCTAAGACACTTGGTACCTCTCTGTCTAGGAAAAGGAGCCGTCAACAGGTATCATTTGTTGCAACTCACTACATCCCTGGGAGATATGTAGGGAAAAACAGCCACAGAACCAGAGCAAATTTAATCATTAAGCTATACTAATTATTATCATTTCTCCCTTCCTGAGCCTTGGGTCTGTTTCTCTATATTGGCTGCAGACATTGTGGACAGCTAGTAAAAATTTCGTGTACAATACTGTGACCTTGAACAAAACAGGAAAATTCCAATCTTGGACACATACCAATGTGATATTTTGTGTTTCTGTAGTTGGTCACGGGAGCAGTACCACAACCAGGTGACTGGAAAACTTTTCTTCTAAAGAGGACTGACTAATCCTAGATAATAAAATAAAATAGGCCTTTTCAACTGATTGTAGGGACCTAACTCCATCTCAGAATCTAGACTCCAGTGTACACATATGAGCTTCCTCAACTACATGCAATCACAGAAGATATAAATGTCATTCCTGGACACACATGTTTTGATATGAGTTTCAGTGGAAGTAACAGAACTAGTGGCAGAAACAAAAGTGTAAGAAAGTGGACAGTTTGGAGAGCAGCCAATAGGCAATATGTTGGCAGCAGTTATGAAGAATTCTAGCTTCAAGAATCTGTATCTGAATTCTGACCATACTGGCAAGCTGTAATAGATAACAGAGCTTACACCAAACATGAAGTTAAATATGTCCCTTCCATGAAGCTGATGTGGGCATTAGTAGCCGTCACTTGTAAAGATATCTGTGTCCTGTAAAATATAGATCTTTGGCACTCAGACCAGTAGAAGCATAAGGAAAGGGGAGGATGAGAGGGCCAGGGCAGAAAGACCTGAGCAACATATTCTGGAGTACATGGGTGTAAACTCTTATCAGTAAGTGGTTTGGGGCGGTGGGGTTGGGAGTGCTAATGACTGAGCAGTGACTCACAAAAATCCATATATTCAAGCCCTAACCTCCAATGTTACTGTATTTGGAAAAAGGGCCTATAAGGAGGTAATTAAGGTTAAATAAGTTCATATAGTAGAATTCTGATGTCTTTTTAAGAAAGGACACCAGAACGTACTCTCTCTCTCTTACTCTCTCATTCTCTCACTTTGTCTGTCTTTCTTTGTCTTTCTCTCTGCCATGTGAGGACACGGCAAGAAGGTGGCAATCTATACGCCAGGAAAAGAGCCCTCACCAGAAACTGAATTGTCTGGCACCTTGATCTTAGATTAGCAACTGCATTTCTATTTAAGCTACCCAGGCTGTGGTGTTTTGTTAGAGCAGCCCTAACAGACTAACACATAGAGGATGGAATGCATGTAGAATGGTTAGTACTACCAGTTCCTTTGAAATTGTGATACATAAAAATTCAGATTTAAACCACAATTAATATTCAATGAATGCAATAGAGGGAATATAAGCACAAGACTCTGAGATTTAGGGTGCAATGTTTTGCCTGGAAAAAAATGTGTGTGTTTCTATACTGGGGAATAATTTATTTTAGAGTCACTATTTTAAACTGAAATCACATTTTACAGGTGCTATTGGTAACTTCTCACACAGAGCCAAAAGATCTGATATTAATAAAGATAGTCCAGGGCAAACTCATTTGTGACTTCAAACTATTAGTGAAGTTGCATTTTTGTAGACAAAGTCCCATATGGGGATCAAGGCTCCTGCACTATGAAAACATTTTTGACTAGTGCTTCTTGTTGGTGAAACTGCAGTTTCCGGAAGAATGTATATCATGGTGAATGACCCTCGAAAGGCAAAAGCTAGTGAAGCATCAGCAGAGGGATAGCACAGGGCTAATGAAAGCCTTGGGATTTCTATAGGATGACAAAAATACAGAGAGAAGAGCAGAGAATTGGAAACTGGGAATTCACAGCCATGAACTTTTTGCCTTTTACAAATGTTAGACACTCTTATTGTAATACAGTAATGTAGTATATACACTTTTTGAAAAAAAGAAAAGTTTTCTTTTGAGTTTTTACACCTTGAATATTACAGTCTGTTTCTGTGCTCTCCATATATACATTGGTATATACATTGGAGCTTAGAAAATGTAGGCTTCATGAGATATTTATTATTTTATGTCAGCTTTGGGAGTAAGAAAATGGAAGCCAATTCTAGTACCAATCTTCAGAAAATGAGCACAGATAAGGAAAGGGATCAAAATATCGACAATGTCTGTAGACATTGGGATCATGAGTGGCAGCATAGTGGTTAGAAGTGTAGGCTCTCAAGCTAGTCTGCTTGTTTTGAATCTTGACTTTCACACTTACTGGTGTGAAATATTAGGAAAAATACTTAAGTTCACTATGTCTCCATTTCTTCATTTGTAAAAATAAAATAACAATAACATTGTATACCTCTGGTTTCCATGAGTATTGAACAAAATGATGCATGGACGACAAATAGTAGAATATTTAAGCCATTGTAAGTGCCCAGTCACTGTTAGCTATTATTTTCTTCAAAAATTTTTCAATTTCTTACAATAAGCATATGTTCCTTTACTATCAGAAGAATATTATATTACAAAGATATAACTTTATAACTTTACTGACATCTTTGATATATACATTCTTTCATTTTGTGGATTTTGTAATTTGGGTTTGGATAAGGTCTGAGACAAGAACATGTTATTAGCCATTCAATAGTAATCCAGTGAAACCAATCTGCATTCTGGCAAAGAATGTGAATACAATCTACATTTTAGTATCCACAACTTTTGCATTCTATTTCTGACAGTGACTAACTGTGAGACTTCGTACAAGTTATTTAACTGCCTGTACAAAATGAGGATAATAATACCATGCTTGTATGGTCGTGGTGGTGAACAGGTTAGACAAATAAGAAAGACTCCTGCACAAGGTTGACACAAACAGGCACTCCATCAATATTAGTTACTAAGACATCCCACCCACATTTAGCAGTTTAGACCAGGTATTCTGGTGTGTACGACATGCCAGTACAATTGTTTTTAAATATAGGAATACAATACAGACTGCTGGATTCATCTTTTTGCTATTGTTTTCATATAGACAATTTACAGACATACTAAGTTTATGTGGCCAAAACACAACTGTGTCAACTATTTATTTTTTTTGCAATAGCCATGTGACCAACTATAAGATACAACTTTAATGTCAGGAAGTTCCTCTAAGGGACACCTACTCCTTAATTAAATTAAAACCATGCCTAATATGAAATTCCATTATCTGTGCAATTTGATCAGTCTAAAGGTGTAAGTCAGGAAGATCTTTCAACATCAACACTTCTATAGAAGTGACATATAATCATCTGAGGTATGCAGTGGTAGACTCTTTTGCCTAAAACACTCGGGTATTGCCATTATGGTGGCATAATTGACATTGCATATTTACTCTATAAAGAATATCCAAAGAGGCTTATGATTATTATAAAATGTGAACACACAGCCATTGATGAAATTACAGAATGTCTCGAGATTTACAACGATAGAAATGACTTATTTTATCAATTTCTATTTATTTCTATTTTGTGCATGACATTAACCTTGAGTAGCTAGAAATACGTACTTCAACGTCATCTTGTATTTTGTTGATAGACACATCTCCAAAAGCATAAAGTGGAATATCAATTGCAAAAACCAGAGATTTATGTTCTCTATAGTATACTAGCACAAGTTCAAAAATCAATAACTGTTGACTAGTCCCCAGAAAAACCTAACACTGGAAATTCAATACCATAGAATATCAGGCAACACCACTCCTATAACCCAAGTAGTCTGTAGCTCAACAGAAGCTGACTTTAATAAAATAAAATTGATATATTGAATAGTGATAGCACTCTCTTGAAGCCCATCTATTTTTAAAGACAGCTTAAAGATCCATTTATTTTGGAATAGATACATTATAAATTTTGTTACGTGAACGTGAGTAGCACTGATTCAATAGACTAAAGTAATTCAAATTATCAGTATTTCCCCCAAAAACCTAAATTACTGATATGTGGTGATTAAAGATAGGAATTTTTGATGTCAGAGAGATCTTTGTTTGAATTGTCCTTCCACCAATTTATTGTGACATTTAGCAAATAATCTCTCTGAGCCTCAATTTTTTCATGTTATTAATAAATAGTAATAATCCTCAGGTTTATTTTAAGGTTTGAGTTCACATTACCTTCTACAATTCACTGGTTTATATATTCCAATATTCTGAATCCATAACTCCTATAAAACAGCTATTGTCCAGGTGTCAAGAACATACATTGGGGAAAGGACAGTCTCTCCAAAAAATGGTGTTGGGAAAACTGGATATCCATATACAAAAGAATGAAACGGCACCCCATCTCTCTCTATGTAAAAATCAAATCAAAATGGATTAAAGACCTAAATCTAAAACCTCAAGCTGTAAAACTCCCAAAATAAAACATTGGAGAAACTCTCCAGGACATTTGTGGGCAAAGATTTCTTAACACCCTACACGCACAGGCAACCAAAGCAAAAGTGGACAAATGGAATCATATCAAGTTAAAGAGCTTTTTCACAGCAAATGAAAAAATCAACAAAGTGAAGAGACAACTCACAGAATGGGAGAAAATATTTGCAAACTACGTATCTGACAAGGGATTCATAACCAGAATATATAAGGAGCTCAAATAACTCTATAGGAAAAAAAATCTATCAATATGATTAAAAATGGGCAAAATATCAGAATATAAATTTCACAAAAGAAGACATATAAATGGAAAACATCTATAGGAAAAGTTGTTCAATATCATTGATCATAAGATAAATGGAAATAAATAGTACAATGAGGTATCATCTCACTCCGGTTAGAATGGCTTTTATCCAAAATTCAGGCAATAACAAATGCTGGCGGGGATGTGGAGAAAAGGGAATCCTTGCACACTGTTGGTGGGAATGTAAATTAGTACAGACACTATAGAGAACTGTTTATAGGTTCCTCAAAAAATGAAAAATAGAGCTGACATTGATCTAGCAACCCAACTCCTAGGTATACACTCAAAAGAAGGGAAATCAGTATCTCAAAAAGATATCTGCATTCCCATGTTTATCACTATTTACAACAGCTAAGATTTGTAAGCAAACTAGGTGTCTATCAATAGATAAGTGTATAAGGAAAATGTGATACATTTACACAATGAAGTACCATTCAGCCATAAAACGAATGAGATCCTGTCATTTCTAACAACATATATAGAATTGTACTTCATCATATTAAGTGAAATGAATCAGGCACAGAAAGACTAACTTTGTATGTTTTCACTTATTTGTGGGAGCTAAAAATTAAAATAATCGAAGTTATAGAAAAAAAAAGAGTGGAAAAGTGGTTACCAGAGGCTGAGAAGAGTAGTGGGGGGGCTTCGGAGGAAGTGGAAATGGTTAATAGGTACAAAACAAGTAGAAAGAATGAATAAAATCTAGTATTTGCTAGCACAACAGAATGACTACAGTAAATAAATAATTTATTTGTATTTAAAATAACTAAAAGAGTGTATTAGTCAAGGTTTTCTAGAGGGACAGAACTAATAGCATAGATGTATATATAAAGGGGAGTTTATTAAGGAGTATTAACGCACACAATCATGAGGTGAGGTCCCGCAATAGACCGTCTGCAAGCCGAGGAGCAAGGAAGCCAGTCTGAGTCCCAAAACCTCAAAAGCAGGGAAGCTGACAGTTGCTGCCTTCAGTCTGTGGTCGAAGGTCCAAGAGTCACAGAGCTGAAGAACTTGGAGTCCAATGTTTGAGGGCAGAAACCATCCAGCATGGGAGAAAGATGTAGGCCAGGAGACTAAGCCAGTCTAGTCTTTTCAGCTGATTACATTGTGCCCACCCAGACTGAGGGTGGGTCTGCCTTTCCCAGTTCACTGACTCAAATGTTAATCTTCTTTGGCAACACCCTCACAGACACAGCCAGGAACAATACTTTGCATCCTTCAATCCAATCAAGTTGACATTCAACATTAATCATCACCAAGAGTATAATTCGATTGTTTGTAACACAAATAATAAGTGCTTGGGGTGGTGGATACTCCATTTACTCTATTGTGATTTTTACATATTGCATGCTTGTATCAAAATATCTCATGTAACTCATAAATATATACACCTACTATGTGCCCAAAAAAGATAAAAAAGTAAAAATAAATAAATAAATAAACTATTGTCAAGGTTATTAATGATCTCCATATTGCCTTCTCAGCAACATTCAACCCAACTAACAGTGTCTTCCTGAAGCATTCTCCTCTCTTTACTTTTGAGACACTAAATTTGCCTGTATACCATTTCATGATACTTCTCAGCCACATCTGAGAGCTCACCCTTCTCTGTGCAGTATTGAATCCTTGTATTCAAGATTGACTGAAGGCACAATCTTGAGATCCTAGTTTTTCCTTCTCCCCTCTCTTCTTCTTTTGTCATCTATAATCACTTTCTAGGTAATTCAATTCTAGCATCATAACCTTAAATGCCATTTATATTTTGATAATTCTAAAATATTTACTGAAACCCCAGACCTATAGTCTGAGTCTAGATTTGTATGTTATAGTTTCTTTGATGTCACATTTCACAGGCATCCTAAAGTTAATATGCAAAAGAAAAAGAGCCCTTGATTTTCAACTAACAACAACAAAAAACTTGTTGCTTACTAAATTGTCCTCAGTTTACTAACTGTGCCACTGTAAACCCAGTTTTTCAAACTGAAAGCCTACAGTTTATAATTGATTACTTGCTTTCCTCCATTTCCCAAGCCCATGCATCACCAAATCCTGTGGATTTATCTCCAAAACAAGTTCCCAGTTTACTTCTATCTCCAATACTATCGTCATTATCCAATCCTACATCTATTGTCACCTGGGACTGATTCAAATGCCTCCTAATAGGCTCCCTTAATGCCATTGTTTACTCTCACTATCCATTCTCCCTGCAGTAGATATAAGAAAATTTTTATAATGCAAATCAGGTCATTTATTGTCCCTGCTTAGAACACTTCAAGGGAGTCTTGTTGCTCTTAGGATAAAATCCATGTTCCTCACCTTGGACTTTAGGGTTTCTAAATGATCTAGTTCCTGGCTACCTCTCTATCCTCATCTCATGTCATTTTCCTCCTTTCTCACTGAACTTTAGCCAGACAGGCCCCCTTTTCTGCTCCAACATCTGAAACTCCTTTCTAACCTATTACTGGAATGGTTTGACCCCAGATCCTTTCATGGCTGGCTCCTTTTCATCTCAGTCCAAATGTCATCTCCTCAGACGCCTTTCTTAACTCTTCCTCTCTAGTTATACTATCTCATTATCCTGTTGATGTCCTTTAGAGTAGCTAATGTAATGTAGTTGTCATTCATTTATGTGTTTGTTATCTGTTTCCTTGAGTAAAATATAAGCTAATGTAAGCTGTGTGTAAGCAAGGATGTTGTTTCTTTTATTTATTGCAATATCACAAGAGTCCTAGAAAAGTTTTGTGTTTTAGGAGTGCTCTATACATATTTATGGAATGAATAAATAATAGATACAAGCACTTAGAATAATGATTATGCTCAATAAATTGTAGCTGTAAGTTTTATTAAATTAAGAACATGAAGAAGGAGAAGGGAAGACGAAGAGGAGAAGAGGGAAAAAGTAAAATAGGAGGAGGTTGGAGAAAGAGAATGAGGAACTTCCTAAGTCTTCCTATAAATTTATACTTTGTTGATGCAGTGATCAGGATACCACGCATAGAATTCTAAAAGAACTATTTTCATTAAGCTGTGGAAAACTATTGAGGATAAATCTGGAAGTGACAGGCAACAGCAAATAGGCCCGTCCTACTGTGAGGGATGTTTGGATTCATTTGTATCATAATTTCTCATTTTGTTAACAGGGCACTGACATTTTTCCATCAAATATTGCATAATCAGTAAGCTTTCATGGAAGGTCTTATTTGGTTTCTTCAAGCACTTCCAATTTTTTTTTCTCTTTTGAAGAAAAAGTTATATCTTTTGTTTACAAGTGAATGGATAAATTCAGGTGGAATGATGCTAATTCTGCCCTATAAGTTCTCCATTTTCAAAAATTACCTTGGAAACCTGTAATCGTGTATTTTTAAATGAATTTATTACAATATGATTCCAACAGTTGTGCTTTTCTTCCTTTATATATTCAGGTGTGGAAATCTGCTACATATGAAGTATCATCCTATAAATTATTCCTAATATTAAGTGTTGAAGAAAACAGCATAGTCCCAAACCATTAAGAGAAGCACCTTCCTTTCTGTTAGTTAACATCTCTGAAAAACGGCTGATGATATGTAGGAAAAAAAAAAAAACTCAACACTTTCATCAATTATTTTAATTTATTAGCACCCAGGAAGTAGTTATGGCTGTATTTTTTGGTTCCAAGATAAAATTAAAGCCACATAGTGTATTAGTCCTGCTAGGCAGATTGCCTGACATCAAAATCTTCACTGTGCCAAGAACAAGTAATTTTAAATACTCTGTGAGCTCAGTTTCATGAAGGGCTCCATATTCAACTTTTTGTTGGGAGTATTGAGAATAGACATACATTGTCTTTTGTACTCCTACTTTCTTTCTTTTTTTTTTTTTTTGAGATGGAATTCCATTTTGTTGCCCAGGCTGGAGTGCAGTGGTGCAATCCCCGCTCACTGCAAGCTCCGCCTCCCAGGTTTGAGCAATTCTCCTGCCTCAGCCTCCCAAGTAGCTGGGATTACAGGCATGCGCCACCACGGCCGGCTAATTTTTTTTTGTATTTAGTAGAGATGGGGTTTTGTCATTTTGGTCAGGCTGGTCTCGAACTCCTGACCTCAAATGATCCACCTGCCTCGGCCTCCCAACGTGCTGGGATTACAGGCATGTGCCATTGCTCCCAGCCTATCCTACATTCTTGTTAATAAAATCCTATACTTCTTACCATAAATCAAGAACAATAATGTAACTTAACATTACTTTCTTTCAGTAGCACACTACTCTGTGTTAAGCCTACTTGAAACCATAGCAGGATACAACTATAGGTATCTAAAGAAAATAAAGCATTAACCAACACTCAAGGACAAGAAAAATATAGATGTTTAAGCACAGTTCCCTTTGTTACAAAAAACAGATTTAAAAATACAATCTCTACATAAATATTGTCTATCTTCCTCCTCCTACAGTTTTTCATTTTTATGGGCTTTTAATCTGGATATTTCTAAATTGCTAGTCAGATGATACTAGACATCCAGAATCTTTGGAAATAAATCCCACCAGGGAGCCATCATATTTTGTAGATCTGAGAACTTTAATCATTTTACTTCCAATTCTTCTTCAGGAGCTTTTAAATAGCCTGAATACAGTAAGAATGTTATACCTGCTAGCCATAAAATGAGCAAAGCAAAAGACAATATATTAACTTTCAGGTGGGAATTAAAGTATTTTGCACATTGTGTTTCTTAATGAAATGTTTCAGATTAAAGACTATCATATAGCTAGTGAATATTTTAGGCAGGTTGCTTTTTTCCATCATTTTTACAAGGCCATGTTTCCCAAAATATTTTCCTGTGGATCACTTGTTCTGTGAGATGCTATGTAGGAAAAAAAAAAAAGTCCACTTGTCGAATTCTATTTGCAAGGGATCCTGAGTTGGACATTCTTCTCTAGAAGATTTGCATTGATACTAGTGTATTAATGACAAACCCAAGAACAGCAATAATAAAACATCTAACCTCACTGATCCCAGAGATCATCAAATGTGTTTGTCTAACATAAAATTCCTCTCACCCCCACCATGTGACTTTTATTTATTAGTCCTGAAGAACTCATTAGGAAAAATGTTGATGGAAACAGTTATTTTTTTCCTAAACCAAAATAGGAGGCCAATGCTCATTTCAAAAACTGAGTTTTTTCCCTATTTCCAAACCAATGTATTATTCATGGACTTTTTCTTTAGAAAAGTGATGTTATAAAAAATGCTATTTCCCCTCAAAACGTAATACTTTCATGTTGATGCAAGAAAACATAAAGGGATACTAAAACAGGCAGCAACTGCCTCCATCACCCCAGCTTGCCAATTTAATAATACAGTTTCTCATTTATTCTGAAATCTCTTTGTTTGTCCCTATTTACACTCTCAAGACAAGGTTCTATCTCTCATTTTCATTTCACTGCCAAAGTGTCAACTGGATGATAATCCCATCAAGCCTATTTTAGATAGTTTACTTATATCTCCTTACAAATTTTCACACATCTGTGCCTCCATTTCTTCTGTTCCTTCTAGAAAGAACTCATCTTCTCCTCATTTTTCACCTTTTGAATTAACATAACACTTATTTTTCCGATTGCTTCATATATAACATCTCCTCTTGAATGTGTTTCCTAATTTCTATTTTTTTAATGCATCCCTCACTTATTTGCATTTTCATAGAATATTGCTTATACATCTATAATAGTTCTGCTTAAACCCATGTTTAACTTTAACTTTTATTAAGATTGTTTTTCCTGTGTTTATAGACCATAAACCTCTTGAGAATAGGAGAACATGAGTTACTCTCTATACTGTGTAGAGCAGTTCCTTATACAAACTGGATATTAAATATTCATTTGTTGATGGATTGAGCAAATGTCAATAAATTTAAATTTGAAGTGAGATCTATTTACTCCCATGGAGAAAGACACACACTTAATTTCTACATTTTTGGAGTAACAAAATCCTAAATTTATTTCAACCTGTATTGCTCTGTCTTTAGGTTGCATACCCTTTCTTTATTTAAGCTGTATATCTTCACAACCCTGAGTTGTTATTCTAGAAAAAGATAATGCATTTTCTTTCCAAATATTCCCTCAATGATCCTTTAATTGAATTATATTTTGAATTAAATAGCACCAGATTCTTCTTGTCTGTGTTTTATGGATAGTTTCTGTGCTCGTACTATCATATTAAATGAATACTGGCATGAAATAGGTAGGATAAATAAGAGATTAATGCAAAAATTAAAATCTTGACCCATAATGATCAACAATAGAAATCACATCCTCTTAATGTCTCTCTCCCCTTCTTTTTCCTCAGCTCATAATTCTGCATGATTAAAATGTAGTATCAGAAGATAACAATATAAATTCAAATACTCAAGTAAAGTCCTACTGCACATTATCTTTCTTATTTTCTCAAAAGAATGAACATCAAAAACAATAACATCAACAAGCCACAAACAATGGGTTAAAGGCAGTGCTGACAGTAATGAGAATAAAGAACACAATATTCAGGGAAATGTATTAATGACCTCAGGTATCTAAGAGTTTGGTAGTGAAGAAAAAGGATCAATGCAATATTTCTAGAGGTATAAGGGATCTAAGGACAAGGTTTTCCTGAGTCACTGTTCTCTTGTTTCACCTGTGCCATGAACTGAAGTCAATTATAAGTATAAAGCATAATGAAACATAGTTATCCCCTCGACTCTGAAAATAATCCATTTAGAAAATAAACTGTAAAATATAAAAGCCAAATTTTGAATACATACCACAGTCTCCGAAAGCCATTAGTAAAAAAGATACTAAATATTTTATATACTTATCAGACATTGAATTTACATAAAACCAAAACAAAGTATTCATAGAGATATTTAACAAAAAAGGCACTTTATTCACTTTGATTTTGCGCTCCCAAAATATGCTTCTCAGAGTTATCGCAAGGTCCATGCATCATAAGCTCATTTTCCCTTATAACTCTGTACAAAACCCTCAAGCCAGAGAAATGCATAACAGTTGCAAAACTTCAAGATACCAAAACTAAAATAAAAAACAAACAATAATAACAACAACAAAAATCCTGTAAGATTCTATTGTGAAGAAAAAAGCATATCTCCCAAGATGACAAATATGTCCCAGTCAGTATACAAACACTGGTCCCAAAGCACAAAATGCTGAAATACTGGGGAGGAGGGCCAGGCAGCAAAATAAAATCTCTCATCTCCCTGTGGGTCACAGAACATAAATAACACTAACAGAGAGCTAATAAGTGGACTCATATTACCCTTTGCTGTGGCTTTCAGGAAACCTTTCATCAAATTTATTGCCAGAGTTGCTGCACATTATTGTGTCCTTTATTAGGCATTCTTCTCCCTGAAGATTAATTCAGGGCTTTATGAAGCTATGTGTTCCAGAGTAATAGATAATTGCAAGTACGTTAAGAGATGTCACATTCACATCACTATAGACACACTGAATTGTGGTCAAATATCTGATGACATTCTTGATATAGTATATTGACTCAGATTCCCCATGACAACTCTCCCTTTAGAGTACTGCTAAAATAGGAACCCTTAAGTGACATTCAGATTTAAGGAAGACAGACAATGCAGGGTAAGAACAGCTGTAGTATGTTTGATGAACTACATCTAAAATATTGCAATATAACATTTCAGAAAGTGAAATATTCTGTCAAATCACAGTCTTGTTTCTTATCCCCTTGATGTCATCTGTGCCAAAAACCTGGATTGAACTCATAAAAATCTACCAGATGTTTTACATATTTGTCATATACCTAACTTTTAGGAGGATGAGTTAGCACTGGTTTAATATGTACTTTAAAGACAATTTTAAATTTACAATAGCATGTTGACAAGTAAAATTTGAATGTTTCTCCATGATTTCTAATCCTATTCATCTTTCCATCCATCTATTCAATAACTGTTGAGCGCATGCTATCTGTTAATAACTCCTCTAGGTACCAGAGTAACAGCTTTTACAATTGGAAAAACAGCTAAGTTGATGTTTTAAGTTCTATGTAATGGATAAATGGACAGAACTGTGTCTAAATAACAAAGCACAATGTTGGATGGATATTTGGTAAATCTTTTTTTTTTTTTTTTTTTTTTTTTTTTTGAGAAGGAGTCTCACTCTGTCACCCAGGCTGGAGTGCAGTGGCATGATCTCAGCTCACTGCAAGCTCTGCCTGCCGGGTTCACGCCATTCTCCTGCCTCAGCCTCCTGAGTAGCTGGGACTACAGGCGCCCCCCGCCATGCCTGGCTAATTTTTTTGTATTTTTAGTAGAGACGGGGTTTCACCATGTGAGCCAGGATGGTCTCGATCTCCTGACCTCATGATCCGCTCGCTTCGGCCTCCCAAAGTGCTGGGATTACAGGCGTGAGCCACCGCGCCCGGCCAATATTTGGTAAATTTTAATTCATATATTCAACACAGAGAGCTCATCTGTGTTGCCTATGCCTTAAAGTAGACTTTTGATTATGTGGCTTGGTCAAATTTACTGAAAATCCAAATTGCCTGTTTAGTTTAAAAAATGCTTCCTATATCTGAGTTTAATGTCGACATAGTATTTACATATTTTAACTAAGAGTCATATTTGCAAAACATGCTTTCACCTCTAGTGCAAATAGCATCATATTGAAGGAACTGTTTGACAAAGACAATGCATCCTATAGGCACTTAGCATGTGCCAGAAACTCTCTTAAGTGCATTACATATATTAGCAATGACTCTATCAGTTAGGTTCTATTATCCTCATTTTACAGATAAGAAAAACGGAGACAGAAGTTCCCACAGCTGGTGAGAAGGAAAGTCGGGATTACAATGTAGGCAGTGGCTAAATTGTTAGTCCCTATGTTATCCTACAGAGAGAGAGAGAGAGAGAGAGAGAGAGAGAGAGACAGAGAGATAAGCAAGAAGAAGAAGGAGGAGGAGGAGGAAGAGGAGGAGAAGGAAGAGGAGGGGGTAGGGGAAGGGGGAGGGGGAGGAGGAAAATTTCTATGTTCTAGGTTGATAATTTTGAATTATGAAGCTTATAAAGTGCCAGAAATATCTATAGTCATAATTGCCTGATATATTATTCAAGGTGCTATATATGATTAAAAGGCAGTCACTTGGAATGAAAATAGAAATCTCATTTGTACCATTCTCCTAACAAAATATTATTTTACAATTATCAGTTGTGTAAGACATAAAGTTTTCCATATGGTAGCTTTCCTAACTAGATGGACAGAGGGGTTCCGCTGTAATTCCAAAGTTCAATGATTCATTTATTCACAATTAGAAAAGTAGCACCCACAAGTAAAAATTATAGTCACATTAATAATATGGAATATAAAAAGAACTAAGGGGCACAGAAATGGACTGCTATTAATTAGTCCAAATTAAAATCCACATGATCTTTCTTGATTGGCTTCACCAGTTTTGTCAGGCAATACAAACTGAGGTTGACTGTGTTTTTCTTTTTACAACTATTATTTTAAAAATTATTTTCTGTGAGGCATTTTCCACTGCAAACAATATTTCAATAATTCTAGAGCAGTTCTTCACTGCACAACAGAAGTAATAAGTGTAGACTTTCAAGGTTAAAGAATCCAACTGTATATAACTAGGCTATTTCTATGTGGAAATAACCTGAAGCAGTATCTGAAGAGTTTAAATAATTCTAGTCTTTTAATCTTTGCTTCTAGCCATTACCATCTTTGTGTGGAAAGTTATCTACAATAAGACCTTGTAGTTCATGTTTAGCAAGTTAGAAAGTCTTAACTAACAGAAGTAACTCGCTAAGCTTTAAATACAGTAGGATCCTTTTTAGCTTTATATAAGTATTATTATTTAGTTGGCATTTTAAGTCATTTATAGATAAAAGTGGTAAAATTTAGCAAAACTTAAAAACCTTGCATTTCTTAGACCTGACTAAATATTTGTATATTCTTAGAACATCAGATATTTCCCCAAGCCTGCAGCAATACAGCAGAAATCAAAACAAACAAACAAAATCTTAGAAATCTTGGGAAATGAGGCATTTTATAACGTCCTAAATGTCATATTTGATGAAAAAAAATCTCCTTTGAATATAAGATATTAAGGGTCTAAAATGTGTGAAATGGTAAGATGATTTTAGAAATTCCTGTATAGAAATGGGGAATATAAAAATCAGTTGTTAAACTAACCCTTAATTCCTATGACAAATGATTCCATTAAACTATGTCCACTCATTTGAAATATACATTTGATAATAACTCATCATTTTGTCCTTCAAAAGAGCAGGAGGACATGATGCTACTTAACTTTTGGAATGCCAAAGTAAGGAACTCAGCAAAAAGAAATGATACGGGCCGGGCACGGTGGCTCACGCCTGTAATCCCAGCACTTTGGCAGGCCGAGGAGGGCGAATCACGAGGTCTGGAGATTGAGACGATCCTGGCTAAGGCGGTGAAACCCCGTCTCTACTAAAAATACAAAAAATTAGCTGGGCGTGGTGGAGGGCACCTGTAGTCCCAGGAGGCGGAGCTTGCAGTGAGCCGAGATCACGACACTGCACTCCAGCCTGGGTGACAGAGCGAGACTCCGTCTCAAAAAAAAAAAAAAAAAAAATACAACTGGTTCAATTTATCAAAAAGAAATATTTCAAGATTGGAAATCAGCCAAAGGCCTACAACAAATTGACAAAAAGTATTCAAGAAAAAAACCTTAGCAAGGACAATGGGAATGTGTGGCAGTTTAACATGAGGTAACTCTCATTCTCAAGTCCAACCTCCATGTTGTGGTAGCTCTACCAGTATAAGGCAGAGTGAACTAACACTTGGTACTCACACGGCTGGAAGGGGTCTGTCTGGATTTAGAACAAGGAAAACAAAAACTCATGGTCAGAGACACTGTGAAAACAAATAGTAGTTTTGGTTTTTTGAGTTTTTTTTGTTTTTTTTTTTTTTTTTGAGACAGAGTCTTGCTCTGTCTTCCAGGCTGGAGTGCAATGGTGTGATCTTGGCTCACTCCAACCTCCTCCTCCTGGGTTCAAGCGATTCTCCTGCTTCAGACTCCCGAGTAGCTGGGATTACAGGTGCCCGCCACCACACCCGGCTAATTTTTGGTATTTTTTGTAGAGATGGGGTTTCACTATGTTGGCCAGGCTGGTCTTCAAGTCCTGACCTCGTGATCCACCCGCCTCGGCCTCCCAAAGTGCTGGGATTACAGGCGTGAGCCACCACACCCAGCCCGAGTAGTCTTGCTGACAAACATTCAGGAAAGGCCTCTCATCTTTTGCTGAATATGAGGACTTTGTGCATCCAGAAAGAAATATCCATGAAAAACTTCCACTGACTGATTTGAATATGTACCCCAATCCACACACAGATCCATTAACAAAGAGTGGAAACCTTATTCACTTTAAGAGTTTATGTGCAAACTTTGATCAATGACTGGTTTACTACTAAGTTATACTGACCCTGAAGTAAACCCTATGAAGCCAGTCTTAACAATATAAACAATAAAATTATCTTTTAAAAAAGATAAAAATGCAGAGACATCAATGGCCATACACTGCATGGGAGACAGACTCTACAGAATTAGTATAGGTAAGACCAAACAAATAAGCCAAACAAAAACACAATAGTAACGAAACAATCCATAGAAGGAAATCCAGATCCACAGACACTAAACTAAATTATTTAAGATGATCATTAAAAAAATGATATTCAAGAAACAGGAATATGTGACCCATACATAAGTAAAAGAAAAAGGAAGTCAAGAGGAACTGTCTCTAATGGTGTCCAGGTGTTGGACTTAGTAGAAAAAGACTTCAAAGTATTCATTTTAAATGTGCTCAAAGAAATAATGAAAACAGTGCATAAAGAATTAAAGGTGCATGTGTTGAAAATGACTCACTTAATAGAGAGTATCAATATAGAGACTTAATTTATTTAATAAACAACACTAAATAGAAATTTTGTAGTTGAAAGAAACAATAAATGAAATAAGAAATTCACTAGACTCATGCAGATTTTATCTGACAGAGGAAAACATCAATGAAGTTGAAGATAAAACAATAAAGATTACAAAATCAGAAGAATAAGTAAAACAAAAGAGAAATAAACAGAGTTTCAGTGACCTGGGGACAACATGAACCACAGCATCAGTATCATGCATTTTGGAATTCCTAAAATGTGAACAGTGACAGAGAGGGGCAGAAAGAATATTCGAAGAAATCATGGCCGAAGAAAGCATTACCAAACTTGAAGAAAAATGTTAATCTGAATATCTGAGAAGCTCAATGAAATCAAAGTAGGATAAACATAAAAAGACCCATGTCGAGACACATCATAAACAAGTAGTTGAAAGACAAAGACACAGAGAAAATCTTAAGGCACCAAGAGAAAAACAACTCATTACATAAAATGGAAATAAAGGAGGATTACAGTTGACTTCTAATCAGGAACAACAGACACCAGAGGGCCTATTATTATTCTACATTGTCATATTCAACGTGTAAGAGAAAATAAAAGTCTATCTTCATATAGAAAAGCAACATTACAAGAACCAAAAATCAGGTGAGTGATTATAGTACTTGATTTTAACTTTATATCATGAAAAGACGCATTGAGGAAAGTAGGACAGAAGGTTTTGAATCAGCAACAGCAATCCTTTTCCATCCCCTGGCAGTGGCCATGAGGTCCCGAGAGAGAATCTCTGCACTTTGGGAAGGGAGAGCACAGTGACTGGGGGACTTTACATTGAATTCAGTGTTGCCCTGTCACAACTGAGAATAAAGACATTCTGGGATCACAAAGGGAATAATTGGACCAGCCCTAGCCATAGGGAAGTCATCCATCCCAGCAGTCAGAACATGAGTTTCAGCCACTGCAGACTGAAGTGCTCTGAGGTCCTAGGTAAATTTGAAAAGCAGTCTAGGTACAAGGACTATGATTTCTAGGAAACTCTTACTGCTAGTCTGGGCTTAGAGCCAGTGAACTAAGGTGGCATGTGACCTATGGAGACAACAGCTGGTGTGGCTAAAGGAATGCTAGATTGATACCTGCCTCCAACCTCAAACAGTGCAGCTCATAGCAACAAAAGTGACTCTTCCCTTCTACTTAATCAGAGGAGAGCAAAGACTAAAATGACCTTGTCTTGAATCATGGATAACAACTCAGCCACAGTATGACAAGGCACTGGGCAGAGTTGTGAGGCCCTACCTTCCAGACAACATTTATAGACGCACTTGGGCCAATAGGGACACCAGTACTTTGAAAGGAAGGAACTAGTCCTGGCAGGATTAATCACCTGCTGACTAAAGAACCTTTGAGCCTTGAATAACCACCAGCAGTATCCAGGATGTATGCCATGGTCCTTGGGCTCTGAGATGTGCTGCCTTCAGGGGTGACTCAGCATATTCCCAGCTGTGGTGGCTACGGTCAAAGACTCCTTCTGTTTGAGAAAAGGAGAGGGAAAAGTAAAGGGGAGTTTATCTTGAACTCTAAGTACCAGCTTAGCCACAGGGGGGGTAGAGACACAAACAGACCCTTGGGGTCCTTGAATATAGGGATAGGCTCTTGGATTATATTTTTGGGCCTGGCCTGGGACAGACAGAAGCCTACTGTCCTAAAGGGTGAGTTTCAGGCCTGGCATTATTCACTACAAGCTGAATGAAGAGCCCTTGGGCTTTAAGTGAACATTGGTGGTGGTCTGGTAGAACTCCCCATGAACCAGTGGTGATGGTAGCCACAGCAAGAGGCTCCTCTGCCTGTTGAAAGGGGAGGAAAGAGTGAGAAGAACTTTGTATTATGATTTGAGTGCAACCACAGCCACAGTAGAATAGCACATTAGGTAAATTGAGCACATTAGGTAAATTGTTACTCCAATCCGTGGCTCCCAGAGAGCATCTCGAGACCCACCTGGGGCCTAGGGAACCTCAACATACTGAACGGGAGGGCCTTGAACAAGGCCCAGTGCTGTGCTTGCTTGAGGTCTGACCCAGCAGAGTCCCACTGGTGGTGGTCACAGGCGTGCTTGCATTACCACACCCCCAGTTCCAGGTAGCTCAGCACAGAGACAGAGACTCCATTTGATTGGGAGAATGTAAGGGAAAAGAACAAGATTCTCTTCCTGCTGATTCAAATATTTCTTCTGGATCTTATCCAAGACCACCAAGGTGGAACCACTATGAGGCTGCAAAAACCACAGTGCTTTTGGGCTTAGGGCCCAAGTCCCTTTTAATACCTGGAAAGTCTTCCTAAGAAGGATAGGCACAAACAAGCCCAGACTATGAAAACTACAGTGAATACCAAACTCTTCAATGCCCAGATACTAATGGACATCTGCAAGCATCAACCCCATCCAGGAAAATATGACCTCATCAAATGAACTAAATAAGGCACCATTGACAAATACTGGAAAACAGAGATATATGAATATTCAGACAGATAAGTCAAAATAGCTGTTATGAGGAAACTCAAAGAAATTTAACACAACACAGAGAAGGAATTCAGAATTCTATCAGTAAATTTAATAAAGAGATTGAAATAGTTTTTAAAAAGCTGAAATTCTAGAGTCGAAAAGTGTAACTGACATGCTGAAGAATGCATCAGAGTTGCTCAACAGCAAAACTGATGAATCAGAAGAAAAAATTAGTGACCTTGAAGACAGGCTATTTGAAAATACACAGTTACAGGAGATGAAAGAAAAAAATAATAAAAAACAATGAAGTATGCCTATAAGACCTAGAAAATACCCTCAAAGAGCAAATCTAAGAGTTATTATCCTTAAAGAGGAGTTAGAGAAAGAGATAGGAGTAGAAAGGTTATTCAAATGGATAACAGGGAACTTCCCAAACATAGCGAAAGATAACATCATTCAAGTTCAAGAAGTTGTAGAACACCAAGCGGATTTAACCTAAAGCAGACTACCTGAAGACATTTAATAATCAAACTCCCAAAGATCAAGGTTATAAAGAGAATCATAAAAATGGCAAGAGATAAGAAATGAATGACATTATGTAATGGAGCTCCAATATGTCTGGCAGCAGACTTTTCAGTGGAAACCTTATAGCCAGGAGAGAGTGGCATGACATATTGAAGTGCTGAAGGAAAAAAACTTTTGCCGTTGAATAGTGTATCTTGTGAAACTGTTATTCAAGCATGAAGGAACAATAAGGACCCTCCCAGACAAATCAAATCTGAGGAAATTCACCAACAGCAGCCCTGTCCTGTAAGAAATGTTAAAGGGAGCTCTTCAATCTAAAAGAAGAGGATGTTATGAGCAAGAAGAAATCATATGAATGTACAAAACTCACTGGTTATAGCAAGCACACGGAAAAGCACAGGGTATTATTACACTGTAACTGTGGCGTGTAAGCTTCAATTCAAAGCTTAAGTAGAAAGAATGAGGAAGGAATAAAAAAAATGACAACATTTTAAAACCGGTGGTACAATAAGACAGAAAGAGAAACAACAAAAAGTTAAAAGGTGGGAAGATGAAGTTAAAGTATAGAGTTTTTATTAGCTTTCTTTACATGTGTTTGTTAGTTTTTTATGCAAACAGTGTTAAATTATCATTAGTTCAATACAACGGTTTATAAGATAGTATCTGCCATGTTGGTGTGCTGCAACAAACCTGCATGTTGTGCATATGTATCCTAGAACTTAAAGTATAATAAAAAATATATATACAAATAAAATAAATAAATACACATACAATAAAAAATAAGATAATATCTGTAAGCCTTGTGGTAATCTTAAATAGAAAAACTTAGAATGGATACACAAAAAAATGAAAAGCAAGAAATTAAAGCAAACCACCAGAGAAACTCACCTTTACTAAAATAAGACAGATAGGAAAGAAAGAAAGAAGACTGAAAAACAACCAGAAGATAAGTTTTCTTGATAAGTAAGTCCTTACTAATCAGTAATAACATTGAATGTAAATGGACTAAACTCTCCAATCAAGAAACAGAGTGGATGAATGTATGAAAAACAAGACTCAAAGATCTGATGCCTACAAGAAACATGCTTCACCTATAAAGACACATATATACTGAAAATCAATATACAGAAAAAGATACTAGATGCCAAAGGAAATCAAAATAGAGCAGGAGAATCTTTACTTATGTTAGACAAAATAGATTTAAAGACAAAAACTATAAGAGACTAAGAAGGTTACCATATAAAAATGGAGTCAATTCAGCAAGAGGATATAATGATTTTATATATATATATATACACACACACACACACACACATACATACACACATATATATGCACCAAACATTGAAACACCCAGATAAATAAAACAAATATTATTAGAGCTAAAGAGAGAGATATGACCCAATACAACAGTAGCTGGAGACTTCAACACTCAATTTTCAGCATTGGACAGATCTCACAGACGGATAATCAGCAGAGAAAAATCAGACATAATCTGCACTATATAATAATTGGACCTAATAGATATTTACAGAACATTTCATCTAATGGTGGCAGAATACACATTCTTCTCACCAGCACATGGATCGTACTCAAGGATAGACCATAGATTAGGTAACAAAACAAGTCTTAAACATTAAAAACAATTAAAATAATATCAAGCATTATCTCTGGCTAAAATGGAAGAAAATTACAAATTAATAACAAGAGAAGTTTTGGAAACTAAACAAACATATAGGAATTAAAATGCTCCTAAAAGACCAGTGGGTCAATAAACTAATTAAAAATATAATTGAAAAAATTATTGAAACAAATGACAATAGAAACACAACTTACTAAAGCCTGTGGAATAGAGGGAAAGCAGTACAAAGAGAGAAATTTATAGCTATTAGTACCTACATCAAAAAAGAAAAAATCTAAATAAATAATCTAATAATGTATCTTAAAGGACTAGAAAGAAAGAGTAAATTGAACCAAAAATTAGTAGAAGAAAAGAAATAATAAAGATCACAGTACAAATAAATGAATTTGAAATTAAGAAAACAATACAAAAGATGAATGAAAAAAATTCTTTCTTGAAACGATAAAGAAAATCGACAGACTTTTAACCAGATTAGTTCAGGGAAAAAAAGAAAAAAAAAAGAGAAGACCCAAATAAATAAAATCAGAAGTCAAAAGATACATTATAACTGACGTCACAGAGATTCAATGTATCATTACTGGCTAGTATGAGCAACTATATGCCCATTATTAGGAAAAGCAAAAATAAATATATAAATTCCTAGACACATACAACCTACCAAGACTGAACCATGAAGAAATCTAAAACCTAAACAGACCAATAACAAATAATGAAATAGAATATGTCATAAAAAGTCTCCCTGTAAAGAAAAGCCCAGATTGTGCTGGCTTCACTGCTGAGTTCCACCAAAATTTAAAGAACGTATACTAATTCTACTCAAACTGTTTTGAAAAATAGAGGAAGAGGTAGTACTTCCAAACTAACTATATGAAGTCAGTATTACACTGATACCAAAACCAGACAAAGAAACATAAAAAAAAAAATGGAAGAAAACTACAGGCCAATACCTCTGATGGATACTGATGGAAAATTTTCAATAAAATACTGTTGATAGCAAATAGAAATCAATAATACATTAAAAAGATTATTCATCATTACCAAGTGGGATTTATCCAAGGGATGCAAGCATGGTTCAACATATGCAAATCAATCAATGTGACACATCGTATCAACAGAATGAAGAAGAGAAACCATATGATCATCTCAATTGATGCTGAAACAGCATTTGATAAAGTGCAATATTGCTTCACGATAAAAAACCCTCACAAAATTGGGTATAGAAGGAACATACCTTAGCATAGTAAAAGACATATATGCCAGACTCACAGCTAGTATCATACTGAAGGAGAAAAAACAGAAATCCCTCTCCTTTAGATCTGGAACACAACAAGGGTGCCCTCTTACACAACTGTTATTCAACATAATACTGTAAGTTTTACCTAGAGAAATCAGAAAATAGAAAGAAATAATGGGCCTTCAAATTAAAAAGGAATGAATTAAATTATTATTATTATTATTATTTTGGAGATGGAGTCTTGCTCTGTCGCCCAGGCTGGAGACCAGTGGTGTGATCTTGGCTTACTGCAACCTTTGCCTCCCGGATTCAAGTGATTTTCCTGCCTCAGCCTCCCGAGCAGCTAGGATTACAGGAGTGCACCATCACGCCTGGCTAATTTTTGTATTTTTAGTAGAGATGGGGTTTCACCATGTTGGTCAGGCTGGTCTCGAACTCCTGACCTCGTGATCTGCCCGCCTTGGCGTCCCAAAGTGCTGGGATTACAGGCGTGAGCCACTGTGCCCAGCCATTAAAATATTCTTGTTTGTAGATGATATGATCTTATATTTGGGAAAACCTATAGACTCCACCAAAAAACTATTAGAACCGATAAATTCAGTAAAGCTTCAGGATACAAAATCAACATTTGAAAATCAGCAACATTTCTATATGCCAACTGTGAACAATCTGAAATACAAATCAAACAATTAATTCCTTTTATAATAGCTGTAAATAAAATTAAATTAAATACCAAGGAATTAACCAAATAAGTAAAAGATCTCTAAAATAAAATCTATAAAACACTGATGAAAGAAATTGAGGAGGCCATCAAAAACATGGAGTATCTACTCCATGTTCATGTATTGGAAGTATCAATATTGTTAAAATGTCCATATTACCAAAAGCAATCTACATATTTAATCCCTATCAAAATACTAATGACATTTTTCACTTGTCATGGCCAGAGGTCATGGTGGCCATGAGGTGAGGCTTCTCTGCCTTTGGAAAGGGGAGGGAAGAGTAGGAAAAGCTGCATCTTGTGATTTGTGCCAGGTGAGTGGCAATGCAGTAGAATACCAGGTAGACTTCTAAGGATTTTGACTCTAGTCCCTGACTCCTGAATGGCACTTCTGGACCCACATGAGATATAGGGAGACTTGCTGACCTGAAGGGATGGACACATGTCTGGCTGGCTTTGCCACCTGCTGATTGTAGAACCCCAAGGCCTTGAGTAAACATAGGCAGTAGTCAGGGAATAGTTACAGCAGGCCTTGGGCAAGACCCAGTGCAGTGCTGGCTTCAAGTCTGACTCAGCACAGTCATAGTGGTGGTGGTTACAGGGGTGCTTTTGTCACTCCATCTCTAGCTTTAGGCAGCTAAGAACACAGAGAGATACTCTGTATGTTTAGGAGAAAGTAAGGGAAGAGAACAAGAGTCTCTGCCTGGTAATCCAGAGAATTCTCCCTGATCTTGTCCAAAATAATCAAGATGTTCCCTCTACAAGTCTGCATAAATCACAGCATTACTAGGCTTGTGGGTGGGGGTGGAGAGGAGTTGAAAGCAGAACTAGCTTAAATCACAACATCTAAGTCTTTTCAAATGTCTGGAAACCTTTACCCAAAAAAAAGATGGCTATAAATGGCTATAAAGACAGCAAAGACTATATTAAACACCTAATTCTTCAATGCTCAGACATTGGAGAACATCTATGAGCATCAACACCATCCAGCAAAAAAGACCCTCATCAAATGAACTAAATAAGGCATCAGGGACTGATCCTGGAGAAACAGAGATATGTGATCTTTCAGATAGAAAACTCAAAATAGCTGTGTTGAGGAAACTCAAAGAAATTCAAGGTAACACAAAGAAATAATTCAGAATTCTATCAAATAAATCTAAAACATTGAAATAATTAAGAATAAAGCAGAAATTCTAAAATGAAATTGGCATACTGAAGAATGCATCAGAGTTCTTTAATAGCAGCATTGAACAAGCAGAAGAAAGAATTAGTGAGCTTGAAGACAGGCTGTTTGACAATACAGGAAACAATGAAGATTTCTTCTCTGGAAACTTTAGATGGAGCATGGCTTTACTGTCACCTTAATTTTGAACTTCTAGCCTCCAGAATGTAAGAGAACACATTTCTGTTGTTTTAAGACACCACGTATATGGTAATTTTTTTACTGCCTTTCTGAGCAACTAATTCAGTTATATATCCATATAATTATTATACCTTTTTCAGAAATAAAGAGGAATAAAATATTGATACATGCTACAACATGGGAGAGCCTCATAAAGAGTATGCTAAGTTTTAAAAGTTGTATCTAAGACTACATATTTTAGAATCTACTTATATGAAATATCCAGAAACAGAAAATCTATGGAGACGGGAAGCATATCAGTGGTTACCTAGAAGTGAGCACAGGGATTGACTGCAACGGGTATGACTGATTTTTATTGTGGTGAAAGATGTATTTTAAAAACTGAATTGTTTTCATATGTTTGTAAAGTTGCTATACCTTATTGAATTGTACACTTAAAAGGTGAATTTTTGGCATATAATTATTCCTAAATAATGATGTTTAAGATAAAAAGAAATAACAAGACTCATGTATTCCATTTTCTAGCCACTATCACTTTGTAGGTATTCCCCTAATGAACCTTTCCAATCAATCTAAGAGGCATAATTTTAACTATCTCCTGCAGTCACATATTTTTTAGAAAGACATACATAAACATATGCCAATCCTATAACAGCATCAAATGTTATTCATCAATATTAGTCCTAGAGATTTTTTTAATTCATATTAAAAGCTTGAAACACCTTAATGTAATCTCAAAATAGCTACTAATACTGGAAATAATTTATGAAAGAAGATGCAAGTAGGGAAATAAAATCAAGCATATACAACAAACATTTTACTATTTGTTAACTTGTGAAAATAAATGCTGTGCTATTGATTCGGGAAATTCAGTATATGATCACAATCAGCAATCCCCAATCTTTTTGACACCAGGGACTGGTTTAATGCAAGACAAACTGTGGCATGGGGGTGAATAGTTTTGGGATGATTCAAGCATATTACATTTACGGTGCACTTCATTTCTATTATTATTACATTGCAATATATGTTGAAATAATTATATAACTCATCATAATGTAGAATCAAGTGGGAGCCCTGAGGTTGTTTTCCTGAACCTAGATGGTCCCATCTGGGGGTGATGGGAGGCAGTGACAGATCATCAGGCATTAGATTTTCATAAGGAGTGCACAACCTAGATCCCTCCCATGCTCAGTTCACAATAGAGTTTGCATTCCTTTGAGAACCTAACGCCCCTGCTGATCTAACAGGAGGCGGAGCTCAGGTGGTAATGTGAGTGATGGGGAGTGGCTGTAAACATAGATGAAGCTTCCGTTGCTTACTGACTGCTCACATCCTGTTGTACAGCTGGATTCCTAAGCTGTCCCTGGCCCAGGAGTTTGGAACCCCCGATCATAGTTATACTCAAGGCAAGAGAGAATTTGTAGTTCTTATTAAAATAAAATCTCAAACATTGTTGTAACAGAGACTAAAGAATACTAAAATCACATTGACAACATCAACAATTAACGAATCTTACCTCTACAGTTTACTTGGATGTGCAGTAGAAATAGTCAAAACTTTGCAGTCAGGAAGAAAGAAACAAAAGTGGAAAGAGGCAAAATGCAACATTTATTGAATATCTACTATGTGCTAGACTATTGCAAATACATTATCTTATTTGATCCTTGCATTTCCTTGCAAGTTTGGTATTATTATCCCTATTTGAGAGCTGAGGAAACTTGCCATAATAAAACAGAGACTAGGATTTGAACTTGCCATAATAAAACAGAGACTAGGATTTGAACCCAGGTGTGTCTGATCCCATTTACTATGCTGCTTAAGTGCTTTTGGAAAAACTGACTTAATTTATTGAAACAGGAGATAGTAATAAAAATATCATGCCAAACTTGCATCAGGATTTTTTGAGGAATGAATTCAGGCATTAGAATTTTTTAAAGTGCCAAAAGTGATTCCAGGGTGTAGCCAGAATTGAGAATGACTAAAAAGGGAAATGAGATTCTCCAAGTGGAAATATATTGGTCTGGGAGACCTTACTTTAGTTCTCTATTAGTTTTTCCTGTGACATCTGCAAGCCATCCAGCCACTCTGGTTTTCTTATCTCTTTTGTATGTAAATTTCAATATTTACCCCATTTACATATACCTGAGGTTTACCACACCTGAGTTCAAACTGGGAAACAGTTATTTATTATTCATTCAACTAATAAATACTGTTTCCTTGCTATGTGTAAGGCACTATTCCAGATACTTGAGATACATCAGCAAATAAAAAAGATTCATGTTGCCATGGAGCTTACATACTAAAGAGGAGACAAAGGCAATAAAAATTAGAAATGTAATTGATACAGTATGTTAAAAGATGGTCAGTGAAAACATAAGAATTAGGGGACTCAAGGCATAGAATAGGGAAAGGAAAAGGTGAGAAGAGTTTTAATTTAAATAGGGGATTATAAAGATCTCATAAACAAGGTGAATATATATAAAAGTATTGTAAAAACATGAGAATAATATATGAACCTAAGATGATGCTATAGTACAGTTCTAGACTCCTGATCTAAGAAGATAAATTAAAGCCATATGCTAATATCTACACTGGTGGATAAGTATTTTCATTAAAATATATTAGCTATTATAGAAGACAATATTTTGGTTATAACTTCACACTATCAATTAGACTTTTAAAAATCATTTTCTTGACAAATTTTCACCAATTGTTTGAACCTGGCTTGATTAATAGTGATATAATGCTCTGTCATGTACCTGAAATCCAAACTATTAGTTAATATAGTCTATTCAGTCTCCACTTAAGACAAAAATTGTACAAAGTTAATTATTTGATTATGTTTTAAAATGGTAAATTCAGTATCCCTCTATGGCTATACCATATATTCAGCTGACATTTTGTGCTGTCTTCTGGCTTTACAGCTTCTGACCATGTCCATATGCCATTGCACTCACATAACATTGTGAGATAATAAAGATGTGTCAGCTGCCAGTTTTGTCAATGTGGTTTTACTATTCATTAAGTCTCCTTTGTGGGCTATTCCATGTTTTTGTACTTTAATAGAACTATCAATTTCCATATATCTTCTAGATAATTATGACCATATTGTGAGATTTCTGAATTAATAACACAGCATTTGTTGTCATGTACTTAAAAAGCAGAAAAAAATTCTTTTTAAAAAAGTTTGTCTTGTTTTCAGAATTCAAACTTTTGTCCATTTATCTCCTTCTTGTAAATCTTATGCCATTTATGTTAGCCATCTGGGTTCCCTGGTGTTCCCAATCTACTCAGCGACCTTCAGAGAGGCCAAGAAGCCATAGTTATGCAGTTAATACTTGACATGGATTTAGCTACATACTCGGATTCTGTGTGGCATTTAACGATGGCTGTCTCACTCCAGAAGTGAAATAATACTGGTGATGGAGAGCCATCTGTTACCCTTGAGTATTTTGCGTATTGTTTCTCTAACCTTAATTCCCTTCCTTCACTCATTTTGCTCACTCTGCTCTAGCCACTTGCTGTTCCTTAAACAAATCAAATATGCTCCAAGCTCAGGACATTTGCATTTGCTGTTCCTGATGCTCAGGAAATTTCCCCAGCTACCCACATGGCAAACTTCCTCACTTCTAACTCTCATGTCACCAGAGAGGTGTACATATATATCCTATGGAAACTATTTCTACCCTACTGTTTCAACTCTATCCCTTAACCAGAGCTGTAACATTGGGAATTATATGCTGAATTATCATACATATATATATATATATATATAATACACATACATACTATGTATGTATACACATACATAGTATGTATGTATACACATACATACATATGTATGTGTATAGTAAAAAACTATGTACTATATACATACTATGTATGTACTATATACATACATATACATACTATATACATACTATATACATAGTACATACTATATACATACTATATACATAGTACATACTATATACATACTATATACATAGTACATACTATATACATACTATATACATACATACTATGTGTATAGTAAAAAATACACACATATATATATATATAAATGTGTATATATATATATATATATAAATGTATGGGCACCAGCAAAATAGGGTCACCAAAACATTTTTAAAAAGTAATTTGATGTCATCAAAGTAGTCACCATGAGACTTTCTTAAACTTATTTTATTTGATTTAATTTTTATTTTCTTTTAAGTTCCAGGATATATGTGCAGGTTTGTTACATGGGCAAATGTGTGCCGCGGTGGTTTGCTGCACCTAGGAATGGAAGTGGGAACTATTGTGTTTTTATTGATTTAGATCTATAAAGGTGTTACTCCTGCCCTAAAACTGTCATCATTCTTTTAAAAAGCATGTTCCATGTTAAGTGCATATAGGTATACAACATGCATTTTATTTAGCCGTTTAAAATGAATATTGCTGATTTCCTTATCTTACAAGACAAGGACCCTCAAATACATTTTTCCCCCTCACTTCCTTGTTTTAAAGTATCATATTCAGGATCTTGTTTTATGTTTTTAAATTGGTGGTAACCACAGATACTAATCAGACTGTAGTTAATCTTATTCTAGATTTAAAGGTGACTCCATAGGACATAAAATGTACTGAATCTGAACTATAAGAGAAGCTACTAGTCTCTATCATCTGTCTTTCTTTAGTGTATTTGTGTGTCCTACTATTCTAAAGGCTGCTGTTTAAAGATGAAAGGAAGAGGAACTGTGCAATTTAGTGTTGAATGAACAATATGGCTGGACCAGACATATAATTAAAGACTTCATGAGGTGCCTGCTTCTTATACATATATATTTTTCTATCCCAAGTCATTGTTGATCCCATACAACTCAGTCCCTTTCATTTCCACTTTTCCTTCATCAGCATATTAATGCTGTTCATCACCATTCTTTAGAAATGTGTCACATATTGCATTCTCCATCCTTTGAAACATATCGTCTCATCTGGAACTATTCAATAGCTGCAATTTGATGATTCTGGGCTGCTGAGCACAACTGATCAGCACATTAAACTGCTAGGAGACTCTTCTCTGGAGTAGACAGAATTCTTTCCAATGTAGTCCTAAGGGGCCCTCCGGTAATGAAAAATAGAAATTTGAAGTCCTTTCTACCTATCTGTTGCGAGGCAGCTCTAAATGGAGTCCCAATAGTTTTTCTTTTCCCATAACCCACATTAAAGCAAATCAAGTATAAGGCAGTAGAAGTTGGAGCTTGACTAGCGATTCTGCCATTATGAATTTAAGAAGTATTTTAAAGTCTATTCATTTTCAGATATAATGCAATAAAGAAATTTGATGTATGCAAGAATGTTATGTATTCTTAAAGTGCTATAACTAACCTAACTCAGTTAAAAACAAAATTGTCCACACAGACATTCACATATATAATATTAAAAGAAAAAAACTTACCCTTTTACAAACTTAAAAAGTATTCTTGAACTTAAAGGAACCTTTTATGTTTCCCCACCCGCACTGTATCAAGCCTAACCTGAACACATTTTGAAGATAAGACAGCTCTAGCGGCCAGGCGTGGTGGCTCACGCCTGTAATCCCAGCACTTTGGGAGGCCAAGGTGGGCAGATCATGAGGTAAGGAGATCAAGACCATCCTGGCCAACATAGTGAAACCTCGTCCTTACTAAAAATACAAAAATTAGCCGGGCGTGGTGGTGCATGCCTGTAGTCCCAGCTACTCAGGAGGCTGAGGCAGGAGAATCGCTTGAACCAAGGACACGGAGGTTGTAGTGAGCCAAGATCATGCCAGTGCACTCCAGCCTGGGCAACAGAGTGAGACTCCATCTCAAAAACAAAAACAAAAACAAAAACAAAAAAAGAAAGCTCTAGCAAGTTAAAACAAAATGACACTCAATTTAAAATTATTGGTTTGAAGACAGATATTTCTGATTTTATATATTTTCCATGATAGAATCTTTAAAATTAATGAGTTGTTAGGATGAATAAATCTGCAGTTGAATTGTAAGTATTTCAATGGCAATATTTTTAGAGACGAAACAAAATGATGATGAATTTGGTTGTGTGCGACAATTGAAAATTAGTGTGCTCTAATTGCCTATGGTATTCTTTTATTGCCTCTGACTAATTATTGTATAGAGTTACTTTATGCAGCTTCAGTTCTCCCAAATTTTATCCTAGAGATAGCTGCATGCTGCACTGGCAAATGATTGATGTATTTGTTTGTAAACACAAGGAAATTATAAGGCATTATTGTCTGGAAACACCTATGAAGATACAGTACAGTTAATTTTTTTAATGGTTTAGTATCTTGTTAGCTCACATGTTATTTCCTTCAATTTCTTTTATACTATTCTATCTTAACCAATATTATTTTTTGCATTAAACTAAAATGGATCTTCTGAGATAATTGTGTTGCTTTAGAAGTTCTTTAATGGAAGACAAAAGCCAAGATATTTTTGATTACTAGTATTCCTTCACATTTCTTATGCCCTTACGTTGGTAAAGATTATACCAATTATTTTGGTAAAATGTAAAATGCCTTTTTTAGTTTTGCATCCTGAGAGTGACCTCATTGCCAAAACAACAATTTCTTAAAGATCCAATTGTGACTCTGTTTAACATACTTTTTACTTTGGAGGCTTGCCAAAAGAATTGCAAATTAGTGAGCCATCTTTAAATGAAAGTTCTACACAGCCTCACAACCATAAGTTAGAAATTGTAGAGAAAACAACAGCCTCTGAGTATATGACAGGTACTCATAGCATACCACTCATCCAAAACAGACAACCTGAACAGCAAGATAAAAAATGTATGCATGGAATACTAAAAGAAGTTTCTCTAAATTTCAAGAATAAAATTCCATGTTAATTTTATTTTCTATTACCTGCTTGTCACTCGAATTCAACATTCTATGTTGGTGGCAAGAAAAAACTTAAAAACTAGAGTATTTTGCACTTTCTGGAGTTTGGCAATTAACTTTGTTTTCAAACTGCACCTGAGGAAAAAAAAATTATTTTTAATCTTCAAATGGTTGCATCTAAGTCATAAGTACTAGGTTTACTTTTCAAACCAAAGGTATGATGGCAATAATATGTTTAATAAGATTAAGCTATTACATAGGTCCTTCTATTCATAAGCCCACATTACTGGTATACCCTGAGCCCCATAATGTAAGTTACTTTATAATTTCAACTGAGTTCTAATTACTATACTTAGATTTTAATTTGTGAATGAATAAAGTGACATTGTCATTTAAAAGAACTTTCTTGGATGTAGAGCAAAGGGAACTCTCAAACACTGTTGGTGGAGATGTAAATTGTTACAACCTCTGTGGAAAACATTATGGAGATTTCTCAAATAACTAAATATAGAACTACCATTCAACCCAAGAATCCCACTAATGGGTTTCTACCCAAAATAAAATATATCATTATATCTAAAAGATACCTGCATTCATATGTTTATTGCAGTACTATTCACAATAACAAAGTTATGTAATCAACCTGAATATCCATCAATGGACAACTGGGTAAAGATAAGGTGGTACACATACACTGTGGAATACTACTCAGCCATAAAGAAGAATGAAATTATGTCCTTTGCAAAAACATAGATGAACCTGGAGTCCATTATTCCAAGTGAAAACTCAGAAACAGAAAGTAAAATATCGTATGTTCTCACTTATAAATGGGGGCTAAACAATGTGTATACCTGAATATAGAGGATGGAATCATACACACTGGAGACTTCAAATAGTGGTAGGGTGGAAGGCAGGTGAGGGATGAAAAATTACCTATTCGGTACAAAGTATACAATTCAGTTTACCCAAAACCTTCTCTCATAACTTCCGTTTACATACACTTTGATTATGCATGAAAATTATCGTTTTTGTACTATGCCATCTTCTTTGAGGTTACCTCTACACGCCATCATTGAAAACTATGCCAGCAGCAGGCTGATTCCTCATAGGTTATGGTGAAAGCTGTAGGGAGGAAGGCAGATCTGAGGAAATCTACTCTAAAGATGGGCATACTTCTTTACGGAGTGAGTGCTCTGTTACTTGCACTGTGGTGGGTAACAAGATGAATGAGAAAAAGATACTGCATTCAAATGCTCCTATTATCCAGTAGAAGTGATGAAAAAGCTGCATGAACATATCGTGCATAACAAAAGGGGAATATTCTAAAGGACATTTTCAATCCGATGTTTTAAATGCCAAAGCAATAGCAACAAGACAAAGGAAAACACCTTGCTGCACACCCCCACACACACCTTATAGTATACACACATATATAAATGAAATACTGCTTCCTGTCTTCCTTCCTCATTGTTATTCCTTTCCATAATATCTAAAACCGACCTTCTTACATGTAAAAAGTCTATTCCATACTGTCACAAAATATGTTTCTTATTCATCAACTTTTTTTTAGCAACTGCTATGTGCTAGGCTTTGAGCTAGTGTTTGGTGATCCAGAAGTGAGTACCTACATGGTAGCTTTTGAGGATACCTAAGGAGCTTACATTCTAGCGCTGTGCTGTTCAGTGTTGTAGCCATTAGCCAGTTGTGGCTATTTAGCAACTGAAATGTGACTAATCCAAATTTAGATGTTCTATAAGTATGAAAATACATACCAGATTTTGAACATTTATTACGAAAGATATATAAAACAGCTCATTACTAATTTTCTATATTGATGAAAAGTTAAAAAAATAAGATTTTGGATTAAATAGTTAAATAACATATATTAACATTAATTTATTTCACCAGGTTTCCCTTTTTACTTTTTCAATGTCAGTTTACTCATTTGTGAAGTGGTTAAATTAATATTCACCATGAAAGGTTGTTGAAAGAATGAAAGTAGAGACATGTATATGGCAAGAAACATAATACCTAAAATTTCATGATTGTTCAATAAATCTTACTTCAATTTCTCTATTTTCTCTAATTTCTCAAAATGTCATACTTACTTTGTGCAAGGTGAACATTTCAAGCAATCTGAATTCTTCAAATTGAAAGCAAAAATACCTCTTTCTCTCCCCTAATCTCACTTTTAAGTCTCCAATATAGCATATGAATATATATCCTATAAGAATGCATTTGTATCCATTTAAAACAAACAAGATAATTCAATTTCACTAGTGCACTTTGGATTTTTAAATTAATATATTTTGACCTTTCATATCAGCACAGATAGATTTAACATTCTTTTGAAAGCAAATGTAGATATAACACATTTTTAAAACAATGTTACAGTATCCATTGTGTGGATGTACCATAAGCATTTAGGTTCTCATTCACTTATTAAGGGGCATGTTGTTTGTTTTCATTTAGAAACAGAGACTTATTCATTCTTTCTATTTTTTTGGTACCCATTAATTTGATAGCACAATAGGGGGACTACAGTCAATAATAACTTAATTGTACATTTTAAGATAATTTGAAGAGTGTAATTGGATTGTTTGTATCTCAAAGGATAAATACTTGAGGTGATGGATACCTCATTATTCATGATGTGCTTAATTTCACATTGCATGCCTGTATCAAAACATCTCATGTATTTTATAAATATATACACCTACTATGTACTCACAAAAATTAAAAAATTAAAAAATACAAAGACATATATTTTTAAATGTCTATCTTTTCAAGCTTGTGCAAATACATTGGTAGGATATATTCCTAGAGCAAACTTAGCTGAATCAAATAGTAGGGGTATAAACACAGATATTGCCAAATAGCTCTCCAACTCCATTTTGAGCATTTTATATTTTTAGACTTTCTCACATTTGTCAATCTGATAGGTAAAAATGTGTGGTTTTGTTTTAATATTCAATTTTTTAAATTGTGAAGTTCTATATTTTTCTCATTTATTAATATTAAGCTTCTGTGAGCTGTATGATAATATTCATTGGCAATTAATAAACCTCAGTTATCTATTACTTAGACATTTGTAGAAAATCTTATCATGTTATAAACATTATGGGTTTTTTTCTGTTAAGTGCTTTAAAAAATGAATGGATGAATGAACAAGTTTCTACTATTTTCTAAATTTGTTATTTTAGTGTATTTGACTTTGTTTATATGTTGACATGCAAAATTTGTCAGTATTTATCTGTAAATGTTTGTTAAACAAATGATGAATTCTTGATTAAGCTGAACTAATACTAAACTAAATCCTCATGAGGTCTTCTGGCCAATGATTATTTTACTTCTCTTAAAGACCTTTAATACTAAACCCTAAAAGAAACCTTGCAGAGTTCTTCAGAGGCTGCATTTCACAGGCTTGAAGGAAATATAAAGCAAAATGAAGTTTTCTTGTTACTATTTTCTACAGAAATAGTCATTATTAACTGACATCAAGTTGAAACCAATTATTTATTGGTGATCCTTTTCTTCTTAGACCTCATTCAGACTTGATAGAGACAATCTGTGAAATCCCTTCTTTTATGATGACTAAACACTAAAATTCCTCTGGTGGTTCTGTGTGATTTATGTATGGCTATAAACATAAGTCATGTAAGACAATAAAGTCTAAACCACTTATAACAATGACTCATAGGCTGCCATACTGTATGTGAGATTTAGAAAGAGCATACAACTATTTTGTCACCTTATTCCTAAACACATAAATGAATTGCAGATTACACTTATCTAAGATAAAATAGATAGGCTAACATTAGCCAAGACTACCACTTTATAGATGAAAACCATTCATGAAGAGACCTTAACACAAAATCTTTCTCAACTGTAGAAACAGTTTTATTAAGGCAGACAATTAGATCATCCAAAAAAGAGATAAAACTCACAAGTGTCTTGATTTGTAGGAGAATGAAAACCCAAACAGGACACATACATATTTAAAAAATATATGACTAAGTACAGTTGACCCCTGGACAACACAAACTTGAACTGTGTAGGTCAATTTATATGTGAATATTTTTCCACCTCTGCCATCCCTGAGATGGCAAGACCAACCCCTCCTCTTGTTCTTACTCAGTCTACTCAACTTGAAGACAAAGATGAAGACATTTATGATGACCTACTTCTACTTAAGGAATAATGAATATATTTTCTCATTCTTATGATTTTCTTAATTACATTTTATTTAGCTTACTTTAAGAATACAGTATATAATATCTATAACACAAAAATATATGCTAATCGATGGTTTATGGTATCAGTAAGACTTGTGGTCAACAGTAGGCTATTAGTAGTTAAGTTTTTGGAAAGTCAAAAGTTATATGTGGATTTTCAACTGTGTGTGGGTCAATGTCCCTAAGCCCTGTATTGTGCAAGAGTCAACTGTATTAGTGCCAGACTGGGTTTGGAGGTAGAGAGATTATTACAAAATTAGACACCTTTATACAAGAATGCATGTTATCTCCTAGGTAATAATGATATATAGTTTGTGTATTTTGATACTGAATTTATAAAATCCTTCATATTAGATGGAAGTAAGGCTTATTATATAGGTTGATGCAAAAGTAATTGTGTTTTTTTGCCATTACAGGTAATCCTCATGAGATCTTCTGGCCAATGATTATTTAATTTCTCTAAAGTAAAGACCTTTAATACTAAACCCTAAGAGAAAGCTTGCAGAGTTATTTTGTCATTAAAGGTAATGGCAAAAACCGCAATTACTTTTGCACCAATCTAATATATAATTGAATTCTTTCATGAGAACAGTAAAGCTCAGATATGACCATTTTTAAGGGGCTTACTGTGGAGAAAATGGGTAACAAAAGGAAAGATAAATATATCATTTTTAAAAAATTCATTGAACTCTAATCTTCTTGAAGTTAGAGTGCCCAGTTATTGCTGGATTCTGTGAAAGTCCTCCCCACATATTAGTAACATGAATACTGATTTGGGAATGTTTTAAGCACATCATAACACTCCCTGATGACACTGAAGACGTCTACAGATATTGCAAAGACAGGTTTAGGAATCCGTACATTATCTACTGAGCCATCAGTAGAATAATCTTTGCCTTTTAGGCCTGGTAGCTCTATTATTTCTCCAAATATGGGGTCAAAAATAAAACAAAAATTATCTCCCTTTAATGTCATTTCTCTGGGGTTAGTGTATAGTAATTTCTGGAATCACATTTGTCACACTGGCAGCTACTCCTATTACAAACCTAATTAGCCGCCTGCATCCCCATTTCCCTTTAACTATTTAGGAATTCAGCATTAGTCAGAGAGAAGTTTGCTACCAAGGCTAAGGAATTGCAACATTGGTTTTTCCTGAAAAGCCCACCTTCTGAATGTATGTCTCACTGCATTTTCAATTTGTATCTTCCTTTTGGTTTCAGTGGGGTGATTGTCAGTGTCAGATAAGAGATACAGAGATTAGGGGTGTTCATCATTTAAGAATCACTGTGAAAAGTCAGAGCAGAAGAAGGATATTTTTGTAACACAGATGAAGCTTTGGGAAGGATGAAGAAGAGACACAACCCAGTTCTCTGGTATTAGCGTGTAGTAACTTCACAGAACGACATTTCTTACACTGTCAGCTACTCCTATTGCAAACATCATTAGCCACTGCCATCCCAGTTTCTCTATAATTATATCAGAATTCAGCGTTAATCGGAGAGATGTTTGCCACCAAGAAGACACAAAGCCCTGTGGACCTATTAGATCAAATTTTCAATGAAGAAAAATAAGTTTTATATCATCACTCACTAAAAGAATTCAATCGCAGACACACTTTGTAATGAAATTTATTTTGGGAGAAGAAAAAAAGAAAAATGAGAGAAGCTATTTTTCATATTCTAGCTGATGTCTCTGACTGGAAAAGACTCACATTAAATATAAAAACCTATCTTTAAACAATATCAAGGATGTCAAACTGCCAAAAGCAAGATGTATATAGTTAAAATGAAAACTGCAGACACTTTTTAAAATAAAATAAGCTGAAACATCTTCTTCTGATATAGTCTCATTAAGAGAACTCTGCATTTAGATCTCTCTCTCTCTCATTCTCTCTCTCTCTCTCTCTCTTTAATAGGACCACTGACCTTCTCTACTTGAATAATTATATATCACATTGTAAAGCAAAACTCCGGGAGCATCCATACTGGTGGGAGGCTAGATATTTCATACTCTCACTTTCCAAATTAAAAAAGTAAATACAAAAATCCTATCCAAGAGAGAACTGGGTGTCTCAATTTGGAAATTTTCACAGGGTGAGAAGAAATGAATAGCTACGTGTCTACTTTCAAGTCATTCTAAACATAACCTCAGCAGTTCAAGTATCAGAAAATAAATAAATTAACAAGTGACATACTGATGAATTTCAAAGGAGGCAATCAGGAAGGTTTCAAATGTAACTATCACAAGACACTAATGCCTAAGGCACAATATTAAAAAGCAAGAAGGACCTCACAGAACCATACAATCTTGGTGACCCATCCAGAGGTTGCCTGACAATTGGCTTCAGTTTAGGAGCAAAGAGAGACAGCAAGATCAAGGCAGGAATATGAAAATAAAATAGCAACAGAGAGAATTTTTAAATGCCCCAAATTAAACAGAAAGCCAGAAACAAATTATCCAGCAGTTTTCTATGACATTGGACCTTTGTGGATCAGCAGAATAACACAGGCAGCTGGATTACAGAGGTGCCAAATCCACCACTACTGCCTTGCACATCCCAGCCATGAACTAAAACCCATCTGTGTGATGCTGGGCTGGAAAATCTCAGCATCTAAGTAGCTTCTTTGGTGTACTTCTTGCTACAACAGAAATTTGAAAGGAGAAAGGACTGGTCTATAATTAATCATTAATCACTTAGTATGAAGAGTTTTATGGACATCTGTACTTTAGTATGTTTTATGTCATTCACTGGTCAGTCAACAATCAATGCCCTGTATGAATGAAGTATAAAATAGGAATAGGTTTATATTATCTAAACCTAGATGATCATATCCAACCCCAAGTTATAAAACAGAGTCTATACATCAATGACCTTCCAAGTCTCTGTCTTTAGCTTTGAAATCGCTCCTGAGCCCCAGATTTATATACACAACTGTCTTTTCCTTATTTGACAACTCTAGTTGGATCTAAAATTTAATATCTCCACTATCTTCCCACTTATTCAGGCTAAATAATCCAGGAAATATTCTTGATTATTGTATTTCACTAATGTCCAAACTTTCTAGTCCATCATCAAATGCTGTTGGTTCTTCTAAAGTATATCACAAATGTATCTACTATTTGTACTCCCACTCTTACCAACCTCATCCAGGCCATGGTCATATTTTACCCATAGAACTGCAATAGTCTCCTAATGTATTCCCCTGCTCCCATTGGAAAATCTTCTACATTTTCCACCCAGTATCCAGAGTAATTTTTTAAAAGTAAAAGAGTTCCTTTGCTCCTAGGCTGTCAAGTCTTCCAATGACTATTACAAGGATAAATTCTAAACTGTAAATCATGCCTGGCAAAGCCTTTGTTTAATCTACCCTGCTTTTCTTTATTTCATTAAATATGTAAATCTCATTTCCAATTAAGGGCCTATGCACTCGGACATCTCTCTTACTGTAATATTTAGGTATTTTCAAGGACAGCTCCTTGTCTGTAAGATCTCAGGTAACCAACCTCTAATTAGAGAGTAATTTCCTGGCCACCTAATTTAAATAGTCCCCAGTCATTTTTCATCTCATTCCCACTCTTTATAACATGTATTACTATCCTTCCAAAAAATGCTTATTCCTTTATTCGTTTTAATGTTTGCCTCAAGATGAGAATGTAATCTCCATGAGAGCAAGAATGTTGTTTGCCAAATTCACTGCTGTATCTCTGTAACTAGACCAGTACTTTGCACGATGTAATAAACATCCAATGATTGAATGAAATATAATAACATATACATTTACCATCTGACTTAATATTATCCTTGCTCAGATCATTCCCTATCCTGTCAACTTCTTTTATTTTTCTTCATAACACTTATCACTTTACAGCATTTATCATTGACCATAATTATCACATTCACTTGTTGGTTTTCTTTTTTTTTTTTTAATTTTGTAACTTCCCTCAACTGAAATGTAAAATCCATGAGAACAAGGGCCTTGTCCGTTTTGTTCACCATTAAATATTCAGTTCTTAAACCTAAATGAGTGCTTGGCACAAAGTTAGAGTTCAATAGATAACTGGTGGTTAAATGAATGCATTGTGATGAAAAACTTGCAGCAAGAAAAGATGGATATTCTGATTCAGTCTCTCAAATAGATTTGTCCCTGTAATTAAGGTTCTGGTAAGGGAGTAGGCATTTGGATACTGTAAAAAGAACAGTTCAAATTTATGGAGAACATAATTATAGAAGACACTGTTGTAAATGTTTTACATATATTTACTTAATGCCACAATAACTCTATGAGGGAGGTTTTGATATGGAAGAGAAGCAGGAAAGTGCTGCGAGGAGAACGATGGGTCCCTGGCGAGGGCTCCACCTCTGGGCCTGTGCCCACGGCCTGGCGCCGTAATCCCAGCACTTTGGGAGTCCGAGGCGGGCAGATCATGAGGTCAGGAGATCGAAACCATCCTGTTAGCTAACACGGTGAAACCCCGTCTCTACTAAAAAAAAAAAAAAAACAAATTAGCTGGGCGTGATGGCGAAAGCCTGTACTCCCAGCTACTCCGGAGGCTGAGGCAGGAGAACGGCGTGAACCCGGGAAGCGGAGCGTGCAGTGAGCCGAGAGCTCACCATTCCACTGCAGCCTGGGTGACAGAGCGAGCGAGACTCCGTCTCAAAAAAAAAAAAAAAAAGAAAAGAAAAAAAAGAAACCCGAGACCCAAGCGGGAAGAGACACAAGCAGCCGGATGTCAACAGGAACAAGTTCGCGGAATAAGACACAAGCAGCCAGACGTCCGGAGGACGTGGAAGGGAGCGCGCCCAGGAAGAGCACATCAACAGACGCCTGCATGCCTGCAGGCCATCGACTGGCGGCACAATGCAGAGTTTGGCCAGGAAGGTTGCAGAAGAGCCCGGGCCGCCAAGCGACCTGACTCCAGGGTAAAACCATTTCCCTTCTGGGTCCGCCATCTGCTGAGTGCTTCTTCCACTCAATAAAACCTTGCACTCATTCTCCAAGCCCAGGTGTGATCCGATTCTTCCAGCACACCAAGCCAAGAACCCCCAGGGTACAGAAAGCCCTCTATCCTTACAATAAGGCAGGGAGTGTAATTGAGCTGACAAGTTTAACACAAGCCGCTTAATGGACGGCTAAACTGAAAAAAGCACCCTGTAACAGACGCCCATTGGGGCTTCAACTGTAAACATTCACCCCTAGACACTGCTGTGGGGTCAGAGCCCCACAACCTGCCCGTCTGCATGACGGCCATACTACCCCTAGGGGTTTGAGCAGCGGGAACTGCCCTGTGAGGTTGATAAGGGAGCTTTTCCCGTTTCAGTATTACTATAACTCTGTTTTAAAGACTAGGAAGTAGAGGCAAAAAGACGTAGAATAACATGTTCAAAATTGATTTCCTATTATTATTATTTCTATCAAGTTTTGTCCCCCCAACTAGTAGACCAGTATTCAAAGCTAGACTATCTATCTTGAAAGCTCACCCTCTCAAACAATACGCTACAAGGCTTTTAACATGAGATTTGGAATAAGTAAGTTTTTTAACATAAAAAACATGTCGATAAATGAGTGGTTTCACTGCTTAGGGTTGTGTTAGTGTAAGTGTGGCTTACTCCAGACCCATGAGAGAGGGAAAAAGTTGGTCTTCAACATCTCTAGGTCTCCTTGAGACCTGAGGGCTCCCATGGAAAATGTTTTTGTTAATCTCATTTGTTCCACTCTAGACCACAGTATGCACTTTACTCAGACCATCGATGAAAAGCAATTTGAGATACTGTTAATGAAAATAATTTATAAAGTCATTGTATTCTCAGAATTGTCAATGTTTTCTATATCACTTATGTATGTGTGTGTGTCTCTATCACATGCACAGAAGTGATATAGAAAGCATTTCCTATTCCTAAATGTGTGTGTGTATACATGTATGTGTACATATGTGTGTACATATATGTATAAATATATACACACAAATCCCTTTCTTCTAGCACCGCCTACTTCAGCTTCTTTTCTGTATGATTACAGAGAGAATTCTTCCTTGAAGCAAGTAATCTCTGTATCATTAGCACAAAGTAATCCTTAGTATAATTGGCTTTAATTGCCTTTAATTATTTTATATCTAAATTAACGTACACTGCAGGACATTTAGAACTGTAATAATGAAATATCTTATTATAGTGGTTTATTGAAGTACTATGCTCAGCTTTAACTTTTGGGAATCACTCTGAGGTCTAACAGTGCCCATAAATCATTCTAATGGCAGAGGTTGAAGGTGCAATGGGACCCTGAGTAGGAAATGAAATACATAAACTTTTAAATTAACTCCTAGTAAGGCCTAGGGCTTTATTGTTACTCTCATACTGCTAGAATTATGACAAAATTCAAATAGCCAATCCATTCACCAGCCGCATGGTAAACTACCTTTAAAATTAATATATAAGTTAATATTTTTATATTTCCAGCATTGAAATAAGTATATTTATATCCTAAAGTATCTTAGAAGCTAGTTAAGCTAAAGAGATATCAGCTTCATTATTATTAATCCCTAAGTATTAGGTGAACTAGTGATCTCAATGCCATGGATATTAGATGAAGAATTTTTTTTTAAACTCAAGGCAAGAAACTAACTTCCTATAGCCTATATCTCAGTATAATGCTCATTATAAATGAGGGTTATCAGATATTGTGAGCATGGTGAAAGGATAACGTCAGCTCTGTTACCTAGGTGGAAGGGATAGTTTTTTTTTTTTTATCATATTCCAATATTACCAATAGTTGCCTGCATTGCATATCATAATATATTGTATACATTTACGTAGACACATGCAATATTTACAATAATCTTATTGAATGGAGGAAAATCTATGTAACTAGACAAACCAGTTTCACCAGATGGGAAAAACAGAATAAGGACTTGTTTTGGAGCTGGCTTCCTAAATGTGTAACAGTTGGTTATAATCTTTCAGAAACCTGCTCCTGGGTTGTGTTACCTTCCTGTGGCGAAAGAGCCCTTGAAGGAAGTAGCATCCACAAAAATCAAAGTTTGATCCAACAACACAGAAAAACAGCTGTATATCATTTTTTTAAAAAATCTCTTTGTAAAATGCCACATTTTGTAAGTCAGGGAGGCTGAACTTAAAACCTCATTTTAGGAATTAATTTATTTAAATAGTTGGGGCCCATAAAAGAGCATATTAATAAAAAATAACTAAAATTTACCACCCTGAACTACTTTATAAGTGTTAGATTATGCTTCCATTTGACTGCTCTGTCAATGTGGTTTTTCTAAGTGTTCTGCACCTCACTTGAGCCAAGTTACCACTAGGCCACATTTTTGTTACACTTTTCCTTCTATTCATCCAGCATGTGATTTGTCTCTTCAAGGTCAGTGCAATGTCAGCTCAATAAAGAGCTAATACACTTGGCAGATAATAACAAAAGATACCACATCAAGGAAACACTTGAGAGAGGTTTCCAATGACATATACCTCCCCAGTCCCCACCCTCAAGCTGACTTGAGATTTACTATATTTACCCAAAATCCTGTTGTGAATTATTTTGTCTCTTTGTGTTTTTGCTATTGTTGGAGTTAAAATACTCTAATTATTTCTTGCATATTGCTATGTCCTACTACATTTAGATGTTGGAAACTTAATCTCCAATGCAGTACTGTTGAGAGGTGGAAACTTTAAGAGATGACTAGATCATAAGGGCTACTCTTCTGAATGGCTTAATGCTGTTATCACAGCAGTGAATTCGTTATCTTGAGAGTGCACTCCTGATAGAAGAATGAATTTGGCGCAGTTTCTTCTTTCTTTTTTCCCCTTGTGCTTCTTTGCCTTGTGATGCTTTCCACCATGGGAAGATACTCACCAGATGCTGTCACCTAGCTCTTGGACTTCCCAGCCTCTAGAACCATGAGCTAAATAAACTTCCGTTGTTTAGAAATTACCCAGTCAGTGGTAATATGTTATGGGAGCAGAAAATGGGATAAGATGAATATAGCAAGAAAATCTGAGCCTAAAGCTCTCAGATAATGATATGAGAATCCTATTCTGTTCTGATAAGCTCATAGAAATAATGGTGAAGTTATAAAGTAATTATATTGTTAGAGTTTATTAACCATCAATCACCCTATTGCATATATTTAATATATTTTTCCATTTAATGTACATAAAAGGTTATCATTTGGTTGTCATCACCCTTCCCATTTTAAGGAAGAGAAAATATGCTTAGAAATGGAAATTATTGTCCAAAGTCAAACAGTTAGAAAATATATCATCTGAGATTTGAACAAAAGTCTAAGCTCAAACCCAGAAGACTTTCCATTTAACCCCTAGCTTGTCACAATATCTTTCTGTAAATAGCTTCTCTGATGCCTTGAAAATGTAAAGCACTAGCACATCAAAATCAAATAATCACACATGCTTTTTGTATTTAATGTTTTTGAAATACACATAGCTATACAAAAAAAAACTAACTTTAAATGTATACTAATTTAGATGCTAATAAGCTTACGTTTTAAGGCCAAAAAACCCACCAAAAACATATTTACATCAAATGTGAAAAATAGTTTGACCCTGCATCTATGGTTACTATCTGTCCTAGATAGAAAAGTTTTAATATAAGTATTTCTAATATACATTAACTGTCACAAAATTGCAATATTTCAAAGCCAACCAACCATTAGCTAGAGTAATTAGGAATAAAAAGAGAAGACTCAAATAAATAAAATCAGAAATGAAAGAAGAGACTTCGAAAATGATACCACAAAAATACAAAAGATCATTAAAAACTGCTATAAACAATTATATGTCAACAATTTGGATAAATTAGAAGAAATGAATAAATTCCTAGAAATATACAACCTACCAGTACTGGATCATGAAGAAATAGAAAATCTGAACAGGCTAATAATGAGTAAGGAGATTCAATCCATAATAAAACTCTCCCATCAAAGAAAAGCCCGGGACCAGAAAACTTCACTACTGAATTCTAAAAAAAAAAATTTAAAAAAGAACTAATAACAATTCTTCTCAAACTCTTCCACAAAAAACTGAAGTGGAAATAATTCTTCAAAACTCATTTTATGAGGCCAGTATTACTCTGCTACCAAAGCAATACAGGTACACTACAAGAAATGAAAATCACAGACCAAAATCCCTGATGAATGTAAGTGCAAAAATATTTTACAAAATATTAGCAAGCTGAATTCAAGCACCCATTAAAAGAATCATACAAGTGGAATTTATCCCTGGGATGCAAGGATGTTTCAGCAAATGCAAATCATTAAATGTGACACATCACATTAAACAGAAATAAAGACAAAAGCCATAAAATCATCTCAATATATATAGAAAAATCATTTGACAAAATTCAATATCTTTTCATGATTAAAAATTTTCAACGGATTAGGTATAGAGGGAATGTATCTCAACATCTAAAACCGTCATATATGACAAACCCATAGCTAACATCATACTCAATGGAGAAAAGTTGAAAACTTTTTGTCTAAGATAAGAAACAAGACAAGTATGCCCTCTCATCACTCTTTTTTTTTTTTTTTTTAGCATAGTAATGGAAGTTGTAGCCAGAGCAATTAGGCATGAGAAAGAAATTTAAAAAGCATCCTAATAGGAAAGGAAGAAGCAAAATTGTCTCAGTTTGCCCATTACATAATCTTAGTTTAGAAAGCAAAGTAACTTCTTACCTTATAACCTTCATCCCATCTTTAAAAAAGGGACAACCAAAAAACAGAGGACTAATGTTTAAAAGTGGAAAAAAAGTGTATGCCAAGAAAGTCTTTGTTAGTATTAAAATTTTAATCTATCACATGGACTACAACCATGACTAAGGATATGAAAAACCATCGTTGTACTTCAAGAACACCAATGATCAATACCCGCAAAACACACCCACTAATAAAAATTATTAACTACTCATTCATTGATCTTCCCACACCATCTAACATTTCTATATGATGAAACTTCAGCTCACTTCTTGGTGCCTGCCTAATTCCTCAGATCATCACAGGATTATTTTTGGCCATACACTATACATCAGACACCTTAACTGCCTTCTCTTTAGTCACTCATATGAGCTGAGATGTAAACTACGACTGAATGGTCCACTATTTTCATGCTAATGGTGCCTCAATATTTTTCATCTGCCTCTTCTTACACATTGGCCAAGGCTTATACTATGGGTCATTCCTATTTCTAGAAACCTGAAATATTGGCATTATCCTCCTACTTAACAACTATAGCAACAGCATTCATAGGCTACGTGCTCCCATGAGGCTAAATATCATTCTGAAGTGCTACAGTAATTACAAATCTACTATTAGCCATCCCATATATTGGAGCCGACCTTGTACAATGAATCCTATGAAGATTCTCAGTTGAGAAAGCCACGCTCACACGATTTTATGCCTTCCATTTCATCTTACCCTTCATCATTACAGCTCTAGCAACTGTTCACCTTTTATTCTTACATGAAACAGGATCTAACAACCGTCGTTTCATCAGACTCTGACAAAATCACTTTCCGCCCCTACTATACAACCAAAGACATTCTAGGTTTAATTTTTCTCCTCATCCTTCTAATAACTCTAGTACTATTTTCACCTGACCTCCTGAGCGACACTTTAGCCAACCTCCTCAATACCCCACCCCACATTAAGCCAGAATGGTACTTTCTGTTTGCATATACAATTTTACCATCTATCCCTAACAAATTAGGAGGCGTGCTAGCCCTCATATCTTCCATTCTCATTCTACAAGTTATTCCTGTACTTCACGTGTCTAAACAACAAAGCATAATATTCTGGCCATTAAGCCAATGCCTATTCTGAGTCCTAGCGGCTGACCTGCTTACACTCACATGAATCAGAGGGCAGCCAGTCGAATACCCTTTTACTGCCATCGGACAGACAGCATCTATTATGTACTTTTCTACCATCCTCACCCTTATACCACGCACTACCCTAATTGAAAATAAATTACTTAAATGAAAATGTCCTTGTAGTATAATTCAATACTCTGGCCTTGTAAACCAGAAATGGAGAATCCCCTCCTCAGGACAACTCAGGGAAAAAGCATGCCCACTTCACCGTCAACACCCAAAGCTGAAATTCTAATTAATCTACTCCCTGAATTTTTCTCAGCACATACTTTAACAACTATGTCAGTATTAATCAATTAGCACTAATACATTAGTGCTCTTATGTACTTCGTGCATTACCGCTAGTCCCCATGAATAATATATAGTACTATAAGTGTTTATTCGTACGTAGTACATTCATACATGAAAATACATTACAAATCTAGTCCACATACATATAAGCACATATTAACAATTCTTTAATCAACTATTGCACATCTACTATTATTGACCGTACAACACAGACTTAATCCATACAAATATTGATCCATACTATAAATCCTTAATATCGCATAGTACATATATTCGTTCACTGGACATAGCACATTTTAGTCCAAAAATCCCTTGTCAACATGGACACCCCCTACCAAATTTTGGTCTCTTAATCTACCAACTTCCGGGAAATCATCATCCCGCTTGGGAGTGCTACCCTCCTCGCTGTGGGCCCATAAAACTTGGGGATGACTATCCTGAAACTATACCGGGCATCTAGTTCTTACTTCAGGGCCATAAAACTAAGACTGCCCACACGTTCCCCTTAAATAAGACATCTCGATGGACTAATGACTACCACCCTATTAATCAGTCACGGGAGTACTGTCATGCATTTGGTATTTTTAACTTTGGGGGATGCTATCACTTACCATCGCGGAAGGCCTGGTCCCTTCCGAATCTGCTGTAGACGAACTCGGATTTGATTCCTGCCAAATCAATTGTAGAAGCTGAGCTTATATTGAATATTTTAGGCTAGTATAATAAGCATAATGTGTTAATTAATCCATGCTTGAAGGACATAACAATTAATCAATAGGCACGTACGCTCACGCACGTAACCTCACGCACGTACGCTCACGCACGTACGCTCACTTTCAAGAACTATTTCCGATTAAATCCGCAACCTCCCCACCCCCATCTCTGACTTTACCATCAACCTAGGTAAATGTACTCTTGCCAAACCCCAAAAACAAGAGACTAAAATGTAACCCAGAGCCCAGAAATCATATTTTAAACATGAATGCCCCAACAGCTACCCCTCGATTGATGTAATTTTTCAAAAAATCTTAAGACCCTTCTACTAAATTAAACCTCCATTTTATATAGTAAATACAATAACTAAACTTCCACCCTAATACTAATATAACATGTTGAGCATATCCCTCTGAAAGCACTACCCCATATATTATATCCTAAATAAATTATACTCTAATTCGAAGTAATTATCTCAACCCAACCTCTGCCAATTCAGCTTTAAAACCCTGAATTCCCAGAACTGTAAAAGACTATTTATATTTACCTATTTCTTTGTCATATTTTAATTCTACATTTAAATATTTATACAGTTAATGTAGCTTAATTATTTCAAAGCAAGACACTGAAAGTGTGTAGACGGGTCTGCACAACATCATAAACAAATAGGCTTGGTCCTGGCCTTTCTCTTAGCTCTTAGTAAGATTACACATGCAAGCACGTAGAGATGATGTTAGTTTAAAAACTACATGTTTTGTGGTGGAATGAGGGCATAGATCAAGAAAAAGGGTAGATAGTCTTTAAGGTACTTACATACTTGTTCTATTAGAACTAATTATGACAGAATTTAATTCAGAAAAATAATGAGGCAGTTGATATCTTCTCCATCAGAAAATCTGTTAATTTGCTAAATATGGCTACTTGTTCTAAATTATATTCTGCATTCTGACTTTAAAGTCATAAATCTGTAGAACACAGTAACCATTTATGAGAAACTATTTTTCTTATTAGGATGTTCACCCAAATTGTCTCTTAGGAGCATTTACTTTTTTAGTGGTATAATCCTTCATATTTGACAGTGAGTCCTAAGATTTTGTGATTTGGAGGTAACTACATTAGGAAATGTTTAAATGCAATGTTCCTGGGAGAAGGAATGCAGTAACCTATCACTTATACTAGCAATCTGTGCACAATTTATATTATTGATTTCTAATGGACTAATTCACATAATCTGTGGCAATGAGTGGGGACAGCAGGGAGTTGTAGGAATAGTAAATTATGATTGGAGAATGTAGCAGAAGAGGGATTATATTAGGTTGGTGCAAAAGTAATTGCGGTTTTTGCCATTCCTGCCAATGGCAAAAACCGCAATTACTTTTTTTTTTTTTAATTTCTGTACTGAGAATATTATTACTGAGAATTTTTATTTTTTTTTTTATACTTTAAGTTTTAGGGTACATGTGCACATTGTGCAGGTTAGTTACATATGTATACATGTGCCATGCTGGTGCGCTGCACCCACTAACTCATCATCTAGTATTAGGTATATCTCCCAATGCTATCCCTCCCCCCTCCCCCCACCCAACCACAGTCCCCAGAGTGTGATATTCCCCTTCCTGTGTCCATGTGATCTCATTGTTCAATTCCCACCTATGAGTGAGAATATGTGGTGTTTGGTTTTTTGTTCTTGCGATAGTTTACTGAGAATGATGATTTCCAATTTCATCCATGTCCCTAAAAAGCACACGAACTCATCATTTTTCATGGCTGCATAGTATTCCATGGTGTATATGTGCCACATTTTCTTAATCCAGTCTATTGTTGTTGGACATTTGGGTTGGTTCCAAGTCTTTGCTATTGTGAATAATGCCGCAATAAACATACGTGTGCATGTGTCTTTATAGCAGCATGATTTATAGTCCTGTGGGTATATACCCAGTAATGGGATGGCTAGGTCAAATGGTATTTCTAGTTCTAGATCCCTGAGGAATCGCCACACTGACTTCCACAACGGTTGAACTAGTTTACAGTCCCACCAACAGTGTAAAAGTGTTCCTATTTCTCCACATCCTCTCCAGCACCTGTTGTTTCCTGACTTTTTAATGATTGCCATTCTAACTGGTGTGAGATGGTATCTCATTGTGGTTTTGATTTGCATTTCTCTGATGGCCAGTGATGATGAGCATTTTTTCATGTGTTTTTTGGCTGCATAAATGTCTTCTTTTGAGAAGTGTCTGTTCATGTCCTTTGCCCACTTTTTGATGGGGTTGTTTGTTTTTTTCTTGTAAATTTGTTTGAGTTCATTGTAGATTCTGGATATTAGCCCTTTGTCAGATGAGTAGGTTGCGAAAATTTTCTCCCATTTTGTAGGTTGCCTGTTCACTCTGATGGTAGTTTCTTTTGCTGTGCAGAAGCTCTTTAGTTGAATTAGATCCCATTTGTAAATTTTGGCTTTTGTTGCCATTTCTTTTGGTGTTTTGGACATGAAGTCCTTGCCCATGCCTATGTCCTCGATGGTAATGCCTAGGTTTTCTTCTAGGGTTTTTATGGTTTTAGGTCTAACGTTTAAATCTTTAATCCATCTTGAATTGATTTTTGTACAAGGTGTAAGGAAGGGATCCAGTTTCAGCTTTCTACATATGGCTAGCCAGTTTTCCCAGCAACATTTATTAAATAGGGAATCCTTTCCCCATTGCTTGTTTTTCTCAGGTTTGTCAAAGATCAGATAGTTGTAGATATGCGGCGTTATTTCTGAGGGCTCTGTTCTGTTCCATTGATCTATATCTCTGTTTTGGTGCCAGTACCATGCTGTTTTGGTTACTGTAGCCTTGTATATAGTTTGAAGTCAGGTAGTGTGATGCCTCCAGCTTTGTTCTTTTGGCTTAGGATTGACTTGGCGATGCGGGCTCTTTTTTGCTTCCATATGAACTTTAAAGTAGTTGTTTCCAATTCTGTGAAGAAAGTCATTGGTAGCTTGATGGGGATGGCATTGAATCTGTAAATTACCTTGGGCAGTATGGCCATTTTCACGATATTGATTCTTCCTACCCATGAGCATGGAATGTTCTTCCATTTGTTTGTATCCTCTTTTATTTCCTTGAGCAGCGGTTTGTAGTTCTCCTTGAAGAGGTCCTTTACATCCCTTGTAAGTTGGATTCCCAGGTATTTTATTCTCTTTGAAGCAATTGTGAATGGGAGTTCACTCATGATTTGGCTCTCTGTTTGTCTGTTGTTGGTGTATAAGAATGCTTGTGATTTTTGTACATTGATTTTGTATCCTGAGACTTTGCTGAAGTTGCTTATCAGCTTAAGGAGATTTTGGGCTGAGACAATGGGGTTTTCTAGATATACAATCATGTCGTCTGCAAACAGGGACAATTTGACTTCCTCTTTTCCTAATTGAATACCCTTTATTTCCTTCTCCTGCCTAATTGCCCTGGCCAGAACTTCCAACACTATGTTGAATAGGAGTGGTGAGAGAGGGCATCCCTGTCTTGTGCCAGTTTTCAAAGGGAATGCTTCCAGTTTTTGCCCATTCAGTATGATATTGGCTGTGGGTTTGTCATAGATAGCTCTTATTATTTTGAAATACGTCCCATCAATACCTAATTTATTGAGAGTTTTTAGCATGAAGGGTTGTTGAATTTTGTCAAAGGCTTTTTCTGCATCTATTGAGATAATCATGTGGTTTTTGTCTTTGGCTCTGTTTATATGCTGGATTACATTTATTGATTTGCGTATATTGAACCAGCCTTGCATCCCAGGGATGAAGCCCACTTGATCATGGTGGATAAGCTTATTGATGTGCTGCTGGATTCGTTTTGCCCGTATTTTATTGAGGATTTTTGCATCAATGTTCATCAAGGATATTGGTCTAAAATTCTCTTTTTTGGTTGTGTCTCTGCCCGGCTTTGGTATCAGAATGATGCTGGCCTCATAAAATGAGTTAGGGAGGATTCCCTCTTTTTCTATTGATTGGAATAGTTTCAGAAGGAATGGTACCAGTTCCTCCTTGTACCTCTGGTAGAATTCAGCTGTGAATCCATCTGGTCCTGGACTCTTTTTGGTTGGTAAACTATTGATTATTGCCACAATTTCAGCTCCTGTTATTGGTCTATTCAGAGATTCAACTTCTTCCTGGTTTAGTCTTGGGAGAGTGTATGTGTTGAGGAATTTATCCATTTCTTCTAGATTTTCTAGTTTATTTGCGTAGAGGTGTTTGTAGTATTCTCTGATGGTAGTTTGTATTTCTGTGGGATCGGTGGTGATATCCCCTTTATCATTTTTTATTGTGTCTATTTGATTCTTCTCTCTTTTTTTCTTTATTAGTCTTGCTAGTGGTCTATCAATTTTGTTGATCCTTTCAAAAAACCAGCTCCTGGATTCATTGATTTTTTGAAGGGTTTTTTTGTGTCTCTATTTCCTTCAGTTCTGCTCTGCTTTTAGTTATTTCTTGCCTTCTGCTAGCTTTTGAATGTGTTTGCTCTTGTTTTTCTAGTTCTTTTAATTGTGATGTTAGGGTGTCAATTTTGGATGTTTCCTGCTTTCTCTTATGGGCATTTAGTGCTATAAATTTCCCTCTACACACTGCTTTGAATGTGTCCCAGAGATTCTGGTATGTTGTGTCTTTGTTCTCGTTGGTTTCAAAGAACATCTTTATTTCTGCCTTCATTTCGTTATGTACCTTTTGTATCAACCTAAGAGTAACATGGGTACAGCCAAGAAATGGCAAATCTGGGAAAGACATTTAATTGATAAGGATTGAGGAGTGGGATGGTTGAGAAGAGGAACACTGAAAATTAATATAGTAATAAATTAAATTAAAATAGGCCAGCTATATGCCAGTTGTTGAAGTATGACCTTGTAAACAAACTTCACATCGTTCAGCTGTGCCTCAGAAGAAAGAAGTGCTGCCTTTCCAGCTGCAAATGACTCCATCTAAGTTGCTTCTATAACTTCAGGAAGTGAAAATACATATTAATAAGTCTGAATAAAAATATATTACTCAAAATAAAGATGAAAAACAGCTGAGATCTCATTCACAACAATCATTAGACTTCACAGACAGATGGGAACAGAGATGGAATGATGGACAATCAAATGTGCTATTAGCTCTGGCAGGTTTTAAATATTGGCTGACTTTTGAAGCCCATGTGAAAAACAACTCAATAGAAACACTACACATATTCAATGTTTATTTATGTATAATTAGCAAAAGAATTTACCTTTATTCTCCTTGAGCTTCCCCTTATTTTCCTTAGATTACTTTTAGTAAGTCTGTTATCTCTATGCCATGTAAAAATGAATGATTTGAAAAGGAAAGACATGGAAATATTTTTTAAAGTAAAAATTATGTAATTTCTTTTCAACCAGCAACCAGTGGAAAAGTTCAGATTTGATGCTAATAAAAACTGATGTGTTATCTCACTTAAATGATTAACTGGATTGTATTTTGCTTGCCTGCTATATAAAAGATAAGTACCTGTCGTTTCCAGGAAGAGTGCAAGTAATTCATGTATATAGTCTAATTAGTTTGAGTGGTTTTCTTTTGTAAGTTTTTTGAGGAAGTATCATTTCAATTAAATCCCAACACTATCATCCACAGTCTACCACCTATTACTGGCACACGTGTTTTTCTGTCATGTTGTGAAATCTTTCGAAATAATAGTTTAAAATGTCTTCTGTGTCTTGCTTCCAGCAGCTAATAAGTGTGAACAAAAGTCAGGAAAGCTCTGTGTTACTGAAGATTAGAACCACCAAAATGTAAGGTTCTGCCAGTCAAAACTCCAGGTGTGTGAGTAAAGCAGTTACAGCAACTGATTCTTTTAAGCCAGATAGAATTATTTGTCTTCAGTCATGCTTATGCATAATTTTAATTTATTCTTTATATATTATAGAAAAGGATACTTTCTTACTTCATTTCCTGTGGGATAGTGACATATCACACTGTAGGGTATATTTTCTAGAAGCTGTTGTATTATGTATGGAGGCATAAGAAGAAGGAAAGGAGATTACTACATACCGTAAATTAAATAGGGACTATTTGAATGCACAGGAAGGTGCCTTTAAAACATGGTGATACATTTTTTTTTCCATATGCCATGTGCCTTCAAATTCAGGAACATATATAGTGATTTGTAAGCAATGTGTTTCCTTTGACCAAACAGGCACCTCCTTATTTGCGTAGAGTTGGTGTTGAAAATGCCAATGAAACGTTCCAAAATACATCTTTGTCACCTCATTCACTGTGCTGAATCAGCACTCTCTGAGCACAGAGTTTTCTTGAAAGTTTCTTCAAAATATTACACACTGGAGGGGATATGTTCACAAAGGCTGATTCAGCATGTGAAGTAAGAGGGGAAGTGAGAGATTTATAGGGTTCCTTCAATACTGGATAGAGCCATGCTGATGAATAAAAGGGTGATTATGCAAGTTAGCCTATGTGTGCTGAGCTTCCAGAGAATGAATCTCAGTCTCTTCACTTTGTTTGAGATTAACACTTTCAGTACCCCAGTTATATGCTCTGCTACACATAACACACACCCTCCATCACACTTGTATTTGAATAATACTTTTAAAAATTTTTTCCCATTTGCCATTTCATTTATTCTTCTCCATACAATGATTAGGTATGCCGGACATGTATGATTAGCCAAATTTGAAGATAAACAACATAAGGCAAAGAGAGATTAAGTAACTTATCTAAAATCCTATAGTTAATTATTGATAGAGTTGAGGCTAGAAGAATATCAAGGTTTCTTGACTTCCATTCTATGAAATTTTCAATGCACATATTGTCTACATGTGTGATAGGCTCTTTTTGCATTGTTACAAAGAAATACCTAGTCAATATGCCCAGATTATATTTAGAGTAATTCAAATTTAAGTGAAATCAAAAAGGAATATCAGACAGGCTAAAATTTAAAAATCCCTTGGGTCTTAATAAGCCCACAGTATGTGAACTGCCTCTAATTATATTCAGGAATAGACTCCTTTTGAAACCAACCAACAGAAAACGTTTATTCAGAAGATGTCAATAAAAAATTAATAAAAAAATGGAAATATCTGAAGCTGGGTAATTTATAAAGAAAAGGAGTTTAATTGGTTCACGGGTCAGCAGGTTTTACATGAAGCGTAGTACCAGCATCTGCTTCTGATGAGGGCCTCAAGAAGCTTAAAATCATAGCAGTAGGCAAAAGGGGGCAGGTATATTCACATGGCAAGAGCAGAAACAAGGGGAGGTGTCACACTCTTTCAAACTACCACATCTTGCGTAAACTCAGAGTGAGAAGTCACTTATCACCAAGGGAATGTTGCTAAACCATTCATGAGGAATCCACCCCCATGATCCAATCACCTCCCACCAGGCCCCACCTCCAACACTGGAAATCACATTTCAATATGAGATTTGGAGGGAATAAACACTAAACCGTATCATTCCATCCCAGCCCCCAAATCTCATGTCCTTCTCACATTTCAAAATACAGTCATGCCTTGGCAATAGTCCCTCAAAATCTTAACTGGTTTCAGCATTAACTGAAAAGTCTTAAGTCTCAAGTCTGAAGTCCAAAGTCTCATGTAGAGATGAGTTCCTTCCATCTATAAGCCAATGAGATCAAAAACGAGTTATTAATTTCCAAGACACAATGGTGGGACGGGCATTGGGTAGACATTCCCATTACAAAAGGATTAAATCAGCCAAAAGAAAGGGGCAATAGGCCCCATACAAGTCTGAAACCCAGCAGTGCAATCATTAAATCTTAAAGTTCCAAAATAATCTTGATTCCATGTCCCAAATCTAGGGTACACTGTTTCAAGTGGTGGGCTTCCAAGGCCTTGGGGAGCTACATTCTTGTGACTTTGCAGATTGCAGCCTCCATGGCTGCTTTCACAAGTTCGAGCTGAGTGCCGGTGGATTTTCCAGGCTGAGGATGGAAGCTGCCTGTGACTCTACCATTCTGGAGTCTGGAGAGCAGTGGCCCCCTTCCCAAAGCTCCACTAGGCAGTGTTCTGTTGGAGACTTTCTGTGGAGGCTCTAACCCCACATTTCCCCCTCTACACTGCCCTAGTAGAAGTTCCCTGTGAGGACTCCACCCTTGCAACAGGCTTTTACCTGGGCACCCAGGCTTTCTGATATGTCCTCTAAAATCTAGGAGGAAGCTGCCATGACTTCTTCATGCTTGTATTCTGTGTGCCTGTAGACTTAACACCACATGGACGCCTCCAAGGCTTATGGCTTGTACCCTCCAGTGCAGTGGCATGAGCTCTACCTGGGGCCCCTTGAGCTGAGGCTGGAGCTGGAGCTGCTAGGATGCAGGGAGCAGTGTCCTGAGGTGGCCCAGGGCATTGGTGCCCTGGGCTTGGTCCTCAAAAGCATTCTTTCCTCGTAGGACTCTGGGCCTGTGAAGGGGGGGACTGTCTCCAAGATCTCTGAAATGCCTCTGAGACCTTTTTCCTATTCTCTTGGCTATTAGCCCTTGGCTGCCTTTTAGTCATGCTATTCTGTCTAGTAAGTGGCTGCTCCACAGCTTGGTTGTATTGTTCTCCCAAATAAAGTTTATTCTTTCTCTGCCAAATGGACAGGACACAGATTTTCCAAACTTTTATGCTCTGCTTCCCTATTAAACATAAGTTCCAAATTTACATCATTCTTTTGCTCCTATATCTTATTGCTCCTATGTCTTATTGTAGGCTGTTAGAAGCAATCACGCAGATTTTTTAACACATTTCTGCTTAGAAATTTCTTCTCCCAGATACCGTAGGTAATCACTCTTAAGTTTAAACTTTCACAGATCCCTAGGACTTGGGCATTTTGCAGCCAAGCTCTTTACTAAGGTGTAACACAGGTGACCTTTGATCCAGTTTTCAATCTCTTCCTCATTTCCATATGAGATCTCATCAGCCAGAACTTCATTGTGTATATTTCTGCAAGGATTTTGGTCACAACCACTTAACAAGTCTCTAAGATATTCCACTTTTCCTTGTTTTCCTGTATTCTCCTGAGCCCTCTAAACTCTTCTGACCTCTGCCCATTACCAAGCTCCAAAGCCACGTCCACATCTTCAGGAATCTTTATAGCCATGCATGCTCCGCTCCTTGGAACCAATTTTCCATGTTAGGCCATTTTCGCATTGCTATAAAGAAATATCTGGGGCTGCATAACTTATACATAAAAGTTTTTTAACTGGCTCAGGGTTCTGCTAGCTTTATATGAAGCAGAGTGTCAGCATCTGCTTCTGGGGAAGGTCTCCGGAACTATAAAATCATGGTGAAAGGTGAAGGGGGAGTCAGCACATCACATGGTGAGAGCTAGAGCAAGAGAGAGAGAGTGGGGAGATGCCATGCTCTTTTAAACAACCAGATCTCATGTGAACTTGGAGCAAGAACTCACTTATCACCAAAGGGATGGTTCTAAGCCATTTATGAGGAATCCACCCTCATAATCCAGTCACCTGTTACCAGACCCACCTCCAATATTGAGAAACACATTTTGACATGAGATTTGGAGGGGATAAACATCCAAATCATATCAATGTATCTAATTCCATATGTACAGAGAGATAGAGACAGATGAAGATATAGAAATACACATGAAGGCGGTCAGTTATTATAGGCCAGGAACTTTGAAATTTGCTTTAGCTATCTTTATGAATAAATCATTCTCTGTCCTCAAAGAAGTATGGGAAAAGACAGTCTGATTTTTAAATTTGAATTTAGGCGTTTCTTTTTGTTGTGATGCCAGCTCATTTTTAGAGTCACTAAAAAATATTTCACTATCTGTCTCTAATTTCTAATAGTGTTTTTACGAAGAAATTGAGATTCCAAAAACTGACATAAAATTCTTAAAAGTAGAGGACTGTGGCTGTTAATTTTAGGGTTTAAACTGACTGGATTGAAGAATATCTAGAGAGTTGGTAAAACATTATTTCTGGGTGTGTCTGTGAGAGTGTTTCTGTAGGAGATTGGCATGTGAGTCAGTGGGCTGAGTGGGGAAGATTCACCCTCACCCAATGTGAATGGCATCATCTAATCAGCTGAAGGCCTAGATAGAATCAAAAGATATAGGAAAAGCAAACTCTCTCTCTCTCTCTCTTTTTCTGCCTCCTTCCTTCCCTCCCTCCCTCTCCTGGAGCTGAAACACTTTTCTCTTCCTGACCTTGGACGTTAGAACTCCAAGCTCTCTTGACTTTAGACTCCAAGACATACACCAGCAGCTCCCTAAGTTTTCAGACCCACAGCCTCAGACTGAGAGAGACACCATCAACTTCCCTGATTCTGATGCCTTCTTACTTCAACTGAGCTATGCTATAGACATTCCAGAGTCCCCAACTTGCACATGTTCTGTCGTGGGACTTCTCAGCCTCCATAATTGTGTGAGCCAATTCTCCTAACAATTACCCTTTCATATATCTATGTCTATATCTATATCTATCTATCTATATGTATCCTATTGGTTATGTCTCTCTGAAGACCTCTGAATAATATAAGGGCTATATTTCTGGAATTACTCGGTTCTTGAATTTACAAAATCAAATACTGATTTGATACTTCTCATATAGCACAGACCAGAATAGTAAGTCACAGGATAAGAAACTTACCTTGAAGTATAAATTAAACATGGGAATCTGATTAATTCTGCCCCCAACAAGTAAATAAACTTCCATTCTTAGCTAGCTCTTAATTTCACAAGTGAAACTTTTAAATATATGAGTTTTCTTAAAGCAAAGCATTTGTCTTTAGATACAACATAATCTAGTTAGGTAAAACTGAAATTTATTGATTTTTTCACCAAATTATTATTATGCACCAACTATGAGCCAGGAACTATGCCATGTGCTCAGGTCCCTGCTGTTATACGCTTATAGTTAAAGTGAAAGAAGGAAGGTACTAATAAAATAATTGCATAAACATAAATGGCAATTTATAAGTTGCAACGCTTCCATGTGCTATGGAAAAAAATTATGTGTCGAGTTTATAATAGATGTATTTGATATAGTCATGTGAATCAAAGAAGGTTTCTCTATTTATTGAACCAAGGGATGTAGAGTGAGAAGGAGTTAAATAGGCAAAGAGTTTAGGGTACAGAATTCCAGGCACAAGGAGCAGTCTGTATGAAGACAATAAAAGAGGACACATTTGCAGATCGAATAAACAGCACTTAGGCTGGGTTAAGATAGCAAAGTCACCCAGGAAAAATTAATCTTTATTTGAGTAAAGATTAGAGTTTATGTTGATAATCCCAATCTTCTTTTGGACAATGTTTACCCTATAACAACCTCTATTTTTCTGAAGGGCTGTGATTCCAATTCCTCATTTTAATAATTTATTTCATTGTCCAAAGACAATGACACAAATGAGAATAGAAAATATCCCCATTTATACATTGGGGTTTATCCATGCTACCCCAATCTCTCTGGCCTCTGGATATTGTTTTTGATGACTGACAGATGTAAAGCATTTTTTGTTCTCTAATAAAGACAGAAGTCAAATAGGGAGTTAGTTTCTTTACAACTAGTGAAATATCTCACCTTATTCTGGAAAATCTGTATAATTCATCTTGGCAATCTGAGCTAGTCATTGTACAATAAAACTAGACCCACGCTAAGCATAGCCCTATAAGTCATCAAAGCAATTTAAAAGATCAGTTTGATGTTTGACACAGAGTCAATATATATCTTTATGTTTTGTGGTGACATGCTGAAGTAGCAGTTTACTCAGCTTTGAGCCTATGCAGCAGTCTCAAAAAAATCAGTAAAATCAAATGGAAAAACGATAAGAGTCTAACAATGAAAGCCACACCAAAAATCTGAAAATAAGTGGGTAAAGTGAGAAAATAAGTCTCTGGATGCATAATGATGTAGTGAAAAGACCAGTGTGAGAGAGACTTGCCTGCCCCTTATCAGCCCAGATAGGCTTTTTAGATGGCCTCCTCGTTTCCTTTGATTCCCAAGCCACAGCCTTCACCAGTCATTTACACTTCACTTATTAAACCTTACTTATTTTTATCACTTCAATGTCATCTTTCCCCTGTAAGATTGTAAAATCATTGAGGATAAAACCTATGCCTTCCTTCTTCTCTCCTTGTTTTCTCATTTTCCTTACTTTTATCTATATTCAACAAGATACTAAATGTTAGATGTGCTAGGTGAAGGAATGTGTAATATATATATATATATATATATATATATATCCTCTCAGGCTCAAGCAATCCTCCTACCTCAGCCTCCTGAGAAGCTGGGATTACTGGTGAGTGTCACCATGCCTGGCTATATTTTTTAGTAGAGATCTGGTTTTGCTATGTTACCCAGGCTGATCTTGAACTCCTGTCCTCAAGCAATTCTCCCGCCTCAGCCTCCTAAAATTTTGGGATTACAAGCGTGAGTCACTGAGCCTGGCCAAAATATGCATTATATGAAAGACCATCCTATAGATTTGACCAAAGTAAAATGGTTAGTAACTGATGAAGCCTATATTTGTACCTTATCTGCCTGGCTCCAGTTTGTTCTGGTCAGACAAACCCTGCTCCAAATCTTGGCTCCACTATGTATTTAGTTTTATGAATGCAAAAAACATAAAGTCATTAATAAAGTACATACTAAAAGCCAAGTGCTATGCTAAATTCCTATTCTTATTCAGTCTTCTTAATAATTTTGAGAGGAAGGTGCTATTATTATTCCCACATCACAGAAGAGTATACCAAGAGACAGAAAGATTTAGTAAACTGTCAAAATTCACCTAGTTAGTAAGCAGCAGAGCTGAGATACAAAACTAAGGGATTTAACTCCAAGCTCGTCTGTGTAGATGTTACCTCCCTAATTCTAGTCAATATTAATTGAACCCGAGCTAGATCTAATATCATGCATCCTTGAAGTCCCCTGGAAAGTTTCACTTTGTGGACTTGCACATTTATCCATTCAGTTTGCTTTTGTTAAATTCTCAAAGCTGTCCAAGACTCAAAAAAATTAAAAGAATCCTTATGAGAATGAGATGGGGAGGAGGATGGAATATAAAGTAGCGTAGCACATGCTTTCTGCACTCCAGAAGTTCACAATTCACATGAGGATCTAAGATGGTCAAAGTAGTAAGTATGGTATGAGACGCAAGACATAGTTGATTCTAAACAAGTGATTTAGAGCGGGGTACTTCTGGCTGAAGCAGTAAGAAAAGGCATCACAGAAGAGAGCGGATTTTAGTTGGGTATTGGAAAGGCTCCAACATGCCTTTCCAATCTCACCTCATGCTTATACCTTCTAATTACCATGCTCCACATTAACAGGAAACTTGTCATCCTTCTCTCAACACACTGTTTTATTGTACGAAGAGACCACCATTTGTATTTGTGTTTGTGTGTGTGTGTGTGTGTGTGTGTGTGTGTGTGTGTGTTTGTCATAGAGTGTTTCTCTTGGCATTCTGCTACATGATTCCTAGTTAAAATGTAGGAGAGTTTCTCCAGGGAAGGAATATATCAAGGGGTGGAATCATTAGGTTGCAGGATATGTCCATCTTGGTAATGTCAAATTATTTCCCAGCGTTGGTATAACAATATACATTCCCACAGTGGAAGGGAATTCCAGTTTCTCAACATCATCACTATTTTTGCTGGATTTTAAACTTTATTTCCATTTGGTTTATATAGAAAAAATATTTTATTAAGGAACCAAATAATGTATTTTGCAACAACTTGGAGCTGGAGGCTATGATTCTAAGTGAAGCAACTCAGGAATGGAAAAGCAAATATCATGTTCTCACTTATAAGTGGGTGCTAAACTATGAAGATGCAAAAGCATAAGAACGATATAATAATCTTTAGGGACTCGGGGGAAAGGTTGGGGGTGAGGGATAAAATACTACACACTGGGTACAGTGTACACTGCTCAGGTGATGGGTTCACTAAAATGTCAGAAAGCACTGCGAAAGAACTCATCCATGCAACCAAAAACCACCTGTGCCCCAGAAACTATTGGAATATTTTTTAAAAAGTGGTAATCCAAGGAGTTTAGGACACATTTACATTAATTTTTCTGTAAACATTGAAGGTAATAAGAAGCATTAAACATATACATTTATAATAAAGAGATATATGGTATCTAAAAAACTGTATTTTATTGTGGTTTTATTCTGAATTTCTCAGTTAAACATTTTCAGGATTATGGACGCTGTGCTTTCTGTTCTGTGAAATGCTTATTTTGTCCTTCAAATATTTATTTTAAAATTTGAGATTTTTGTCGGTTCTTTTTGAATCATAGTTCTTTATATATTTTGACTTCTGATTGTAGTCTGCTGGGATGACTGTGCTTCAATAAAATTTTATCTACGAGATTATTGTATTTACTTAATCTTGAGAGGTTGGGAGGTGGTCAAACATAGAGATTTTTTTTTGATCCTTTTTTTTTACTTTTTATTTTTATTTTATATATATATATTTTTTACTATACTTTAAGTTCTAGGGTACATGTGCACAACGTGCAGGTTTGTTACATATGTATACATGTGCCATGTTGGTGTGCTGCACCCATTAACTTGTCATTTACATTAACACGTTCAGGGAATTTTTTTATGCACTCCGAGTTGAGAAACACGGCTAGATGTATTCAAAGAAAATTGATAAATTTAAGACTCTGAGTTCTCTACCTTTAATGCCTTTAAATAAAATTTTTATCATTTTACACACTAAGGCCATGTATATATTTGTTATCTTTGTTCCTAGGCTTTAGTAATGTTGTTGAAAATGAAAATAGTATCTTTTAAAATGGCATTTTCTATTTGTTGATAATGTATATAAATGCAATAGAATTTTTTACAGTGATCTTATATCTGGTTTCTTGCTAGAAATTTCTATACATTTTTCTTTTGCCATAGCATTTTTGAAATTCATAGACTTTATTTTGTAGAGTATTTACTGATTTTCAGGAAAATTGAGCAGAAGTTAGAGTTTTCAGGTTACCCACACACAGACACATATACACACAGTTTCCTCTACTGTTAACATCTTGCACTAATTGATGAATTTTTTACAATTGATGAGTGAATATTAATATATTATCATAAACTAAAATCTATAGTTTACATCAGGATTCAGTATTTGTGTTGTACATTCTATGAGTTTTGACATATATATATAATGGCATGTATCCACCATTGCAGAACAGTTTCATTGCCTTAAAATCCCCTAGGCTTCACCTATACTTCCCTCTTTGCTGTCCCCCACCCCAGCCCTCAAGCTCTGGTGATCACTGACTTTTTTACTCTCCCGTTGGTTCTGTCTTTTCCAGAATGTCATATAATCAGAATCATACAGTAGGTAGCCTTTCCAGATTCACTTCTTTTACTTAGCAATATGTATTTCAGGTTTCCCCATTTTTTTCATGGCTTGAGAGCTCATCTATTTTTATTGGTGAATGATATATCCCATTTAATGGAAATATCACATTTGTCCGTCCATTCACCAATTAAAGAACATCTTTGTTTCTTCCAAGTTTTGGTAATTATGAATAAACTTGCCATAAACATTAATGGATTAATGGGCAGGTTTTCCTGTGGACATAAACTTTCAATTCATTACAGTAAATACCAAGGAGCACGACTGTCGGGTTATATAAGACTACATTAAGCTTTGTAAGAAATTGCCAGTCTGTCATCTGAAACTGACGGTACCATTTTGCATCCCCACCTGAAACGAATGTGAGCTCCTGTTATTCCACATCCTTAATAACATTGGTGATGTGTTTGGAATTTTAGCTATTCTAATAGGTAGGTAATCGTATCTTATTGTTTTAATTTGCAATTCCTTAATGTTATATGCGGTTGAGAACATTGTTTTATATGCTTGTTTGACATTTGTATATCTTTGGGGTGGGAAGATTTCTGTTCAAATCTTGTGATCAATTTTAAATTGTTTTTCATTTCGTCATTTTGTTTTTATTGTTAAATTTTAAGAATTATCGGCCAGGCGCAGTGGCTCATGTCTGTAATCCCAGCACTTTGAGAGGCTGAGGCCTGCGGATCACCTGAGGTCAGGAGTTCCAGACCAGCCTGGCCATCATGGTGAAACCCCGTCTCTACTAAAAATACAAAAATTAGCTGGATGTGGTGGCATGTGCCTGTAATCCCAGCTATGCAGGAGGCTGAGGCAGGAGAATCACTTTAGCCCAGGAGGTGGAGGTTGCAGTGAGCTAACATCACACTGCACTCCAGCCTGGGCAACAGAGCATGGCTATTTCAAAAAAAAAAAAAATTGTACATTTTGAATACTATTTCTTTATCTAATGTGTCTTTTGCTCCTAGTCTATGGCTCATCTTTTTTATAACTTTTTTAACATAAAAATTATTTTTTGCAGAGCAGAATTGTGAATTTTAATGAATCTAATTTTTTAATTTTTTCTTTCACAAATTGTGCTTTTGACTTTGTATCTAAAAAGTCATCAATAAACCCAAGAACACCTAGATTTTCTCCTACATTACTTTCTAGAGTTTTATAGTTTTGCTTTTCATACTTGTCTATAATTCATCTTGAGTTAATTTTTATAAAGCTGTAAGTTTTGTCTTTAGATCTTTCTTTTGCATGTGGATAGCCAGTTGTCCCAGCACCATTTGGTGAAAACCTTTCTGCATATATTAACAATTTTTCAGCTTATTCTTTTGAATATTTTGAGTTTTCTATACGGACAGTCATGTTGTCAAGCAATAACAAGAGTTTGTTTCTCCTCTTTTAACTTTATATGTTCTTTCTATATGTTTTCTACATACACTGGCTAGGACCTCCAGTATTTTGTTGGATTGATGTGAGAGGATGCATCCTATGTTATTCCTGAATACTTTTAACATTTCACCATTGAATATATTTAAATTAGGTTTAAAAATACAATATAGCTATACAATTCATATGCCATAAAACTCACCATTTTAAAGTGTACAATTCAACAATTTCTAGCATATTCATAAAGTTGTGCAATCATCATCACAATCTAATTCAAGAGTATTTTTGTCACCCCCAAAATAAACTATTTACCCATTAGCACTCACTACTCATTTTCCCCATTCTTATCCCCTGGCAACCAGTAATCTACTTTCTGTCTGTATAGATTTGTCTATTCTGGACATCCCATACAAATTGAATCACACAATAGCCAGAGGCCTTTTGTGTCTGGCTTCTTTCACATAGCATAAGGTTTTCAAGATTCATCCATGTTGTAGGAACTATCAGTACTTCATTAGTTTTTATTGCTGAATAATACTTGGTTGTATGAATATACCACTTTAAAAAATAAATTCAACAGTTGATGGCCAATTTGGTTGTTTCTACTTTTTGGCTATTTTGAAAAATACTGCTTTAAATATTCTCATAGAAATTTTGTGTTTTCAATTTTTTCAGTTGTATATCTAGGTCACATGGCAACTCGATATTTAACATTTTGAGGAACTGCCAAACTGTTTTCCAAAGCAGCTGCACTGTAGTTTTGTAAGTAGCTTTTACTAAGTTAAATAAGTTTCTTTCCACTTCTAGTTTTGCTCATTAATATTAAAATTACGAATGCATGTTGGATTTTACCACTTTTCCGTGTTTATGGCATAATCATATGTGTTTTTTTCTCCTCAATTTTTTAATGTGGTAAATTTCATCAGCAGATTTCTTATACTGAATCAAGCCATCATTCCTGGGATAAATACAACTAGACTATTATGGTTTGACATATTTATGCATGTCCAAAATTCAGTTTGTAAATATCTTAGTTGGAATTTTTACATTAATGTTAATGAATAAGGTATCCTATACCTTCTCATTTCATTTTTTTCTTGTGTTGGTAATAAAGTTATACTAGCTTCAAAAATTAGTTTGAAATATTTCTTCTTTTTCTATTCCTTTAAAGGTTAGACTATCCTATTTTTTGATATTTGATATAACACATCCTTAAAACTGCCTGGGTTTAATAGTTTTTCTGTGTAGAAATTTTAAATACCAATTTAATTCCATTAATAATTTTAGAAGACAAATAAGAGGTATTTTCTTGCATCAGTTTCATTTGATTTCTTTCTTCCATTTCAAATGTTGTCAAAATTCCCAGCACTTTGGGAGGCCGAGGCGGGCGGATCACGAGGTCAGGAGATCGAGACCATCCTGGCTAACACGGTGAAACCCCGTCTCTACTAAAAATACAAAAAATTAGCCGGGCATGGTGGCAGGCGCCTGTAGTCCCAGCTACTCGGGAGGCTGAGGCAGGAGAATGGCGTGAACCCGGGAGGCGGAGCTTGCAGTGAGCCGAGATCGCGCCACTGCACTCCAGCCTGGGCAACAGAGCGAGACTCCGTCTCAAAAAAAAAAAAAAAAAAAAGGATAATATAATTCATGATATTTTTCGTTTATCTTTTAATATCTGCTGGATTCATATTTATGTCTCTTCTTATTTTCTAATAATATATCTCTGATCCAGGAATACTTGTTTCCAGTGTACATCTAGGTAAAGCTCTGTCCTAGACTGCAGGTATGTTGGAAATTGAGGAAGAAGTGAACTATTAGAAAGTCTGGTGCAACCTCACTCTCTTCTGATTCCAAAAATAAATTATTTTTGTTTAAATAAGTGATGTAAAGATACATAATTTTAAATGTTCTAATTTCTTACTATCTTTGCCCTAGGTTTAACCACTGTTAATAATATGCAATATATTCTTCCCAAATATTATTTGTGTATTTATTTCTCTAGAAATATAGCATAGCGAATACGCTCTTTGAAAACTTTTCTTATATAATACATCTTAGACATCTTTTTATGTTCTAAATTATATAATTTAAGACTATTTGTGATACATTGCACATTAGAAGGCCAATCTATTTTCATTTCCACTATAAATCTCTCTTGAATACTCCAGCTCACGGTTACCTCTTGCTTCTTTGACATCCTTTAACATTGGTCTTATTATTAAATCCCTCTACAATTTAGCATTTGACTGACATACCAGTTTCTATTTTACTTGACACATTGGTCTCTTATTATTTCAAATAAACTATTCTTGCTTTCTTAATAAGACCAAGTATTTTTTTTTAATCTTATCATTATACTATGAACACAGGGGGTGCTCACTTACTTGTTAACTTCATTTTATCTTATAAAGGCGGGCTTCTTGAATTCAGCAGGCAAAGGCATACAAGCGACGTACGCATCAACCTCTCTTTAACCAGGGGATAGCTTTTAACCATGTTTTGCTCACTTTCTACAAGCTGCCAGCACATTGTCCAATTTCAATTAATGCTAACCAAGAAAAACTGAGCTATATTAAGCATTGTCCTGCAGTTCATTTCATCTGCAGATGTCAGTATTTATTCTACTCAAAGCTTTCTCTGGCCTACAGTTGATTGTCATAAAGACATTCATCTGTTCATCTGTCCCCTTATTTTAGGCCAAATGTGTTCTCAGGCAGAGGCGGAGCCAAGGAAAGGACAAATTTGATATTACTAAACATTGTATTTGTTTGTTAACAAACAGAAGTATTCTTACACCCAATTTTTTAAAAAACTTTTTTCATAGTTGATGAACTTGTGCTGTAGATAGATGATAGATATATGAATAGATACATACATACATATTTAAAACATACATACATTAAAAGATGGATATTATAGGCTGGGCACGGTGTCTCATGCCTATAATCCCAGCACTTTGAGAGGCTGAGGCAGGCAGATCACTTGAGGTCAGGAGTTCGAGACCAGCCTGCCCAAACCCCGTCTCTACCAAAAATATTTAAAAAAAATAGCCTGATGTGGTGGTGCCCACATGTAATCCTGGCTACTTGGGAGGCTGAGGCAGGAGAATCACTTGAACCCAGGAGGTGAAAGTTGCAGTGAGCCAAGATCATACCACTCCACTCCAGCCTGGGTGACAGAGTGAGACTCTGTCTCAAAAAAAAAGATGGATATTATATATTATATTATTATACTTAATGTTGGTAACTGCCATTCACATCTTTTTTTTTTTGACATCCTCTGGAAGTAGTCTTCTTTCTGCACTTATAAGAATGCCCTAAAGCTTGAAGTATCCTGTTTGGAAGAATGCTTCTGCATTGTTTCCCTACCTGTGGGCTACTAAACTGCCTGTGTCTTATTAACGTCTTTGTGATTTCATTATCCTTTGAAAAGCTCCATAGTAAAATATCTCTCCTATTGGTGAGAAGCAAATATTTTCTGTCACAAGAACTGGGTTCCGAATGTGCCATCTTCCCAACTGGAATGCCAAATGTATCTATGGCTTCCTCTCCGATTATGTATACAGACCACTAACAGGATTGTGTCCAGATTGTTTTTGCTGGGGTGAAGAGTGAATATCTTCTAGGGAAAGGATTTACAATTTGATATAGCCAGGAACCTTCATGGTAAACTATGTATTCCATCATTTCTAGGTGAAAGCTTTGAAACCAAACCCCTCATACAGAGCAGTGTTTAGAATAAATACCAATAAATGATGATTCTTAAGTTCCTCTGGCTAGTTAAGGTATACATTACCATAGTGAAATACTAAAGTAAATCTTAGTATCTGAAACCCTTCAGGTGAGGATCCCTTCATCAAGCATCTGCAATTCTACTTTAGAAATGTCAAGCATTTTAAAAACAGATCATAGCCTGGTCTACATGGCACCTATTTCTTATAGGTTCTAAAATGAAATCATTTAAGTCAGCAGTACCTTCTCTGGTAGTCTTGTTTTTGGAAAATAATGAAGAGAAGATGCACCCATTGCATACATTAGAGGGATATGATGCTTTTTGTTTAAAGAAAACATAAAGAATACTGAAATTATGGCAAAAGTGAAATAACTTTATTTTTTAAGTTTTCAAAGATTTATATTTTTTTCTTAAAACAGCTAAGGGGCAATACTTGTGCTTAAAAAAGGAAAAATAAATATGATGATGACTTCTCATTAAGCATGGAATATTGAAGGTGTGCACTGAAGGTGTACCATTGGTCCCTTCAATAATTCTTTGAAAAATCATGAAAATTAGATAAAAATCATGTGATCAAAAAAAATGGAAGAAAAAAAACAGAGGAGGCATGCAAATAAGATGGGACGGTAGTGACAGTAGAACTTAGAAAGTTGAAAGCTAAACGCCTGAGAGTGTTCCTGGATCAAAGCGAGAGTCGGGCTGCTTATTCGCAGGGCCCAATAACGAGATGCAGATGAACTGGGAAATAAGATAATTTATTTCTGTAACTGGGTACAGGGAGAAGGTCAGGAAAATATCACCAGACCAACTCAAAATTAAAAAGTTTGTCAGAGCTTATATACCTTCTAAGCCATATGACTATGTGTAAGTGTGCATTCATCTAAGGACATAGGTGATTAACTTCTTCTAATCTATAACTAATGTCAGAGTCTTGAAGACCTTCCTCTGGAGCCTCAGTAAATTTACTAAATCTAAATGGGTCCAGGTGCTGGGGTGATTACACTTATCTTGTCTCCTGCTAAATCATGGAGGCTTGGGGAGTTCCTTTAGACCCCCAATAAAACTTGCTTGTGGAAGGCTGGAGAGTTTTTTCAGACCCCCAATAAAACTTGCTTAATCCTTAACGGGTCCTGTTAAGAATTCCTTCGTTATCTTTTCATGCTTCAAGGCCCAGGAAAGTCCTAGGCAAAACTCTTGGTGGGCTTTTCTTACATTCCAGCCTTGATATAAAGGCACTGTCTGTATCAGCTTTTAATATTTAACTTAACCATCCAATCAGTGCTGAACCAGTTTTCATGGAGGCCTGCCTGTTTAGCTGTTAGTGAGACCTGGCCTGCCACAAGAGGAATATGAGAATGAGATGGAGGATAACAATGAAGCAAGTACATGTTTGTTTCTAGGACCTAGAGAATTGTCAGAAGTTACAACTACCAAGTAGCTCTAAAAGTCTGGATGTGGGCATGGTTGAAGAAAACAAGCACACAAACAAGAAGATTGTTTAACAGTCTGTGTAGGAGTAGTTAGACCTCCAGATGCACTATAAAATGGTGGAGATTAGGCCAGGTGTGGTGGCTCACGCCTGTAATCCCAGCGCTTTGGGAGGCCGAGGCAGACAGATCACGAGTGCAAGAGATGGAGACCATGCTGGCCAACATGGTGAAACCCCGTCTCTACTAAAAATACAAAAATTAGTTGAGTGTGGTGGCACGCACCTATAGTCCCAGCTACTCGGGAGGCTGAGGCAGGAGGATTGCTTGAACCTGGGAGGCAGAGGTTGCAGTGAGCTGAGACCACACCACTGCACTCCAGCCTGGCGACAGAGCAAGACTCTGTCTCAAAAAAGAAAAAATGGCAAAGATTAAAATGAGGGGATTCTGGACCTGGGGATTACTGCACAATTTAGAATGAGGATTTCACAACTAAAACTAAGATATGATCTGAGAATCTACATGCTGAGTGATAAAATACTCTCAGCTCTTTCTGTCTTTCAATTTCTAGAGCACTGGCAATCAAGATTAAAAATCCCAGGAAAGTGATTGGTGGATACATTTCTACCTGGGAAGATTGGCTAACCTAGAAAAGATAATGCACATGCAGAGATGGTAACCAGCAATTCAACCTCACCCCTGAATATGAAGAAACAACCAAGAATAAGTTTGTGAAAAACTTCTAAAAGGAAAAATAGACCAAAATAGACAAAAAGGGAAATTTAGAGGAAACAGAGACAGTACAAGGAGCAAGAGAGAATGTCATCATCATCATCATCTTCATCATGGTCATCATGATCACATCATAATAAAATAGATCAATAGAATGTTTCGAAGAATAAGTTGATAAAACTACACAGAAAATAGATAAAATATCTAACCTGGAAACAATAGAACAGTTAACAAAGCAAATCAGTTCCGAAGGTCCTACTCCATCAGAATATATTTTCTGAAAAAGCATGACAATAAATCACAGAGGAGGAAATTATCAATAAAATCATAAAATCGAATGTCTCATAAATGAAGGACTTGAGCTTCCCAAATGAAGAAAACCTACACAATGTCACATTATTGTGAAATTTCAGAGAACTGGGGCAAAAAGGAGATTCTAAAAGCTTCCCTAGAGAAAATAAAACAAACAAACCAAGTATCATACAAAGGATCAAAAACAAGAATGACATTTGATTTATCAACAGGAACACTGGAAGGTAGACGGTATTTGAAAACTACCTTCAAAATTCAAAGAAATAATTGAATAACTGTTTGCAACCTAAAAATTTATATCTAGCTAAAGAATCAAAAACATGAAAGTAAATGCCTTTTCAGACATGAAAAATCTAAAAAAAAAATGCAGGTTCTCTCAAGGAGCTACTTGAATATGTATTCCATGGAATCGAGAGAGAATGCAGATCCAGGAAATAGAGGAATGAGGCAAACACAAGCCTAAAAATGATGCTTAAGAAAATTTCTTATGTCTCAAACTAAAAAGTCAGGACATAATATGTAAAACTAAAAACTAAGAAATAAAAATATAAGTATGTTATTTCAAAGTAACAAAATAAATATCAAAAGAAATAACTAAAAGAGTTGAAAGCAATTAGCCTGGGGAATTGTACTGAGCATTGAGATAGGGTACAGAAGTAGACTACTGCTTTTCTTTCTTTGACTTTTAAAGCAGTGGTCATGTGTTATTCATAAAAATAAAAACTACATAAAAAGAAATATGATGACTTCAAAGGGATTTACTTTTGAATCTCAACACCAACTTATCCCAGTTTTAAGGTAACTATACCAGTGGTATGAAGAAGCTAGTCACCTTTTACTAAGATAATATAAACTGTTGCAGAATAATCTAGCAAGGTTTTAAAATATTTTTCTCACTAAAGTGAGACTTTAAGCTAGTAAAATACCAGTGATAGAGAAGGCTGTTAATTTTGAATTGCCAAAGTAAACACTGGACTTTTAGCTTCAGCAATGTCCTTTTGAGGAATTTTTCTATTGTGGCACCCATAAAACTCACTGCTCTTTGTTGGCCCAAGTAGATGGGTGACACCTCTATTATCTAAAATTCTTACCACTCTTCCTATGAAGAACACTAGTCTAATAAAAAAATACAAACTATAAACCAGCTTTCATTAAACTATTACACAGAGAGAAGAGTTGGGATTTCATGTGTGATAATTTGGGTACTTCATGTGTATACCCTGTGGGAGAGGACGGTATAAAAAACAGCCTAGAGTGAGGAAACTCTGGCATCCTTTGGGGGCCATTGTAGTGCTCCATATTCATTTTAGCAAGATTCCTTTTGCAGTGTTTCAGCAGTAAGTGTAGTAGACAAAGCACAAGCTTTGGTATCATACTAGACCTTGGATTCAATCCAACTTGGTCATGAAAAAAACTACGATCTTGGGTAAATCATTTAACCTAAGCTTCAGTGTCATCCATATAATGTGGGATAAAAGCCTGTGGGAGGGAATAATACCTACATTAGAGTTAATGTGAGTATTAAATGAGATAACATATGCAAGGTGCTCAATATACTACACATTAGAGACCACCCAATGTTATATCATGGTTATTTCTTAAAATCACTCCAATTTGAATTTTATTCTTATGAATGAATTATTCACTATGTTGTTTCAGCCTCTAGTTACTACAGGAATGGTATTTTCTAAATCTTATTTCTCTCCTTTAACAGTTTAGGGAAATGCTGTTGATACTTACTATAGTGTATTTAAATAGCTTCCATCATAGTGATTGAAATCCTCAAGTGTTTAACATTACCAAAGAGTATATCAGAGAATAAATGTACAGTATTGCTTGTGCAGCATATCATGACATGTATCCATTATTTTTAGGAACCTAAAAAATGACTTTTAGGGACTGTAATCTTAGGCTGCTGCTTTTTCCCTAAATTTGGCCTAGATTTCAAAGTGAGTCATAGTACCTGAAATCCTCCAGGTGAGAGTCCTTTCATCAAGTGTCTCCAATCTTACCATAGAACTATGAAACATTTAAAAAATCATTATGTCTAGAGTTGTTAGGCCTTTTATAAGAATTCTGGAGAATAATGTAGATATAATATAAAAGCCATGCATTCACAAAACCTTGCTTTCATCCACGTATAACATTAGATATTTTCCTATGTAGACAAGGACTCTTCTATGTTTTCTTGTTTCTACCTTATAATCCCCTCTCTGATGCATTTAATCTCTCTCCTCCCCTCTTTTGTATATGAAATTTGCATTTGCTGATGAAATAGGCAATTTTTCCTGACCCCTTCATGGTCCTCATGACAAGGGTGCCTCGCTTACTCAGCCCATAGATCTTAACCCCTCGTGGGAGGGGGAGCACGCAGGTGAGCGGGTGCAGGAGCCGGTAGGAGTACTTCTGGGTGCTGGTAGGAGCAGAACTCCATGCAGCCCCACAGTAGTGTCTATGGCAGGGTACCTACGGTCCCTGGAGCCCCAGATGGCATGTGTTACTCTTTTAGCTTTGCCATCTGTGATTAGCTTAAGTGTTAAACAGCTCAAGCATCTACATCCATGGCTCCCAAGCTCTTGTTCCTCGTCCAGGAAGAATCAGGTCACACTAAGGAATTGGAGGGTGATGAATATGGAGATTTTTGGTGCCAATTAAAGTGGCTTTCAGTGGGAAGGGGAGCTAGAAAGGGGATGGAGTTGGAAAGTGGTCTTCCCCTGGAATCTGGCCATCCCCAGCCAGGCTCTTCTCCGAAGACCCACCATCAAGCCATCCCTCTGAAGTCAAGCTGCTTCCCTCTGACGTCCGGCTGCTTCTTACCTTCTCTCCTTCTCTGCCGCTCCTCTGTCAGTGTAGTCTGGGGTTTTTATGGGTACAGGATGGGGGGCGGAGTGGGCCAGGGTGGTTTTGGAAAAGGCAACATTCAAGTGGGAAAATGGGGATGTTCTCACTTTGGGCAGTTTTTCTAGGCTTGATGGTGGGGCTTTGCCAGGGACCCCACCTTTTTCCGCCTAGAATTTCTCTGCCTCCTGTCCCTATCACTAAGATCTCTGTTGATCCAATTTGACATTTATTTATTGGTCATATACCTGAAATCTGGAACCATATTAGATGAAAGAAAAAATGGTTGATTTTAAAGGACCTACACACAAAAAATAAACTGTTATTTGTAGAATTCGAAAAAGAGTTTCCTGTAAGATAGACCAGTGAGAAAACATACATCCTAGTGCCTAGCTTAGTATGTGCTCAATAACATTTACCTGTTGCTCCTTCCCATTGTAATTAATTCCACATTCTCTGTTCTCTTTACTATTATCAATATTTAGTTTATTTTTCTTATTTGGTTTGCTGTTTGTTTTCATCACCCTTTAAGTTTGTTAAGCACACATCCCCCAAAGGAACTCATTCCAATGAAACTCTGCAGAACACTATATAAAGTGATCTTCCCATAGAAAGTTCTTAAACTGTGCTGCTGTGCGTGATTGTAAAGGTATTCTTAAGTATCTTTCTGCTCATGATGTAATGATATCCTGGTTTACTTCATGCATTTCCAATTCCTCAGTCAATTTTTTAGGTTTTTTTTTTATCTGAGTGTTGCTCTTAGTGAGCTACCATATTAAGTGACGATATATGTTAGTCACTTTGTTAGTTTTTTTAAAATGTGAGTTTTTTAAAAAAATTAATCTGAGACTGGCTCTTACAGAAGTAGCACAGTAAGTGACAAATGTTACACAAATGTTAAACATTTGAGAGTCTTAGAAAGGTGTTTACCCCTCTCATATACTATTTCTCTTATTTTCCTGGCACACTTTAGTTCATATAGAAATATCATGCTGATTTTCTCAACTGGTTACTGCAAAGTAGAATCCCCTTTTACAAATAAGAAACTAAGTTTCAGAAACTCAAATGGTTTGACCAAGGACATTCATCTAGTAAGGGTTGAAACTGGGATTAAAGGTCCAACCCCAAAACAGGATTCTTGCTCTTAGTATAGTGTAAATTTTAAGAAATGTATGTTATTCAAAAAAAGAGGTGGTCTATTTTCTAAGTTTCCCTCCGAAATAAAAAACCGTAGCGATAATAGCTTCATATGAGGGCTATACTACTAAATATTTGATATAAGACTGAAGTCTCTGTTTCTCAGTAAAATTTCCAGCTAGCTCAGGCTTCCACATCCATGGTTTGTGTTAGGAATGTTAAACACGGGCCAGAACCTTAAGCACTAGCATGTTAGAAATTCATACATAAAGACAACTCACCTGCCCCCACCCTATTACATACGTCTTGATGTTCATGGCAGTGTAAATACTAGGGCAACTAGATTGGTAAATTGAGCCCATCTCCTTGGTAACTCAGAAGAGTTTTTTCTTTTGTAATCTATCATTTCCTTCTGAGTAAGATGGCACTTTCGCCTTGCCCCCCTGCCCCATTCCATTTTTTCTTTAATTTTTCAAGTCCACCTCATTTGTTCAGGGAGGGAAAATGACTAGATCTCAAGGGCTGAATCTTTACACTCCATTTTTAAAATTTCAGACTGCGAAAGAGTGATAGAAAAGCCTTAGGTTGATTTTTCAACTAAGAATACAGCAAACTGGCTGGGCGTGGTCACTCACACCTGTAATCCCAGCATTTGGGAGGCCGAGGTGGGTGGATCACGAGGTCAGGAGATCAAGGCCATCCTGACTAACATGGTGAAACCCCGTCTCTACTAAAAATACAAAAAATTAGCCAGGTGTGGTGGCGGGCGCCTGTAGTCCCAGCTACTCGGGAGGCTGAGGCAGGAGAATGGCGTGAACCCAGGAGGCGGAGCTTGCAGTGAGCCAAGATCACACCACTGCACTCCAGCCTGGGCAACAGAGTGAGACTCTATCTCAAAAAATAAATAAAATAAAATAAAATAAAATAATAGAGCAAAGTAAAAAGACCATTCCAATAAATATTTAATTTAGGTAAGACTCACATCAGACTAGTTTCAGTCTTGGGAAAAGTCAGAAGACTTCTGTCCTCAGCTTGCATCTAGTTCTCTCTGGGGTACTGTTATAATTGACATTAATGTTCATACTCTCACTCTTTACATCTGCACAACACAGAGGAACATTGTCCAGCTACTTCTTCTGTGGAGATGCATAGATATTGGTCAGTAATTCCCTTGGTTGGCCTTATGTAAACCATTGAGACATATTTCCTTTTATAAGGTTTAAAAACAGCTAAGTCTGAAAATTTCCAAAATGAAACACTTCATAGTAGATTTTCCCTGGAAGCAGAATATTAGTAAAGAAAGCAAGGTGTAAGCCTCTTGGACAGTGCATATTAGTACAGCCCCAAATTATCTACAGAAGAGTTTCCTGGTGGAATGAGGTTCTTTTAGCAGGTAGAATGCAATTTGAAAGTGCTAGTAGTAGAGAAGGGAAAGGTGGAATGTGTGGTAATTGGATAAAAGCATTTGTACTGTTCTGATGGTTAACTGGTAGGTTTTATTTTAACACAGCATATCTAAGAAAGCTTTCATGATCATAATGGGACCTTCAAATACTTCATGTAAAAATTGTCTTTGCATTGTAGCACCTATTTTAATTTAAATGGTTCAAAAATTAGCTTTAGCTTATTAGAAAATCTGTAGGTAGGGGACGCAAGTCCCTGGACTTGCATTTGAAAATAGTTCAGTGAACAGATTCTGAAGAAACCTGTTACATGGCTAGAGCTATGTAATAATATCAGTAGAAATTTATGGGAAAATGGAATGGGTCACAAAGAATTTGCAGCATCTAGAATAGAAATAAACAGCGAGAGGTGAAGCTGATCTTTGTATTTTAGAATTACAGAACTACGCCTGTAATCCCGGCACTTTGGGAGGCTGAGACGGGCGAATGACCTGAGGTCAGGAATTAGAGAACGGCCTGGCCAACATGGTGAAACTCTGTCTCTACTAAAAATACAAAAATTAGTCTGGCATGGTGGCAGGCACCTGTAATCTGAGCTACTAGGGAGGCGGAGGCAGGAGAATAGCTTGAACCCGGGAGGCGGAAGTTGCAGTGAGCTGAGACCACGCCATTGCACTCCAACCTAGACGACAAGAGTGAAAACTCCATCTCAAAAAAAAAAAAAAAATTTACAGAACTAATCACATCCTACTTTCTATGGTGTGCCAATAAAAGTAACAACTAAGCAAATCTACATAACATCTACCTTAAGGTTAGATCCTTGTGATTTTTTTTTTTTTTTTTTTTTTTACTTTTTAGTGCCTTTCTAAAATCCCCATTCAATCCATTATCCCATCATTTCGTTTACCCAAAAAATAACTGTAACTCAGACCTCAGTAGTTATATTAAAAATGTTTGTGAAGCCAAGTTTTACCTAGTATTAATGAATTACACAGCAAAACAGAAGCCAGCCATGCATTGGAGAAAATTGCACTGAACTATAAATCAGGACTTTATGTTTTGGTCCTTCCTCTGCCATTAACTACATGTGGGACCTTCAGCAATTCTCTCGCTCACTCACTCTCTCTCTCTCTCTCTCTCTTTCTCTTTCTCCTTCCTCCCTCTCTCCCTCCCTTCTCTCTCTCTCTCTCAGTCACAGTTTCACCTCTTGGTCTCAGATTCACCTTTTGTGAAATAAAGTGAATTAATTGGATGATCTATATGGTCTTTCTAGATACAAAGTTCTATGATCTTTTGACCCTGTTAAAAATAATAGCAAAGGCCATGCTATAGTTAAAGAAATAGCCTGGAGAAGGAACAAATCCTATTAGAAGCAAAACAAACAACAAAACATTGGTAAGAAACTAGAATAAAATGGAATTTTTGAAGAAGCAATTAGCTCATCATAGGAAATAGAATAGTAATTCTGTACTATTAATATTTTACAAAAAATAACTCTCTGCTCTTCCCTGCAATAAAAAGCACTGCAGATTGCTCTATTGTAGTCAGTTGATAACTGGGTAATCATAATTAATGGAAAGAGTTTCAATAATTCAGTGAAGCAAGATGAAGATTGGAAGGTCATACATACAAACAGAAGAGGATGCACTGAAATAGAAGAAATATTTGGCTATGTATGAATTTCTGCCTTATTAGGACTGTGTGTTTGCTGATCTTGGCACTAGGGCTCTGAACAGAAAAAACTTTTAAGGCCAACTTTTTTTTAAAAACATGCACTCATTGCATGTACTAGTGGCCTCAATCAGGGTAGATGATCTTTTTAAATCAAGTTAGATTTGAAAACAGAAATCTAGGAAAAAACCATGGACTTGTTCTTTGTTCTTGTATTATTGTAACTATTAATTAGTTTCAGTCTTAAGCTGTTAAACAACCAAGTAACACAGCATCTGTGGCCAGAGGGAGATTACAATGAACTTTGTGTTTAGAGAAGCTTTGTTTGTTGGTTTTCACTTTTGGGCCACAAGCTCCTTGAGTCTAGGGGCTATGTCTTCTTTGCCTTTGTATCATCCACAGCCTCTTACAGAGTATCTAGCTTGGTCTCATGAACTGCAGGCATTAAAGTTGTCATGTTAATCAATAAAGAAGTACTTGCATTGTCAGGAATAAAAGCTAGTAAAAATTTGACTATTACATACTGTGTGAGATTTTAGTGAATACATAAGAACTGTTTGTAATTAACATGTTAGATGTTCAAAAGCATACTGACATACCTAAGAACCTTTGGAAATCTTCTTGACTATTTTAAACAAACTCGAATAATCCAGTTTATATAATTTACTTAGGAAATACTTTTCTACATAGGTAGTTAAAAAGGTAATCTTCTCTCTAACCTATGTGTGGGTTATTGATAACTCAGAGGTGTAGAGCTAGTGAGACTCTATACATATTTGATACCAAAACATCCATGCTAAGAGAAGGTAGTGATGATGAGATAATACTGACGCAAACAAAAATGGTTACTATGAGGATTTCAAAAGTCAAATATCACTATCTGTATGGAAATCTTCCTATGGCAAAATAAATATAAATTAATTTCTTAAGGATTCATGTAAGTAAACTAAAAACAGTATGGATAGTTAAAAGCTTTAGTTAAAATGTGTTTAATAATTGATTATAAAAGGTTTGAACAACAATTTGTAAGTAATGCTCTTAGAAGTCCAGAAATTTTAAAGGACTTGAGAAGCCACTAGATTAGAACAAATCTCCCTTTGCCAAACCCAAACACCTACTCAGGATTTCTGAACATGTAGTAAATATTTCTTTCTTTAGAAAAATTCCATGAGGCTGCCGGGCGTGGTGGCTCACACCTGTAATCCCAGCACTTTGGGAGGCCGAGGCAGGCGGATCACGAGGTCAGGAGATCGAGACCATCCTGACTAACACGGTGAAACCTCGTCTCTACTAAAAATACAAAAAATTAACCGAGTGTGGTGGCGGGCGCCTGTAGTCCCAGCCACTCGGGAGGCTGAGGCAGGAGAATGGCGTGAACCCAGGAGGTGGAGCTTGCAGTGAGTGGAGATTGCGCCACTGCACTCCAGCCTGGGCAACAGAGAGAGACTCCGTCTAGAAAAAAAAAATTCCATGAGGTAACTGTAAGACCCCGTTGATTAGTGAGTTCATACTCTATTTCCTGTTTGCTATTATTTAAGTTCATTAGACAATTTTTGATTGAGAAAGTTTGACTTCTTTGCAATGCTATCTTTGTCCCTTGTCCTTTGTAAAATGTATCATCTTGGACCCTAAATTAATAAAACTACCAATAATGGTATGCTAAGTTTAACTTTCAGTGAAAAGTCACACAGTGAAATGCTTTTTTAGGACATTCAAGCAATAACAATTATATAAGTTCTTGTAGTAATAATATAGTGATTCAGAGCTTGCTGTAAGATGGAGCAGGGCTTTCACATCGTGTCAGCCACTCCAGTGGTACAAGCTTTTCAAATATCTTTCATGGATATTCCCACATTTCCACATCTGTCCCTTAATTTTATCTCTTTCCTTGTAGAATATTTATGGGAGATGGGGAGGTCAGAAAGAAGAGTGGAAGTAAGGCTAAAGAGTCCAGACACGGTGGCTCACGCCTGTAATCCCAGCACTTTGGGAGGCCGAGGTGGGCAGATCAGTTGAGGTCAGGAGTTCAAGACCAGCCTGATCAACATGGAGAAACCCCATCTCTACTAAAAATACAAAATTATCCGATCGTGTCAGCACATGCCTGTAATCCCAGCTACTCGGGAGGCTGAGGCAGGAGAATAGCTTGAATCCGGGAGGCGGAGGTTGCAGTGAGCTGAGATTGCGCCATTGCACTCCAGCCTAGGCAACAAGAGCAAAACTCCATCTGAAAAAAATAAAAAAATAAAGTCCGCATTTGTAAGGTAAGGACATTTTATCATTGCTAATTTAAACATATTGGTACGATAATGCATTTGCAAAATCCACACATTTTGCTAGCAGTCTTGTGAACAATTTGCATATTGAAAAGTTAGTCTCTGAGACTGATAGTGTTCATTTTAAGATGACTGTATTGAAGCTAGTATGCATACAGCCAGGTGAGCAATCTGAATGATGTGGGGGCACCTCATAAGGAAATATTCATTTAAAAACCATATGGACCAGGTGCGGTGGCTCACGCCTGTATTCCCAACACTTTGGGCAGCCAAGGTGGGCAGATCACCTGAGGTCAGGAGTTTGAGACCAGCCTGGAGAACATGGTGAAAACCTGTGTCTACCAAAAATACCAAAAAAAAAAAAAAAAAAAAATTGCCGGGCCTGGTGGCAGGCGCCTGTAATCCCAGCTACTCAGGAGGCTGAGGCAGAAGAATCCCTTGAACCCGGGAGGTGGAGGTTGCAGTGAGCAGAGATCATGCCACTGTACTTCAGCCTGGGGCGACAAGAGCGAGACTCCATCTCAAATATATATATATATATATATATATATGAATTGACAACATGCTTTGTCTAACAAATGTGAAGCTATACTTCTAATAAACACAACAAACAAAGTACTGAAATCCATTAGAAAGTACTTGTGAAACAGTCAGTCTTTGGGGACTCGGTTTTGATTATTTAAAAGGCAAAGGAAGAGAGAAAAACTAATTTCCACTTGGACAGGGGTTTGTTTTCCTTGTTCATTTGAAATCAGAGCCAACAGTAATAATGGTTTTCTATGACCCTAAAGCTCTCTCTTCATTAAGAGCAGACTGATTGGTCTTCATTAGACCAGATTCTGAACAAACAGTTCATTTTCTATAGAAGAGCTATTATACATGTGCTTCCTATTGCCAGATTTGAAACCTCCGTATATTTTAGCTGAATGTCAACCCTTTGCATGTTGACTACACAGGCACATTTTATGATCATGGGTTAGGGCTGGTGATTACTGAAAATGATTACTTATTATAATTAATAACAACATAGCAGGGATTTCAGTCTGCTTTGTTTGGCATAAAAGGTTTGAAAGACACTCGTTTTTCTTAGCCCTGCACCTCAGAATGAAATACTTGCTGCCTTGTTTTCCAGTACCGCATATGATACAGGAGATAAAACAATTTGCTGAATGTAAAACAGAACAAAAGACGAGCAGGAAAAGTATTGGGAGTAAAACTTCAAGCTTAGTAATAACTAGGCACCTAGTTTCATTGCCAAGCTTTCTCACGCATAGTACTGCCTTGGCTCATACTGGGTGCACTACCATTTCCTCTTCATTTTCTATAACACTTATTTGTCCTGGAGCTTACAGGAAGCAACACCACACAGTGACAAATATGGCACTATCTTAACAGAAATTTCAACAAAACAGAGCTTAGTTGGGATTCAAACATACAGAAGAATGAGTCAAGCTCTGCAACATATCATTTAATCATTATTTTTAAAATCTACCTCAAAAAATCAAATATCATATTTCTCTTGGAAAATCAAATCCTATACTAGCAAATGATCAATTTGTTGCCCAACGGTTATAAGACAATAAAGTAAAAGGCCAAACACAAAAGAAGCTCATAGAAACTTATGATAATTTTGATCGTGGATAGAAATATTTTTCAATTGTTAAGACAGATGTTATAATTGAAATCTAATTTTTGGAGAAATGTAATAAATTGAGGTCACTAGTAATTTCAATATATTAAAATCATCTATGTAGATGGTCTGAATGCTAAGATAATATAGCATTAAACATTTATTAGCATTACAGTGGTTCAGCATGTTATGTGTTATAATTTATTCTTTCTCTAGCATTATTAATAATTAGATTATAATTACTGGTTCTAAGGTATAAGTATTGATATGTTAAGGGATTCTCAGTTTTGCATTCCCACTACCTTTTTAATCTGCATGCTACTCAATATAATAAGTAATGCCAACTTAGAAACCAGACCTATTCTAAGACTACAGTACTGTGTTTTCCTGAGAAAATGTTTTTACCTGCTTTGCCTAATCCAATTTAAAATACTCTAATTTTAAATAGCTCAAAGAACAGCACATATAGCTCTTACATTTATATAACTGATTCTATGCTTAATTACATTTTAAGACAGCCCAGATCTGAAAAGCAATCTATTATTCCCCTGTCAGACTCAGAGAAGACTGATATGTCCAAGTGCATGCTTCCTGGTTTATACCAAATTGATGGCTATGTCTACAGGAAACCAATATACTGGATGATTGAAACTGTTCAATAAATTCAGAAAAAGTAAAATAAAAGTATCTATCTGATTATTTTGGCTAGAATCGCCAAATGTTTGTTATTTAAAATGGGTTTCATCCGATATTTTATAGATATCTCGTGCACCAAAGCATAAAGTTGTCATATTCCTTTCACATTATTTGACTCAACATAATATTCACCTTCTTTGGCAATTTAGATTTTGCTTCAGTGATGGCAGTAGATACTGGTACTTTATTATTTCACTTCAGATAATAATTGCATTTCTATTTCTTTTTTATTACAAATCAATAATGCAATTAACATAACAAGATCCCGAGAGCTATTTCTGTAATTATTGCACTTATAAGGAAAAGAATCTCTGCATAAGATGTAAAACAGCTTGAAACAAAGTCATAAAGCTGGTTCCAGAAAGCCACCCCTGAGAAAAAGAAAATAGTATACTTTTTATGTGATCTTTTTCCTTTTTTAAAGATTTTGCAAGGACTAAAGAAAGAATATCACCAATCAAATATGGAACTCACTCTATTCACTGCAAGAAACAACATATTCCAGTCTTGGCTCCTAAAAAAATGTGCTGTCCTTCAGTTATGTTGATACTATTTAATATCATTATTTCCTTTATTTTTTAACTTGTTGACAAACAACTTTAGTGCCGGAATAAGAAACTAAGAAATCTGACCATGCATATATGCTACTTACTGTTGTAATCAAATAACACTTATAACCCAGTTAATCTGATGTATATAATAGCAGTCATGAATTGTTTGCAGGATAATTAGGCAAAAATGTAAGTAGTTAGCATACATAGTGCTAATTGATTACTATTAATATTTACAAGGACATATCCTGCTCTCTGTCTCTCACACACACACAAGCACATACGTTCTTCTTGTCTCCCATTTTTAGGTCTCCCATTTTTCAGCCAATTATATCAGCATTTGAATTTCACAGACTGTGAATATTAATGACAGTAAGAGGCAGTGGCAGGGATTCTTATTAAGATAGATCACATACTTAGACAGTTAACATTGGTAGATGCAAGCATCAGGAGTCAGAGCGAGGTTCATTAAGGTGGATAGTTAGTGTTGAAAGGTCTTGGCATATGAGTAGACAATGAAATTCAATAAGATATGGTATACAGAAGTGGAGCTCTAAGGCCCCACTTAGCATCTCAGATCTGAGGTGTCACAAAGTCCATGATTAATGCATAGTGGCAACTGGAGGGTGATAGAGCAGCAGGGGGCAGTCTCACGTCTGAAGAGGGACTATGCCTTTAGTCAGGTCAGAGAGGACTCTAATGGCAAAGATTAAATGGCTTCCGGTCCAGGTAACATGAGGATTATTATTTCTAAAGTAATACTTGAAAACTCATCAGAATGTATGCCTTATGTCAAAAATCAGCCAGAGTGAGCATTGTAAATGGAAATCAAGGCATTTCACTCCCCTACTGAACACTTCCAGTTGTATTCCTTCATACCTAGAATGAAATCTAAACTCCTTAGCATGGCTTACAAGGTTTACTATAACTAACCTCATCCTTAAACTGCCTTTTGCATTTTCCCTGGGATATGTTAAGGTCAGTGTCATCTCCGGGCCTTCATACTTTCTGTCCTCTTTGCCTGCAATTATGGCTCATTCCCTTAATTCATTAAAGTATTAAACTCTCTGTTCAAATGTCACCTTCTCAGAGATAACCTCTCTGAAACCCTATCAAAGACAGCACCCCCTTCATTCTACAGCACCTTATCACTTTTTTTCTTTGTATAAGGCATTATTGAATATATTTATCTTACTAGAACAGCAGCTCCATGAAGACAGAACTTTCTGTCTGTTGTGTCAACTTGTATCGCTAACATCAGATTTGGAATTACTGCCATGAAGCTAATGAAACTTACATTCCAGGGACTCTCACTTGTATAGTCCCCTTTCAAGGCCTTGCGTGCAATATTGTATTTATAATTTGCAGTTTACTTTTCTAAGTGGGTCTATCGACTTTGTATAAGCTTTAGACTTCACTAAACCCCAGCTTAGCATCTAGTGCCTGGTACCTTATGAGCCCTCAATAAATATTTTTTAATGAAATAATTTAAAAATGAATAAACACCTTAAATACCTTAGGATAAAAATATTTGTTAGATTTTTACTTAATAGCAAGTTTTGATAAGGATTGGGCTTAAGTTTAAATGCTTAAGGATGTTGGCTATACTTTGAGAATATGGGAAAGGGGCTATTCTGAAGTATCTGGAAGAGATACTAGAAAAGGATGCTGCAGGCTCTAAAGACAATCTTTGCTTACTTCATAATTTTTCTTAGTGGTAGGACACCAAATTAGGACAGAGGTATACATTATGATTTATTCCCCTAATAAATGATGTTCCAGTTATAATTACATTCCTTGCAACACAGCTCTCTTTCTCTTAACGTTTCTTAAGATATGAGCTATTCCTTCTGGCATATCCAGGGAGTATCTATATTTTAAGGAAATCACTGGAGCATGACTGCCTCCTTATTACTATACTGGATATTTTTTTTCATTTTCTCCACATTGTTTTTACAGTCCCCAAGGCTTTTAAGAAAGTTTATGGATTCAATCAGGGTTGTGCCATAAAGTGGCATTTGACTGGTGGAAAAATAGACACTTGCTGTATGCATACCTTGTAAATATAGTTAAATACACACATATGTGTATATTTATATATACACATACACACATATCTCACACACATAGACAGAGAGAGAGAGAGAGTGAGTGAGTTAGCAAATAAACCTTAGGATTTATTTTCACTTGTTAGTAGTAACTCCTCCATAGTATCATCCAGCTCTTCCTGAACCATTAATAAGGAATTCATAAAAATGAGCCATTAATAAAAAGAGCTTAGTTAAATAATACATTACACTTTAAATTATGGTCAAAACTAGTTACAATGCAAACTATCTATGAATTGATCACTCTCAATTTATAGACGCCCATCTGCCTTGCTTTTTAATCTACTCAAAGCATTTTTTGGCCACTAGCACTGCCTAAGGCAAATTTATATCAACCTGACAAAAAGCAATAGAAGGTCTTGCTTCAGAGGTTCTCATTGCTTAAAGCTACGATACCTCTTTAAAAGCTCCAAGGTGTTATAATTAAAAATGTATCAATTGCTTAACTTGTCAACTAAAGGCAGTTATTGTAAGGCACTATTTCCCCTCAGTTAGACTCTCATTTCTCATATGTGATTGCATTTCTATAAAAGAAATATAATTAAAGTGCAAATGTAACTTCTGGGAAGGAAACCTTATCAAAGCATCACTAAAACCTTCTGGAATCTGTCCACTTTCTGGGAAGCTGTACATATTATTTCTATTCACATTTAAAGATAAACATGTGCAAACATAATTAACATTCAGATTTTTTAGGGTGGCTTTAGAGGAGGGGTAAAAACACTGTTTCCGGAAATGCTAATTTGATTTTAGTAACAGAATGGCAATTGAAATTGTAGTCAAAGATATTTCTGTTTAGTGATTTCTTTTTTATTTTATCCTCCCCTTGCCCCATTTTTTTCCTCAATGAATGCAGAATGCAATTTGTAGCATAATGATTAAAGAAATAGTTTCTGCAGGCTCACATCATGATTATTTAGGGAAATGTTATGCTTTTACTACCATGTCAGTTAGCAAATTCTCTCTTACAAAAAAGGTCATGAAGCAAAATTACCCTATCTTCCCCTGATTCCATGAGGAAAAAAACAATAAAAATATTTAAAACTACAAAAAATAAAAATAAAATGCATAAAATTGCTTATCCATAAATTGTAATTCAAGAATAAGTTCTAGTCTGTTGTGTTTGTGCAAACAAGTTGCTCCTCTTGGATAACTTTTATTTTAATTAAATAACAGACTCAACCCACTGCAAATAATTGTGTTGTTAATCTTATTACATTACTTTGAACTGAAAGAGAGGAAAAACTGGTCAATGTCAATCAATTGCCTTGGAGGAACAGAGAGCTCTTTTGACAGAATTGTATAATGGATGAAGCATAAAATGAGATAATTGGAAGATGTTTGTCCTAGAAAGTGCTAAGTTCAAAATTAGAAGGAAAAAATATTTTATATGCTAATATTATCCTTTGTAAATACACACATTCTGTCTTTACTTGACTACATCAATATATTTTTCCAAACCAATAATGTTCTGTTCATCTGCAACTTGTCCTGAGGTTGGAAAACTAATGGAAGAATGTAAGCTATGCAGACTACTCATATTTCTTGTCTAATGTGCATGCTATTACATGGTCATTCAAAAGTAGCTCCTTAACAAGAAAGAGGAAGCCTTCATTGAATATATGACTCCAGGGTGGTTGTTGGGAAAAAAATCTTTGAACACTCTATTCCAAAATTTTAAACCTGCCTTGTTTCAGGATTATGTTTTATACACTAAATAATCCCCAGGTAAATGTCTAAATATTAGGATGCTAGAAAATTCACAGAGAGATATAGAATTTTTCAGAGGTTATTTATATCAAACGGTGATAGCTCAACAATTTGTTTCTTACAAGAAAATCAAAGCATTTTGTTGAGAGATTTTGTGTTCCGTCATACAGTTAGGGCATAGTCCCTTTACTCATAATACGTGGATTACTAATATATTGCATTATATTTCTTTACAGCTTATGAAACACTTTCTTCCTTACCACAATGTTGTGAAGTAGGCAAAGCTCATTTTGTCTTCTCTGTTTCCACTTTACAGATGAGAAAATTTGAGCCTAGTGAGTAGGTGGCAGAAAGAAAATTTGAATTCAGGTCTTCTGACTCCAAGACTACTGATTCTTTCCTATATACTGTTAAGAAATAATAATTTAACAAGCTGAAGAATAAGAGTGAGAGGGCTTAAAACCTTGAAATTGATGCCAATTCTCTTTTACAGGCCAGTCAAGGATATATTACTAGCCTTATCCCTTTGACAAATTTCACAGTGCTAATGATGCATGTAATGAAGCCCAACTGAGTGACTGGTCCATACAGATTATACAGAATTTCCCATTTAATTTTATCTCTTTGCCAAGACATATCAGCCTGTTGTTGTTGTTGTTGTTGTTTTTAACACTAGGCAGAGTTTCAAGGTGTGTATTTAACATTAGGGTTGGAAGAGGATTTAAACAGTATCTAGAAATAAAGAAGATGAGGTACATAGGTGCTGTGACTTGCCCAAGTTCACACAGTTAGTAGTATAGCTGGAAATACAATTCTGCTATTTTATATGCCAATCAAGTCTCTTTCCATCAGATCATCCAAATCTTTCCTCATGCTATTGCAACATGTAGGTTTGAACAAAAAATATGTATTAATATTAAATATTAGATTAATGATAGCTGAAAAATGTCAGTACCCAAATAGAGTGATTAAATGAATTCAGAGTCCTTTTCACTAGTATAAAAAAAAACACATTATTTTTATTGTAAATTACATTCTTATGTTTTCTAATTCTGTCACTATCAAGTTGATGCTCTTAATGTCAAAGCATTAGGGATTCATTTGATGCATTTGTGATGATCAGAACATGTCAGTATGAACTATTTCTCAATAATTATATGAATAGCAACCTTGTGTACATATGACCTATAAATTTAATATTTAAAACTCTTACCCTTTTAAGATGAAACGTTCAACTCTAAATAAAGACCCCAATTTCTGATTGGGTAGATTACGTTCATGTATTCTTAGAGCAATCAAGATGATTTAACTTACTTTGCATTATCTAAAATCGTTTTATGTTATGGAATACAACCAAGTAAAAATAACTAAAACGAATTGTCACATACTTTGCATCTGTTCATAACCAGAAACATCCATGCTTCAGACGTTTAACATGAGGTATAATAGCTAGATAATATTAAAAATTTTCCCAAGGTTCTTGCTCCTGTTCTCACATTTTTTCACTGTAATTGCAATAGTTTTATAACCAATCTCACTGCCTCTAATTTCTTTTTATTTCTGAATTCAGCTGTCAGATTCATCTTCCTAAAACCCAGTTCTTGGGATACTACTTTTAATTTTTCCTCCGTATCTAAATTCAAATGCCTCTACAATTTGCCCCTCTCTGTCCTCTGGCTTTTCTCTTGCTTGAGCACCATAAAGTCTAGTGCATTTCCATTACTGTCCAGGAGAGGGTATCCTTACCCGCAAATGAAGCTATCTTGGCTAACCCTGAAGTGACACGAGGACCTCAGGCTATCTCAGGTAGCTAACAGAAACCGTTAAGAACATTCAAGGAATACCTTTAGTTTTTACTATTTCTAATACAACACAGGACGCTGAGTGACAGCACTGTGAATTTCTCAGTTGAAGTAAACATCTATAGTATTCACCTTAGACTTCAATGATCTCACTTTTCTCTTCCTTCTTATATATACTACACTCACCCTAAAATATTTATTTTATCTTCCTCAACAATTATAAATATGCTACTTAAACTCTCTGTACCTCAGTTTTCTCATCTGTAAAATGAGTATGACCATAACGATACCTATTCCATACAGTTGACATTAGGATTAAGTATACATCACATTGGGGTAGGAAAAATGGTGGATAGGAGGCAGGACTAAATTGCAGCTTCCACTTGGACGGACAGAGCAATGTGTGGAGACTCACATAGTGAACTTTTGCTCTGAGAACTACTACAGGAACATACCAGGAAAGCAGAGAGAATCCACAGACCCTCTGAAGGAAGCAGATTGCTTCTGCAGAACCTGGGAGACATCCCAAATACTGTGAGTGCCCCAAGTGTGAAAGTGGGAAAGGGAGGTTGTCCACCTCCAAAGACACACCCTCACTGGGGGACCTGAAGGTCCAGATCACGGAAGGAGGATTAGACTTTACCTGGAGAGGAGATAATTTAAAGAGCTAAGCGAAATACAGGTGTAGAGGGAGCAGCAACAAGAGCCCCGTGGGCTCTCTGGGTCCCGAGGGAAGCCATTTCTGACTGTGCCTTACAGGAATCCTTAGGGAGAGCTGCCAGAGGAACTGGGAAAAGATCACAGGGAAAGGAAACTTCTACCTGAACTTTGTAACAATTCCAACTGAACATGAAGTTTCTTGGACAGAACTCAGGGGAGGGAGTGAATCCAGAGTGCAGACGCAGGCAGATGTGGAGGCACAAATCCTAAAATCCCTGCTTGCTTTTTCAGCCAGGAGGCTGGTAGTGTGGGACAAGTTCTCAGCCCTGCTCGCCCACTGCCTGGAAATAAACTTGAGGTTGTTGGTAGGGGAGCATGGTGGGAGTGAGACTGGCCTTTTGGGTTGCATGGGAGCTGGGTGAGGCCTGTAACTGCCAGCTTTCCCCCACTTCCCTGGCGACCTGCATGACACAGCAGAGGCAACCCTAATCCTCCTGGGAAAGTAACTCAATTGAACTGGGAACCACAACCTCATCCTTTACAGCAGCCACAGCAAGCCCCACCCTAGGAGAATCTGAGCTCAGACATGCCTAATCCTGTCCCCTCCTGATGGTCTTTCTCTACACAGCCTAGTAGCTGAAGACAAAGGTCATATTTTCTTGGAAATTCCAGGGCTCTGTCATTATTTTGTTCCTTATTGTGGCTGAAAAGTATTTAATGGTATATATACACATACACATATGTGCATATATATCAAATGCTTTATATATAATATATAATACATATTTTATATTATATATTATATTATAATATATCATATATTATATGTATTATATATGTATATATATGTCTTACATATGTATATATAATATATATTATAATATATAATATATAAGATATAATATATGTATATATTATATATTATAATATATAATATATATGTATATATTATATATTATAATATATATGTACTATATACTATATAATATATTATAATATATGATATATACTATATAATATATTATATATGTATATATCATATATTATAATATAACATATAATATTACACATATTGTATATGTAATACAATATATATTATATTACACATATTATATATGTAATATAATATATTTTATATTACACATATTATATACGTAATATAATATATATTGTATTGCATATACAATATATGTAATATAATATATAGTAATATAATATATTACTATATATTATATATATAATATATATTGTAATATTACACTATATAATATATGATATATTATATATGTATATATAATATATCATATATTATATATGTATATATAATATATCATATATTATATATGTATATATAATATATTATATATGTATATATAATATATAGTATATATGTATATATAATTTATAGCATATATGTATATATAATATATAGTATATATGTATATATAATATATAGTACATATGTACATATATTATATAGTGTATATGTACATATAATATATTATATACTATATATGTACATATATAATATGTACATATAATATATTATATATTATATATGTACATATAATATATTATATATACTATATAGTATATATTATATATAGTATATATAATATATACTATATAGGTATGTATTATATGTACTATATATGTATGTATAATATATACTATATATGTATATATATAATTATACTATATATGTATATATGTATATATTATATATACTATATATGTATATATGCATATAGTATATATACTATATATGTATGTATGTATATGTTATATATACTATATAGTATATATGTATATGTTATATATACTATATAGTACATATGTTATATATACATATATACTATATAGTATATATACTGTAGATATATAATAATGTATATATATTATATATATTATATATACCATATAGTATATATAATATATATTATATATGCTATATGGTATATATAATATATTATATATGTTATATATACTATATAGTACATATATCATATATATTATATATAATATATATACTATATATGTATATAATATATTTTATATATTACATATAATATATATACTATATATGTATATAATATATTTTATATATTATATACATATATATGATATATATTATATATATTATAAATGTGTACATATGTATATATTATATATTATAAATGTGTATATATGTATATATTATATATATTATATATTATATATAGTATATTATAAATTATATGTATATATAGTATATTACGTATATTATATACGTCTATATAGTATATTACATATATTATATATGTATATATAGTATATCATATATTATATATGTATATATAGTATAGTATATATTATATATGTATATACAGTATATTATATTATATATGTATATACAGTATATTATATTATATATGTATATACAGTATATTACATATATTATATATGTATATACAGTATATTATGTATATTATATATGTATATACAGTACATTATATATTATATATGTATATATAGTATATCATATATTATATATGTATATATAGTATATTACATATAATATATTATATATGTATATATAGCATATTACATATGATATATTATATATGTATATATAGCATATTATATATGATATATTATATATAGTATATTATATATAATATATAATATATTATATATAATATATTATATATAAGATATTATATATAAGATATTATATATGTGTACATAATATATTATATATATTATATATGATATATGTATACAAAATATATTATATACATTATATTATATATGTATATATATGATAATATATAATATATTATATATGTATATATAATCTATATTATATATGTATATATAATATATATTATATGTATGTAAAATATATTATAATATTATAATATATATAATATATTATATAATATAGATTATATTATATATGTATATATAATACATTGTATATGTATATATATTATATATGTATATATGTATATATAATATGTTATATATGCACATATATATACTATATATGTATATATAGTATATATACAGATATTGTATATATATTATATCTGCATATATAATATATTATATAAGTATATATAATATATTATATATGTATACATAATATATTATATATACCTATATAGTATATATAATATATTATATATGTATACATAATATATTATATATACCTATATAGTATATATATTATATATGCATATATAATATACATACTATATAGGTATATATATTACATATATGTATATATACCATTAAAAACTATTCATATGTATGTATATATACCATTAAATACTATTATATATTATACATATAATATAAATACATATATACATATATGTACATATTATATGTATATATTATATTTTATATATACATATATAATATATATAAAATAATATAATATACACATATATTATATATACTCATATGTGTATATATATATTTAAATACTATTCAGCCACAATAAGGAACAAAATAATGACATTTGCAGCCACCTAGATGGAATTGGATACCATTATTCTAAGTGAAGTAACTCGAGAATGGAAAACCAAGTATGGTATGTTCTTACTCAAATGTGGGAGCTAAGCTATGAGAATGCAAAAGCATAAGAGTGATACAATGGAGTTTGCGGACTTGGGGAAAAGGATCGGAGGGGTGTGAGGGAATAAAGACTACAAATTAGGTGTCGCGTATACTGCTTGGGTTATGGGTGCACCAAAATCTCACAAATCACCACTAAAGAACTTGCTCTTGTAACCAAACACCACCTGTTCTCCAAAAACATATGGAAATTAAAAAAAGTCACATTGAACAACACCTTTCATGTAATAGGTTTTCCATAAATGTTAACTGTTATTAGTATAATATTGTTAGTAACATAATTATTATTTTCCATTAATCACTAAATCAGCATGATATACAACAAAAAATCGAGATTTTATTTTTATTTTACCCATTACATCTAAGTGCAGGTTTCTATTTTTTACTTTAAAACTCCATACGTTAAATGCATAATATGTAGTTAAGAAAGTGAACACAACATTAAATTAATGAGTCCATGTAACGATTTGTTTTTCTCTTGCAATCAATAATCTTTAAAGGGGGAAATGGGGATAGAGAAAGTCTCTACTCCTGCTCAAGTTGGTAAGATAAACATTTTAGGAAGAAAAGGGAGAAAAGAAGAAGTGAAAGGAGGAGGAAGAAAACACTTTCACAACCTAGCAGCAAAGAGACATGACATTCAAAAAGTTTTATCTGTCTAGAGTTTGTGAGGGCAGAAACATTTTCTCCCTATTATTTATTTATTTATTTATTTATTTATTTATTTTTACACAGAACCAATGTGCTGTAAGTGTTGGATTGGTGTCTTCTCTTTTGAATATCTCCAACATCTAGATAATGCTATTCACTTAATAAACATATGTCGAGTGCCTATTCTCTGCCAGACACCGTATGAAATAGAATCTCAAAAAAGGTTATGCAATTAATAGATGTTTGAATGCAGTCTTTTTTTCTTTTCTTTTTTTTTTTTTTGACACAGAGTCTCACTCTGTCGCACAGGCTGGAGTGGAGTGCAGTGGTATGATTTCAGCTCACTGCAACCTCCACCCCCCAGTTTCAAGCAATTCTCCTGCCTCATCCTCCCAAGTAGCTGGGGTTACAGGAGCCTGCCACCCCACCCAGCTAAACTGTTTTTTTGTATTTTTGTAGGGACGGGGTTTTGCCTTGTTGGCCAGCCTGGTCTTGAACTCCTGATCGCAATTGATCCACCCACCTCGGCCTCCCAAAGTGCTAGGATTACAGGCGTGAGCCACAGCACCGGGCCTGAATGGAGTCTTAATAAGAAGAAACTGATACTGAAGAACAAGAAAAATAAAAACTGTATTTTCACATGCCCTACTTTGCCTAAATTATATTCTTATTTAAGCAATTATTTGTTCATATCTTCGGTATTTATTGCTCTCCTTATGTGCGCTTATTATACAAATATATATTCTTTCCAGTTAGATTGCAAGGTGTTTGAGGGTAGAGATAATGCCTACCATAAATGTTATGGAACTGTTTAGTAACTGTTTTCTATTGATTTAAAATGTCTAGTAATTTGCTGAAATTAAGAGGTTAGTATATGGTTGCACATTTACCCCAAAGCATAAAGGTAGAACAGAGTGCTCTTTTCTGAGATGTCTGTGTCTAATTTCCTCAAGTGACTATGATGCACCTTCTGGAAACTACTTTTCAACTAACTGGTATTATCAACAACTGCCTCTCAATCTACGGTGTCTAGCCATGAGTGAATCCATGTTTTCCGTCTGTCTCCTACTTGTTTCTTAAACCCTGGTAAGATAAAAAGCACTATAAACAGCTTACCCTCCCTTTTTTTCTCATTACATGTGTTGCATAGAGATCTGTGTTTTGTTTTGTGTTTAAGGAGAGTGTCTGCAAAATCATCAAGGTTTTATGTCCTCCATTATAGATTATAGACCTGTGATTAGAATATTTCAATTTCCTATGAAAGGAAATATCAAGATACCATGATTTTTGTTACACACCTTACTTAGCTGGCATTAACAAAGTTAGTATTGAAACGTGGGCACAATGTTTTTCCTCCTATGAGCCATAAAATTTTAGAGCTGGAGAAAAACAGAACTCAGAAGGTCTGTGCAGGAAAGTCATTGCTAATAATTACAATGTTTCTTATTTAGAAAAAAAAATCTTCTCTTTGAGGGGAGAAAAGTGGTTTTCACCTACTTTTAATTTAACGACTTTCTGTCACAGCTATTAAATTTTAAATGAAAAATTTTGTCCTTCAGTTTTCGCACTGGATAAAGGGATTTGACACTCAGCATATTTGTAACTCAACCAAATTTTAGTGATAAATATTTGATACTTCACAAAACATACTTGATAAGTTCATGAATGTTCAAACTGTGCCATTTTTTCATTTATGTCTATAGTTTATTACCCACTGAAAACTCTGAACACCTTTCCCCTTCTTTCTTTGCTGTCCTGTCCTTTCCCTCACTCTGGCAGCCTTTTAGTGAAGGTGCACATCTGCTGCCATAAACACACAAATTAGCACATCAATGTTTCTGATGAAAAAAAAATTCAGTGCAATAAGAGAATTTTTGAAAGCAAGCCAGTTTGTCAGTAAATTATAAGCTTCATTACCATAAAACTCTAACAAATAGAACCCATATCTCATTAACTGAAAGCACAATATGACTGCAGCAATATTCATCTCCCCAAAGAGTGCTTATTCATAGGAAAAAAAGATAAAAGTTTTGCTTAGAGCTGCCACTAATGATAGCATTAACTTTATTTATTAAAGAATGTCTAAGCATTTTGCAAAATATACATTTTACTCCTCCCTCATCTTTTTTATCTGATTAATTGCAGTGGCAGGTTATATACTATAAGTGTTATACAATGCTTAACGTCATTCCTCTTTACCATCAGTCTAATGATTCTCTAGTATCACTAAACTAACGGTGGAGACAATTTTTCCAGGCCCCACTTCTACTTTCTGTTGCTGGTAAAATTCTCCCACATTATATTTAAGGCCAAAATTTTATATACCATTTATTTTTCTGATGAGTTTATTTCTGTAAAGAGAAAAGGTAAGGAATCCACTTCATCACTTTTTGAAAGGTGGAAACCTGTTTTCAAACTTAGATTGTTCAATAACTTTTGCAAGAACAGAGGTAGCCCAAAACCAACTTCTATATAAGTTGTCTTGTCATAATTTGGGAAAAACAATTATTCAGTAACTATGTTATAGTTTGTGCGTGATATGGTTTGGTTGTGTCCCCACACAAACCTCATCTTGAGTTGTAGTTCCCATAATCCCCACGTGTCGTGGGAGGGACCCAATGGGGAGGTAATTGAATCCTGCCCCCATGCTGTTGTTCTCATGATAGTGAGTGAGTTCTCATGAGATCCAATTGTTTTATAAGGGGCTTTTCTCCCTTTTTCTTGGCATTTCTCCTTCCTGCCATCATGTGAGAAAGGATGTGTTTACTTCCCCTTTTGCCATGATTGTAAGTTTCCTGAAGCCTCCCCAGACATGGCCAACAGTGAGTCAATTAGACCTCTTTCCTTTATAAATTACTCAATCTCGGGCAGTCCTTTATAGCAGCATGACAATGGACTAACCCAGTAAATTGGTACCAGGTAGTGAGGCGCTGCAGTAAAGATTCCAAAAAATGCGAAAGTGACTTTGGAACTGGGTAACAGGCAGAGGTTGGAACAGTTTGGAGGACTCAGAAGAAGGCAGGGAGATGTGGGAAAGTTTGGAACTTCCTAAAGACTTATTGAATAGTTTGACCAAAATGCTGACGGTGATATGGACAATTAAGTCCAGGCTGAGGTGGTCTCAGATGGAGATGAGGAACTTGTTGGGAACTGGAATAAAGATGACTCTTATAGGAAATCCACTGGTGGCAATTTGCCACTGCCCTAGAGATTTGTGAAACTTTGAACTTAATAGGAATGATTTAGGGTATCTGGAGGAAGAAATTTCTAAGCAGCAAAGCATACAAAATGTGATTTGTGTGCTACTAAAAGCATTCAGTTTTATTTATTCACAAAGATATGGTCTGGAATTGGAACTCATGTTTAAAAGGCAGCCTGACAATGTGATAGAAAAGAAAAACCCATTTTCTGAGGAGAAACTCAAGCTGGCTGCAGAAATTTGCATAAGTAATGAGCAGCCAAATGTTGATCCCCAAGAAAATGAGAAAAATGTCTCTAGGGCATGTCAGAGGTCTTCATGGCAGCCCCTCCCATCACAGGGTCAGAGGCCTAGGAGGAAAAAAATGGTTTCATAAGCTGGGCCAGGGCCTTGCTGCTTTGTGCAGTCTTGGGACTTGGTGCCCTGCATTCCAGCTATGGCTAAAAGGGGCCAAGGTGCAGCTCAGGCCATGGCTTTAGAGGGTGCAAGACCCAAGTCTTGGCAGCATCCACATGGTGTTGGGCCTGTGGGTGCACAGAAGCCAAGAATTGAGGTTTGGGAACCTCTTCCTAGATTTCAGAGGATGTATGGAAATGCCTGGATATCCAGGCAAAAGTCTGCTTCAGGGTTGATGCCCTTGTGGAGAGCCTCTGCTATGGCAGTGCAGAAGGGAAATGTGGGTTCGATCCCCCACTCAGAGTCCCCACTGGGGCACTGCCTAGTGGAGCTGTGAGAAGAGAGCCACCATCCTCCAGACCCCAGAATGGTATATCCACCAACAGCTTGCACCGTGCACCCGGTGCACACACTCAATGCCAGCCCATGAAGGAAGCTGGCGGGTGGGGGGGGGGGGCGTTGTACCCTGCAAAGCCACAGGGGCAGAGCTGCCCAAGGCCATGGGAGCCCACCTCTTGCATCAGCATGACTTGAATGTAAGACATGGAGTCAAAGGAGATCATTATGGAACTTTAAGGTTTAATGACGGCCCTATTGGATTTCGGACTTGCATGGGGCCTTTAACCTCTTTGTTTTGGCCAATTTCTCTCATTTGAAATAGGTGTATTTACTCTATGCCTGTACCCCCAACTGTATCTAGGAAATAATTAACTTGCTTTTGATTTTACAGGCTCACAGGTGGAAGGGATTTGCCCTGTCTCAGATGACACTTTGGACTAGGACTTTTGGGTTAATGCTGGAATGAGTGAAGACTTTGGGAGACTGTTGAAAAGGCATGGTTGTGTTTTGAAATGTGAGTACATGAGATTGGGGGAGGGGCAAGGTCTGAATGATATGGTTTGGCTATGTCCACACACAAATCTCATCTTGAATTGTAGTTCTCATAATCCCCACGTGTCATGGGAGGGTCCTGGTGGGGAGGTACTTGAATCATGGGGGTGGTTACCCTTATGCTGCTCTTCTCATGACAGTGAGTGAGTTCTCATGAGGTCTGATGGTTTTATAAGGGGCTTTTCCCCCTTTTTCTCGGCCAACATGTGAAGAAAGATGTGTTTGCTTCCCCTTTCACTATGATTGTAAGTTTCCCAAGGCCTCATCAGCCCTGTGGAAATGTGAGTCAATTAAACCTCTTTCCTTTATACATTACCCAGTCTCAGGCAGTCCTTTATAATAATGAGAGAACGAATTAGTACAGTGTGGTTTTATATGTTTAATTTTATTATAATTTTAAAAAGTAAAGCAACCTGTAGTAAAGTCTTTGTAGTAGTTTAGATAGTTGAAACTGCTACGGTGCACTGGTTTCAGAAAACAACGAATTCCAAATTAATGAAGTCATTAGGCTGACAGAAGGGAAAATGACATAACAGGGAGTAAAGAAGTTGTTAGTATAAGGTGAATATGGATGGTAGTTTAGTCAACTATTTCATTATGAACCAAGTTTGGGAAAATGATAGGGTAAGAGTTTAAATAACATGATGTATTGGACTTGCTTTAAAGTACTCTAGAAAAAAAAAATAGAAGGACGGTGGACACATAAAACAAAATTGACAAAACATGTTGATAATTGTTGAGACCAGGTGATGAATACATGGGAATGCTCTACACTATTCTCTTTACCTATGTGAATGTTACTGGTAAAGGGTCCCGATCCACATACCAAGAGAGAGTAATTGGATCTTGCGCAAGAAAGACTTTGAGGCAATTCCATAGAGTAAAAGTGAAAGCAAGTTTATTATAGAAGTAAAGGAATAAAAAAATGGCTATTTAATAGGCATAGCAGCAGCATGGACCACTCAACTGCTTATACTTGTTACTTTTTGATTATATGCCAAACAAAGGGTGGACTATTCATGAGTTTTCTGGGATAGGGGTGTGCAATTCCTGGAAGTGAGGGTTCCACCCCTTTTTAGACCATATATGATAACTTCCTGACGTTGCCATGGAATTTCTTAACTGTCGTGGCACTGGTGGAAGTGTGTTTTAGCATGCTAATGCATTATAATTAGTGTATAATGAGCAGTGAGGATGACCAAAGGTCACTTTTGTCACCATCTTGGTATTCCTGGGTTTTAGATGACTTCTTTACCATGGTCTATTTAATCAGCAAGGTCTTTATGACCTATATCTTATGCCAACCTCTTATCTCATCCAGACTTAGAAAGCCTAACCTCCTGGGGATGAAGCCCAGTAGGTCTCAGCCTCATTTTACCCAGCCCCTATTCAAGTTGAAGTTGCTCTTGTTCAAACGCTTCTGTCATGAATACTTGAAAATTTTCATAATTTAAAGTTTTAAGCAAAAAAAGATACTTTAAAATACGTGGTATAAGCAGCTCTAACCTTTCTTCTCACCTGTTTTCTATTCTGCAAGAAGAAACAGAAAAGGCTGAGAGACAGCATTGTGTAGGGAAAGATGGATTGTGTTTCATACCAGAGCAGAAGCTGGAGTTTAAATGGGCCAGCCATCAGCTTTATGGCCTCTTAGGAATCTCTGAGATTATTTTTTCATTTGTTAAATGGGGATGGGTATTTGTACATCATAGGGCTGCTCTAAGGATTAAATAGAAGATTTGTGAAAGTGGGACTAGTATATAAGTGCTGCGTCAATGCTCCTTTACTTTACCTTGAAGTGAAGTTGTCTGATTTAGTCAAAAATTTAAAATAATTAAAAATCCATGGAAAAGCAAAACAAAATACTTGGTTTAATTTGAGTTTCAGGTAAATTATTTAATTTTTAGTACAAGTTTGTCCCCTATAATATTTGGGGCAGAAGGAGGGCAAATTTATCTGGAAATCAAATATAACTGGCTGTTCTGTATTTTATCTGGCAACCTTACTTCAAAGGGTTACTTTGGTAAGTAAAGTAGTCTAGCAAAGCCTTGCAATAAGAAGCATAATACAGTTCCAAATTAGGGTTAATACTTAATTGAAAATTTGGCATTGAAAGAACAGGAAGATACTAATGAGGGAGATTTCAGCAGAGATAACAAACCCAGAAGTATGCTCAATTCCAAATCTCTAAAGAATAAATACTGCTTGCAGTTATCTATGAATAAAGGGCAGGATCAAAAGGAAGGAACATTTGGAAACCTGGGCCCCCAAAGAGGCGACAACACAAGAGGTTTCTGACGTGAATGGAAAGGAAACTTGTATTTAAATTAAATGCAGTCTCTGTCTCTGTCTGTCTCTCTGATTGTCATTCTCTCTCTTTCTGTCTTATCTCTCTCTCTCTCTCTCTCTCAATGTATATATATATACACACACACACACACATATTTCTGTTCTTTCTAGTGTTTACTTGCACATTGTTTCTTTAATATTTTACTTGATTTTCTACAACCATTCTGCTGAAAATATGTCAATTAATGTTCTTAATATTCTGTTGGAATTTTAACAGTAATTTATTTTTTAAAAAATCACAGCCTAAGAACTGTAAAATGGTTGTAACTGAAATTCTTAGTAGGTGTATGCAATGTCCAAAAATGTCTTGTATTCAAGGTCCTGCATAGGAAATAAAGGAATATCAGTCTCAAGTGAAGCTAATAGACTATTTCTTCACTCTTTGTGTAGTATAGCAGTTTCTCATGGAATCATACTTAAACAATTCAACTCTACCTATAGCAAATCAAAGCTGTACATACATTAATTTTTAAAAAGCAAATGAACCTGCAGCTTTCCTAAAACAAGAAATTCACTTGAAGTTCCATACTCATTCATAAGCTGATTTATAAATAAAATACACACAATTATAAGCTGATAGACAAATTTCAAATCCCCATTTACTCACTGAGTCTCTGTTCTCAAGCTCTGTTGTTTGAAGTTTTAGTTTTCCTGTATACAGATGTAAATTTGCTATTGTTCTGCATGTTTTATACAATATTTAGATGTTTCTTCCTAGATGCTTTATGTTTCATATGTATGCTTTGTTCCTCTAAAAGTACACTCTGTGAAGGAACATATATTTTCTTCCTTTTATAGCACTTTAGAAGCATTTAGTAGAATATTGTACAAAACATTCACAAGAATGACCACAAACTGGCTTAGAAATATTGAACCATGTAATATTTTTTCTCTTAAGTTGTCAGATAATATCTAGCACAAAGAGGAAGACACTAAATCCGACCAGGCATAGAGAGAGGCAAAGGAGGTGTGTAAGGTGCAAATTTAAGAAGACCCTGATTCTGAGAGCAAGCACTTTCTTCACTTTTGTATGCAAGTTGCCTCACTTGCCTCACCCTAGTCTAGGCTTTGTCTTTAAAAGTGGTGACATGTCTCCAACAGCACTTGTGTGTTTAAAATGACACTGTTTTGCGGGAAGGAAATAGACGTCCTTTTAACACTTTAAGCAGAATGCATCAAATAACTATTCTTGAATAAGCTATATTATTCTCCAGCAGGTGTAACAGTCATTGCTTAATAACTGCTCACCTTTGCCATCTGCTTTTAGCTTCTTGATGTATGACATTTTCCTGATTACCACTTGGTTGTGCGACTCGTGCTTTAAGCCATGTTATCCTTTATGTATTCTTGCTGCTCTTCTGGGACCAAGAGTAAGCTGGAAGAGAGTCTTTGCATTCTTGAGACATTATATTTGGATATATTTTGAGCATTTTATCTTTTCTCAGATTTTCTCTTCATAGTCATTATCTTTCCCTCCCTCCCTCCCGCCCTCCCTCTCTCTCTCTTTCTCTCTTTCTTTCTTTCTTCCTTTCTTCCTTTCTTTCTTTCTTTTTTGACGAAGTCTTGCCCTGTCACCAGGGCTGTAGTGCAGTGGTGCAATCTCAGCTCATTGCAACTTCTTCTTCCCGGGTTCAAGCAATTCTCCTGCCTCAGCCTCCTGAGTAGCTGGGATTGTAGGTGTGCACCACTACACTCGACTAATTTTTTTTTTTTTTGGTATTTTTACTAGAGACAGGGTCTCACCATGTTGGCCAGGCTGGTCTCAAACTCCTGGCATCAAGCGATCCCCCCGCCTTGGACTCCCAAATTGTTGGGATTACAGGCTTGAGCCACTACTCCCAGCCACTCATTATGTTACCTATCCAAAACTAAAACATTTAATAATATTTATTCACAAATGCTAAAGTGAAGATAATAATGCAATAATAATTAGCATGATGTTATTAAACCCTCAATATTAATTCACAAAATATTAATGCACAAAATTCATTTTTCTAAGCACAGATGGAAAGGAGGTTATAACATGCTTCTTTCTTAATGCTCTCTTTATGCAATAGAGAATTGCTCAGGAAAATAATAAAACTAATTGTTGCAAAGTGTGACTGAAACTGTGATCTTACTATTATCACGATAAAAAATGCAAGCTGTCATGATGGCATTATGTCATATTTTTATATAACAAAATAATATTAGAGTTATATTATTTATATGTGATGATTTTAAAAATAGTGCAAGGCAGCCAAAGAAGTGTGTACACTTCTTTTGTAGGAATAGCGTAGAGGTAAAGCAACATATTCATCATATTATATCATATGTGAGGGCATATACTATCAATATGACTGTTTCCTATTGATTTTTACCTTGATCTCTGGGCTGAAGTGAAGATTTCTCCACTGTAAAGTACACTTTCCCCTCCTTTCTACACTTTAGTCTTCAGAAGGAAGTTACTATGCTCAACTCACACACAAGAAATGAGAAGTTTTGCTACCCACCTCAGGGTAGAGTAGCTGTGTAAATTATGTGGAATTTGTGTGCAAGGAAGATTTGTCTTTAGTCCTATCTTATTTGTTTATATAACCTTTTATTTATATCATTATAAACTCATTGATATTTAATTTACACTTTGAATTATAATTCAATACTATTTTAATTAATTTGTACAAATTGTTCCAACTTTGGCATTGGCAACTGTTTTTGTTGAGTATTGTGTCCCTTTGGCATAACTATATTATAATGTGCTTTCCTTTTTTTTTTTTTTTTCTTTCTGGCACTTTGTTTTTTTTCTGGCAGGTGCTACAGTCTCATCTTGTGTTTTCCTGTCTGTCTTGACTCAGCAAGAGAATAACTCCAAGGAACCCTGGTTGCTTCACTGGAGAATGATACTAGAAAGCAAGAGCTGGACACTACATTTGCTCATTGCTGTGGGGTGTTGTTTCTTCTTCCCCAGCTTGGCTGACAAAGGAAGGATAGATGTGTGCATAATAACCCTTGTAGATATCTAAATATTTCTATATGTAACAATCAGTATTTCTATTAAGCTAAAAATAAGTTCATAGTGTTGCCTATCTAACTCATTATTCTAGTCTCCTCCCCTTGCTTAACTGTAAACTCCCCCTCCAACAGTGACAAACCTGACTCTCATCATGTCATCTATTTACTGAATTGTCCAATTCTGATATACATGTGTAAAAATATTAGAATTGTTAACCCATATGACCATGGTAAAGAACTTTATCAACTAAAGCATAATGCTTCTGTGCAGTTCCTTTTGTCTTTAGTCTTACAAACTCCATTCACTGCCAAAGTTAATTAGGTCTGCTACTTATTCCCCCGCCTTCTTCAGTGAGATTGTTTCATACATTTTTAAATATAGTTAGATGGTCTTGTTACATTCTGCAGTCCATCCTGTGATTCCCCTGACCTCATAAATGATGTCTTCAAATTTGCATTATTTGAGACGAATTTCTTGTGCTATAACATTCACTGGATTTTGAAAAAAAAGAATAGTGTCATGTATCCACAATTACAGTATCATGTCTATTAGATTTTGGGTGCTAAACAATTCCCTGTGCTTTATTCCACTCTCTTCATCGCCTTGCAATCCTCTGGTAACTACTTATTTGTTTACTGTCTCTATAGTTTTGCCTTTTATACAATATCATATATTTATAGCCTTCTCAGACTAGTTTCTTTAATTTACAAATATGCATTTAGGGTTCATCCCTGTCCTTTTTATGGCATAATAGCTAATTTCTCTTTTTTTGCTGTATAATATTTCAATGTATGTATATACCATAGTTTATCCATTCACCTGTTGCATGACATTTTGGCTGCTTCTAGTTTGGATGGTTATGAATAAAGCTGCTATAAACATGCACTTGCAAATTTTTGTGTGGACATCAATTTTCAAGTCATTTGTGTAAATAACTAGGAACGTAATTGCTGGATCATATGCTAGGACTATGTTCAGCTTTATAAGAAACTTCAAACTGTCTTCCAGAGTGACTATACCATTTTGTATTCCCACCAGTCATGAATGAAAATTTCTGTTGTTTCACATCCTTGCAAGCTTTTGGAGTTTTTGTTGTTGTTTAGGTGTTTAGCCATCTTAATAGAAGTGTAGTGGTATTATATTGTTGTTAGATTTTGAAGTTATCTAATGAGAAGTTATACTCAGCATCTTCTCCTATATTTATTTGCCATCTGTATATCTTCTCTGGTGAGGGGTCTGTTGAGATCTCGTGTCTATTTACTAATTGGACTGTTTATTTTCTTATGTTTGAGTTGTAAGGATTTTTGTGTGGAGTTAAAAATATGCCATTCTGGAACATTGACTATTATTTAAGTTAAAGGCACTTGAAAAACAGCAGGTGTAAAAAAGATTACTTTCTCCTTTGTGTTGTTTCCTAAAAACAGAAGATGAAATTCTTACGTGAAAGACATCCTCTCCATACCAAAAGTAATAATATCATTATCTTTGAGGACAAGGAATTTAGACCAAAATAATTTTACGCAGACCTCTTTAAAATAACTCTTATCTTTTAACCATACTTACATAATTTAGTTTCTTCTTCACAACTTTCTATTCTTTTTCCAAATCAGGATATAAGTAACTAACTCTAACTGCTTCTTTAGGTCAATTTGGAAGATCTACAGATGTCCTTATGAGGGCTCCTCTGCCACCTACAGTTTGTGTTAAATAAACTTGCATGTTTTTCTTCTGTTACTCTATGTTACGTCAACTTAATTCTCAGACTCAACCTGGAACCTAAGAGGATGGCAGTGGAGTTTTACTGCCCCTACAGTTTCTGCCAATGAAGATGGGATTCTTAAAGGCTGTGATGCCCTGCTCCCTCTGAACCCTGCAAATGGGATCCTACAAGACCCAACAAAAGCCAGCAGAAAGTAGAAATTCTTGTGGAAGTCCACTCTCCTGCAGGTCTGTATGCAGTGTCTCATTGAGAAAAAAAGGTAAATAATTTTTCTTGACATTTGCTTCCAAATTTAGATTGGCAGGAGTAAAACATTTATCAGATTCAGTTATTTGAATTATGAATCTTATGAATTTGGTTACTGATCCACAGTGTCCCATAAATATTCCTGTCTTCCTTATCTCTATTTTTCGTGTGGTTTGGCATAAGGAAGAAAATTATAATAAGATTCCTCTTTCATTTTATTTTATGTCTTAGGAGCTGTGTTTTGTGACCAGTGAGGAGATTGTTTCTGGTGTCCATCGGCAAGGGACTTCAAGTTGTAAGATTTGCATCAGCTGACTAGCCGGCTGGATAGAAATCCAAAACACAAAATGTCTCTTGTTCTGATTGTTCCAACTTTCAAGGAAGTTTATCTTAATTGCCCCAATCTTCATTGCCTTGTTAGCAATTAGGATTTTTACTTTCTTAGGCTAACTTTGGAAGAATCTATAGATCTTCAGGGAGACTGTGTCTTTAGGACCCTCTTTAGGCACGCTTCGTGCATCCACGGTTAAGCCACAAAAGACTTATTAGTTTTAAGCCATAAAAAAGACTTATTGGTTTTGAGTCACAACTGAAGTAGGTAAACCTCTGAAAATTTGGACTTTTGTATCTATAAGTATTTTTTAAAGAGCTTTCATCCTAAGCAACTGTCTTATTGGCCGTATGAGAATATTTAACTTAAAAAAAAGAAAATAAGCACTTATAAAAATTAAGTGTTATTTCAGAAAAATCAAAACTAATTTAAATGTTACTCAAGTTATTCAAATGATCTAGGAAAATCATTGGTAAATAAAAAGCAAGTTTAAGTTTGTTGGTTTAGTTAAAGCAGGCATATCTTCAGAGTTGTAATTATTATCTATACTGTGGACATACAACTTGTTCTACCTGGGTTTACTAATCAAAAACCTTATGTATGTTTAAGTTTATAAAATTATAAGTTCAATAAGAACAAAGATGTACAATAAACAAAATGTACAATAAAGAACAAAATGTACAATAAAAATAAATTACTTGGTGTGTTAAACATGATGATGAAAAGTTAAGAGTTATTTTAACAGGGTCTATATAGAATTCTTTTGGTCTCTACTTTTTGAAGATAATGATGTTATTTCTTTTGGTATAGGAAGGGTGTTTTTCACAAGATAATTTCATCTGTTTTTAGGAACAGCATTAAGGTCAGAGTGATCTTTTTGCATCTACTGTTTTTCAAGTGCCTTTAACTTAAATAGTCAATAGGCCCAATGATATAGTTTTAACTCCTTCAATTGTGTGTTTTTGATGCAAGCTCTTTACCAGACATGTTTTCCAAATGTGGTAATGCTGGCCTCATAGAATAAGTTAGAAAATATCTCCTCTGCTTCTATTTACTTGAAGAAGTCATGGAGGAGGTATTTATCTCTTTCGTGATATTTGGTAGAATTTCTCAGTGAAACCATCTGAACTAAGACTTTGCTCTTTGAAATTTATAAATAATTGATTGAACTTTTAAAAATAGATATGTACCTGTTTAGATTATCTGTTTTTTCCTTGTGCGTGTTGCCAGTTTATTTATTTCAAGGAATAGGTTAATTTCATCATATCATAAAATTTGTGGGCACAGAGTTGTTCATAGAACTTTTTGTTATAATTTTAAGGTCCTTTCATCAGTAGTAATGACTCTGCTTTTTGATACTAGTATTTGTAACTTCTCTCTTTCTCTCTCTTTCTCTCTCTCACTCTCTTTCTCTCTCTCATTTCTCCTGGTTAGGCAGGCTACTGGCTTATCAACTGTATTGATATTTTCAAAAGACTAGCATTTGGTTTTCTTGATTTCTTACATCATTTTCCTGCTTTCAATTTCATTGATTTCTACTCTAATTTTTATTAAATTTTTTCTTCTGGTTACTTTAGTCCTAAGTTGCTCTTATTTCTCTTGTTTCCTAAGGTGGAAGCTAAGGTTATTGATCTCAGATCTTTCTTATTTTCTAATACATGTATTCAATGCTATAAATTTATCTCTAAACATTGTTATTACTATATTCCACATGTTTTGATAAATTTTATTTTCATTTAATTCAGATAGTTTTAATTTCTTTTGAGAAATATTTGACCCATGTGTTATTTAATTAATTACTTTTCTTGAAATAATTAATGTGTTACATAATTTCCAAGTATTTGGCAATATTCCTTTTGTCTTTCTGTTATTGATTAATAGTTTAATTCAATTGTGTTTTGAGAACTTTGTATGATTTCTATTTTTTAAATTTCATAATGTGAACATTATGGCCAAATATGTGATCTGTCATGGTGAATGTTCAGTGTGAGCTGGAAAAGAATATGTATTTTGCCATTGTTGGATGGAGTATTCTATAAATATTGCTAAGATCAAGTTCACTGATAGTGGTGTTCTAGTCAAACATGTGTTTACTTATGTTCTGCCTGCTTGATTTATCAGTAACTGAATTAATGTTGTTGAAGTCCCCAAGTATAATAATGGATTTGTCTATTTTTTTTTCTTACAGTTCTACTAGATTTTTCTTCACATATTTTCATGCTCTCTTGTTAGGTGCAGACATGTTAAAGATTGTTATGTTTCAGCAAATTGACATTTTATTATTAGGTATTTTTTTCTTTATCTCTGGTAATTTTCTTCTTTCTAATGTCTTCTTTGTCCACAATGAATATAAGTAGACCTACTTTCTTTGTATTATTGTTAGTGTTACACATGGTATCGGTCATACTTCCTCCTCATCCGGCAGCAGTTTCAGGACTTCTAAAACAAATGCATATACATATGTACATACACAAGCTTGGTACAACAGTCTTTCATACACATTTGTAAATAATAACCCAAACTAAAAGCAATTTAAAAGTCTAACAGCAAGAGACTGGATAAACAAACAGTGCTACTTTCATAAAATGGAGTACTATTCAGCAATTAAAAAGGAATGAATAACTGAAATAGCACCAACTACATTGGTTCTGCTTCCTGTAAATAATCATCCATATTCATGAATTGGCAGCTTCATGAGGGTAGGGAGTTTGTCAGACTTCTCCACCATCCAGTCTCAGGAAAAATGACAGGTTCATACCCTGTCTTCAATAAACATTTGATGAATAAACAAATGTGGAAAAACACCCATGTTAGTATGCCTCCAATCAAGAAATCATCTTGAGCATAGCACTTTAATTCTCATAACTGTGGAAACATTTATGAATTACTAAGAAATACACTCCCTTTGACAATATTACTATTTCTATGCCAACTGTGAGAATGCCCTACATTCTATTATTCATATTCATATAAACAACAGAATAAACATTTTTTGAATTTGCCCTGTAACCTCTATTAGTTTTTTGTCTTCCTCAAAATTTTTAGACAAATTAAGTATCTGCCATTTTTCTCTTCTGAGCAGGCTCTGTTTTTCTCTGCACTTTTTCTTACCATATTCGCTTCCTGTCTTCTAGGTCCTACCTGATTCACACATACCAAAGAGAAAACAGTAGGTACATATTTAGAACAGGATTGGTACAAAGCAGGAGCTTTTACACTGACTACCACTTTCAACGTCAGCAGCTCATTTCCTTCTCTCTCACTTGTTCTTAAAGTAATGTGTGATATTTAAAAGGTCAGTAGCCTGGTTTTTAAAATAACTTCCAATAGTTTGTTTGTGTGTGGTGTTGGTGGTGAGGGTGGGAGGGGGCCAGCAATTTCCAAGACTTAGGTTAAAAATAAATTTTCATCAAAAATGACAATAACAGTTTATTCCTTGATTTGGAAGCATGTAAGTTATTTATCAGCACACCTTGCAACTCTCAAGACTTCCATTATATTACTAGTCATGGTATAACTTACATTATTTTACATTCTCCAAAGGAAAAAATCTTAGGATGCTTATTGTTTAGTTCTATAATAATCTTGGAAAGATCTCTTTTAATATGTTTAGCTTTCTACACACCAGGTGTTTGTATATTTTTTTCATATCACTGCTTCCGGGTTCTAAAGTTTAGATATAACATGTATATAAAGTGTTTTTGGACATCTACCAAAAATTCAAACAATGAGATAGTACTCAAGATAATATTTTGATATTTGAAAGATATATGGACTATGTTTATGCCTGTATTCATGCAAATATTAAGCTTACAGGAGTGAAATATAATGGCACATTTGCTTAATAAGTTATCTGTGTCCCTTTAAGTTTCAAAGACTCTATAGCATCAATTTTCTTTTTATTGTAATTTCTTGAGTATTGTAGTGGTGTATTCCAATATGTTGTCAAGTAATGGCCTTGAAATACATTTTTAGTTAAACTACATTACACTATCATGAATCTTGAAGTTAATTTGTACTGAAATATTGTTAAAACAAAAAGGGAAATAGCATCTCCTGTGAATTCACCTAAGCCATTGGAAGAAAAATGAGTAAGCAGATCTATTGCTTCTTAGTTTGGGTTTAGAAGGTAGTAGAATCTAAAATGTAGCCTTTGATCAAATAATACACTGTGTGAGATGATGAATATTGAGCACTTTACATTGGCTCTTCCAAACCCCTTTCCTGTGAGTGATCCAAAGCACAAGGCTCAACAAACATAATTAGATTTTGCTGTGTAAAGTTATTATTTGTTTAAATGTTGTAATCCTCTTACTAAATATAAGTTGAAATTTAATTTGGTGGCAAGCAGTAAACATTGAAAACCAGTCTGAGCTTTCATCAAATCCAGCTGGTATGGACCCTCCTTTGATAAATTTTATATTTGCATAACTAAAAATTTATTTTCCTATTGTTTCCTTAAGTCCAGTGAAATCAAGGCGGAAATTTCCCGTAAATACAAGGGTTATGGGACAGAAAATAAAAATTGTTGTTGTTATAATCTTATGGAAACTTCACAGTTGTGCAATGCAATGCACAGTAAACACAGCGAAGCAGTATATTTCTAACTGGATAGCCAGAGAGCCTTAAGAAAGTCCTCTTTCAGGACTTTCTTAACAAAGCTGAAGGAATCCAGATATAGTAATAAGGGTGATTTTTTTCCCCATTACAAAAATAAAGTGTGATAAATTTTGCAAAAACAGGAATTACAGCCTTCATTTACTCTAATATTAAGGATCGTTGTGAGGAAAATTTAAAGCAAATTGCAAATAAGTATCATCATTAAATAGAGAAAAGACATTCGTTCCTTTTCTGGAGCAATTGGCAAAGCATCCAATAGCTCAGGAAAGAGCTCAGCTCCAGCAATCCAACAACTGGGCATAAGTAAGGCTATCTGAAGCTCTCTAGACAGTGCTTGAATCTTAGCAGATGACCATCAGTGCAAAATAATCTGGCTAGATAAAAATATATAAAAGAGAGAAAAAATCCAAACAACAATAAAAATACCCATAGGGTATGAAAATGAGGTGGCCACACAAAGTTAAAAACAGAGGCAAAGGCTAACTTCAAAGCCATGCTTTCTTGAAAATTCTCTATACAATGCTAGTCAAAGGCTACAGGTGAAAACAAAAGCCCATGACTATTATCTGAATTAATTATATTAGAAAATCTATCTCTCCTTAAATTGTAAGAACCTGAGTCAAATTTTGAGCTTGTTTTAGCCACAAATTATCTGGTTATTACTTTAGGTCACTGTATTAATCTGTTCTCACACTGCTAATAAAGACATACCCAAGACTGGGTAATTTAAAAAGGAAAGAGGTTTAATTGACTCACATTTCTGCATGGTTGGGGAGGCCTCAGGAAACTTGCAGTCATGGCAGAAGGGGAAGCAAACACATCCTTCTTCACATGGCAGCAAGAAAGAGAAGTGCAGAGCGAAGAAGGGAAAAGCCCCTTATAAAACCATCAGATCTTGTGAGAACTCACTATCATAAGAACAGCATGGGGGAACTGCCTTCATGATCCAATCACCTTCCACCAGGTCCTTCCTGCAACATGTGGGGATTACAATTTGGATTACAATTCAGAATGAGATTTGGGTGGGGACACAGAGTCAGACCATATCAGTCACTAATATAACATATTGTTATTTTAAAATTATGCTATTTTTCTAAAATAATATATGCTCACCGTAAAAAATAAATCAATCCATATAGAAAGATACAAGAACAAAAATAAAAATTCCCTGAAATTCTATATTGAATACTGTTTTTATTTTAATTTAAAAGTTTGTGTGTAGCAGAGGCAGAGCAAGATGACGGAACAGAAAGTTCTACCAATCCTGCCCTGTAGGAAGGACACTAAGTTTAAAAATATCTACACAGAAAACAACAACAACAAAAACAAAACAAAAACAGCTTCATAAGAAAAAATATCAGGTGAGCACTTACAGTTCCTGGTTTTAACTTCATATTGCTGAAAGAGGCACTGAAGAGAAAGAAAACAGGCCTGAATCACAGAGGCCACCCATCCCCCTCCCCTGGCAGCAGAGCCCTAGTATGTAGAAAATCTCTGGGTGCTGGGTGAAGAAGAACACAGCAATTGTGAGGCACTGAACTCAGTTTTGTCCTGTAAGAGCAGAAAGGAAAACCCAACTGAACGGAGCTGACACCCTCACACTGAGGGAGCTTTTAAAGGATCCCTAGCCAGAAGAGAATCACCAATTCCAGGAACTTAAGTTCCTGCAAATTTCACCACCAAGGGCTACAGTGCTCCAGATCTCTAAATGAACTTGAAAGGCAGTCTAGGCTATAATGACTGCAACATTTATATAAGTTCTAGTGCTGAAATAGGCCCAGAGACAGTGGACAGGGGTTATGAAACATACTGAGACACCAGCTGGGGCAGCCAGGGAAGTGCTAACATCAACCCTCCCCTAACACCAGGTGGCATAGCTCATGGCTCCAAAAGATATCCCCTCCATCTGCTTGAGGAAAGGAGAAGAAAGAGTGGGGAGGATTTTGTCTCACATCTTGAATACCAGTTCAGTCACAGCAGAACAGGGCACCAGTCAGAGTTGTGAGGACCTGGTTCTAGGCCATAGTGCCTAGATGACATTCCTAAACACAACCTGGGCCAGAAGGTGACTCACTGCCTTGAAGAAAATTACTCAATCCTGGTAGCATTCATCATCTGCTAACTGAAGAGCCCTTGGGCCCTGAGTAATCTGTGCAATACTCAGATCTACATTGAGAACCCTGGGTGAGACTCTGAGACTTGCTGGCTTCAGGTGAGACTCAGAAAATTATCAGTTGTGGTGGCTACAGGACAAAACTTCTGTTTGAGAGAAGCAGAGGGAAAAGTAAATACGACTTTGTCTTGCACATCAGGTACCAGCAAAGCCACAGAGGGGTAAAGCGCCAAGAGGGCTTTGGGGGTTCCTGTTTCCAGGACTTCACACTTGGATGAGATGTCTGGACCTGCCCTGGGCCAGAGGGGAGCCCACTGCCCTGAAGAGTGAATCCTGGGCCAAGCAGCATTCACAACAAGGTGACACAAGAGACTTTGGGCCTTAAGGGAACATTGGTGGTAGTCTGGCAAGAGAAGAAGTGCATCTTGGGGTTTGAGTGCCAGCTCAGCCACAATACAATAGAAAACCAGGTAGAGTTATAAGGTTTTTGTTCTAGCCCCTGACTCCTGATTAGCACTTCTGGACCCACTCAAAGCCTGAGAGACCTTGCTGCCCTGAAGGGAAGGGCATAGGCCTAGCTGGCTTTGCCACCTGATTATTGTAGAGCCCCAGGACCTTGACCAAACATAGGCAGTAGACAGGAAGTAGTTTAGCCTGACTAAGAAAAAAATAGAAAAAAATTCAAATAACTAAATCAGAAATGCAAAAAGAGACATAATAATTACAACTGATACTGTAGAAATTCAAAGGATCATTAGAGACTACTATGAGCAACTATATACCAATAAATTGAAAAATCTTGAAAAAAATTAATTCCTAGATACATACAACCTATCAGAATTTAACTATAAAGAAATCCAAAATCTGAACTGACCAATGACAAGTAATTAAATGGAAGTCATAATAAACAGTCTCCCACTTAAGAAAAGTCTGGGACCCTATGGCTTCACTACTAAATTCTACCAAACATATAAAGAAGAACTAATACCAATCCTACTTAAACTATTCCTAGAAATAGAGGAGGAGGGAATACTTTCCAACTCACTCTATGAGGCCAATATTATCCTGAAAACAAAGCCAGACAAACACACATTTTAATAAAAAGAGTCTACAGCCCAATATATCTGATAAATATTGAGGCAAAAATCTTCAACAAAATTTCAGTGAACCAAATTTAACAATACATTAGAACGACCATTCATCATGACCAAGTGGAGTTTATCCCTGTGATGCAAGGATGGTTCGACATACACAAATCAATCAATGAAAAACATCATATCAACAAAATGAAAGACAAAAACAATATGATAATTTTAATTGATGCTGAAAATTCATTTGATAAAATTAAGCATTCATGCCTGATAAAAACCCTTAAAAAATGGCATATAGAAAGAACATACCTAAACACGATACAAACCATATACAATACACCTACAGCTAGTAGTATCATGCTAATTGGGGAAAAACTGAAATATTTTCCTCTAAGATAGGGAACATGACAAGAATGTTCACTGTCACCACTCATTCAACATAGTACTGGAAATCATAGCTGGATTATTCAGACAAGAGAAAGATAAAAATGTCAACCAAATTAGAAAGAAAGACATCAAATTATCTTTGTTTGCAGATGATGTGATTTTATATTTGAAAAAAACTAATGAATCCACAAAAACCTATAAGAACTGATACACAAATTGAGTAAAATTGCAAGATACAAAAACTACATACAAAAATCACTAGCATTTCTATATGCCAAAAGGAAATCGTGTGAAAAAGAAACAAAAAGGAATCCCATTTATAAATGCCACACATAAAACTAAATACCTAGGCATTAACTTAACCAAAAAAGTGAAAGGACTTGTATCACAAAAACTCTAAAATACTAATGAACGTAAGTAAAGAGGACAACAAAAAAATGAAAAACTATTTTATGTTCAGGGATTGAAAGAATCAGTATTGTTAAAATATCCATACTACTTAAAGCTATATACAGATTCAATGCACACTCTATCAAAATACTAATGACATTCTTCACATAAACAGAAAAAAAACAACCCTAAAGTCTATATAGAAGCATAAAGGACCCAGAATAGCCAAAGCTATTTTAAGCATAAAGAATACTGTAGCCCTGCAGTATAGTTTGAAGTCAGGTAGCATGATGCCTCCAGCTTTATTCTTTTGGCTTAGGATTGTCTTGGCAATGCGGGCTGTTTTGTGGTTCCATATGAGCTTTAAAGTAGTCTTTTCCAATTCTGTGAAGAAAGTCCTTGGTAGCTTGATGGGGATGGCACTGAATCTATAAATTACCTTGGGCAGTATGGCCATTTTCATAGTGATTCTTCCTATCCATGAGCATGGAATGTTCTTCCATTTGTTTGTGTCCTCTTTTATTTCGTTGACAAGTGGTTTGTAGCTCTCCTTGAAGAGGTCCTTCACATCCCTTGTAAGTTGGATTCCTAGGTATGTTATTCTCTTTGAAGCAATTGTGAATGGGAGTTCACTCATGATTTGGCTCTCTGTTTGTCTGTTACTGCTGTATAGGAATGCTTGTGATTTTTGCAAATTGATTTTGTATCCTGAGACTTTGCTGAAGTTGCTTATCAGCTTAAGGAGATTTAAGGCTGAGACGATGGGGTTTTCTAGATATACAATCATGTCATCTGCAAACAGGGACAATTTGACTTCCTCTTTTCCTAATTGAATACCCTTTATTTCTTTCTCCTGCCTGATTGCCCTGGCCAGAACTTCCAACACTATGTTGAATATGAGTGGTGAGAGAGGACATCCTTGTCTTGTGCCAGTTTTTAAAGGGAATGCTTCCAGTGTTTGCCCATTTAGTATGATATTGGCTGTGGGCTTGTCATAAATAGCTCTTATTATCTTGAGATACGTCCCATTAATACCTAGTTTATTGAGAATTTTTAGCATGAAGGGCTGTTGAATTTTGTCAAAGGCCTTTTCTGCATCTATTGAGATAATCATGTGGTTTTTGTCTTTGGTTCTGTTTATGTGATGGATTTTGTTTATTGATTTGCATATGTTGAACAAGCCTTGCATCCTAGGGATGAAGTCAACTTGATCATGGTGGATAGGCTTTTTGATGTGCTGCTGGATTCAGTTTGCCAGTATTTTATTGAGGATTTTTGCATCGATGTTCCTCAGGGATATTGGTCTAAAATACTCTTTTTTTTATTGTGTCTCTGCCAGGCTTTGGTATCAGGATGATGCTGGCCTCACAAAATGAGTTAGGGAGGATTTCCTCTTTTTGTATTGATTGGAATAGTTTCAGAAGGAATGGTACTAGCTCCTCTTTGAACCTCTGGTAGAATTCGGCTGTGATTCCATCTGGTCCTGGACTTTTTTTTGGTTGGTAGGCTATTAATTATTGCCTCAACTTCAGAGCCTGTTATTGGTCTATTCAGGTATTCAACTTCTTCCAGGTTTAGTCTTGGGAGGGTGTATGTGTCCAGGAATTTATCCATTTCTTCTAGATTTTCTAGTTTATTTGTGTAGAGGTGTTTATAGTATTCTCTGATGGTAGTTTGTATTTCTGTGGGATTGATGGTGATATCCCCTTTATCATTTTTTATTGCTTCTATTTGATTATTCTCTCTTTTCTTCTTTATTAGTCTTGGTAGTGGTCTATCAACTTTGCAGATCTTTTCAAAAAACCAGCTCCTGGATTCATTGATATTTTGAAGGGTTTTTTTGTGTCTCTATCTCCTTCATTTCTGCTCTGATCTTAGTTATTTCTTGCCTTCTGCTAGCTTTTGAATGTGTTTGCTCTTGCTTCTCTAGTTCTTTTAATTGTGATGTTAGGGTGTCAATTTTAGATCTTTCCTGATTTTTCTTGTGGGCATTTAGTGCTATAAATTTCCCTCTACACACTGCTTTACATGTGTCTCAGAGGTTCTGGTATGTTGTATCTTTGTTCTCATTGGTTTCAAAGACCATCATTATTTCTGCCTTCATTTCGTTATGTACCCAGTAGTCATTCAAGAGCAGGTTTTTCAGTTTCCATGTAGTTGAGCGGTTTTGAGTGAGTTTCTTAATCCTGAGTTCTAGTTTGATTGCAATTTGGCATGTTTTTGCAGTGGCTGGTACCAGTTGTTCTTTCCCATGTTTAGTGCTTCCTTCAAGAGCTCTTGTAAGGCAGGCCTGGTGGTAACAAAATCTCTCAGCATTTGCTTGTCTGTAAAGGATTTTATTTCTCCTTCACTTATGAAGCTTAGTTTGGCTGGATATGAAATTCTGGGTTGAAATTCTTTTAAGAATGCTGAATATTGGCACCCACTCTCTTCTGGCTTGTAGAATTTCTGCTGAGAGATCCGCTCTTATTCTGATGGGCTTCCCTTTGTGTGCAAGGTACTGGTACCAAAACAGAGATATAGACCAATGGAACAGAACAGAGCCCTCAGAAATAATACCACACATCTACAACCATCTGATCTTTGACAAACCTGACAAAAACAAGAAATGAGGAAAGGATTCCCTATTTAATAAATGGTGCTGGGAAATCTGGCTAGCCGTATGTAGAAAGCTGAAACTGGGCCATGTGCAGTGGCTCACGCCTGTAATCCCAGCACTTTGGGAGGCCAAGGTGGGTGGATCACGAGTTCAGGAGATCGAGACCATCCTGGCTAACACGGTGAAACCCCGTCTCCACGAAAAAAATACAAAAAAATTAGCCAGGCATGGTGGCGGGTGCCTGTAGTCCCAGCTACTCAGGAGACTGAGTCAGGAGAAATGGCATGAGCCTGGGAGGCAGAGCCTGCAGTGAGCTGAGATCGCACCACTGCACTCCAGTCTGGGTGACAGAGCGAGACTCCGTCTCAAAAAAAAAAAAAAAAGAAAAGAAAAGAAAGCTGAAACTGGATCCCTTCCTTACACCTTATACAAAAATTCATTCAAGAGGGATTAAAGACTTAAATGTTAGACCTAAAACCATAAAAACCCTAGAAGAAAACCTAGACAATACCATTCAGGACATAGGCATGGGCAAGGACTTCATGACTAAAACACCAAAAGCAATGGCAACAAAAGCCAAAATTGACAAATCGGATCCAATTAAACTAAAGAGCTTCTGCACAGCAAAAGAAACTACCATCAGAGTGAACAGGCAACCTACAGAATGGGAGAAAATTTTTGCAATCTACCCATCTGACAAAGGGCTAATATCCAAAATCTACAAAGAAGTTAAACAAATTTACAAGAAAAAAATCAAACAACCCCATCAAAAATTGGGCAAAGGTATGAACAGACATTTCTCAAAAGAAGACATTTATGCAGCCAACAGACACATGAAAAAATGTTCATCATCACTGGTCATCAGAGAAATGCAAATCAAAACCACAATGAGATACCATCTCACAACAGTTAGAATGGCAATCATTAAAAAGTCAGGAAACAACAGGTGCTGGAGAGGATGTGGAGGAATAGGAACACTTTTACACTGTTGGTGGGAGTGTAAACTAGTTCATCCATTGTGGAAGACAGTGTGGCAATTCCTCAAGGATCTAGAACTAGAAATACCATTTGACCCAGCCATCCCATTATTGGTTATATACCCAAAGGACTATAAATCATGCTGCTATAAAGACACATGCACATGTATGTTTCTTTTGGCACTATTCACAACAGCAAAGACTTGGAACCAACCCAAATGTCCATCAATGATAGACTGGATTATGAAAATGTGGCACATATACACCATGGAATACCATGCAGCCATAAAAAGGGTGAGTTCGTGTCCTTTGTAGGGACATGGATGAAGCTGCAAACCATCATTCTCTGCAAAATATCACAAAGACAGAAAACCAAACACCGCATGTTCTCACTCATAGGTGGGAATTTAACAAAGAGAACACTTGGACACAGGATGGGGAATATCACACACTGGGCCCTGTCATGGGGTGTGGGGAGTGGGGAGGGATAGCATTAGGAGATATACCTAATGTAAATGACGAGTTAATGGGTGCAGCACACCAACATGGCACATGTATACATATGCAACAAACCTGCATGTTGTGCACATGTACCCTAGAACTTGAAGTATAATGAAAAAAAAAAAGCATAAAGTATAACTGGAGGAATCACATTACCTGACTTCAAATTGTACAGAGTTATAGTAACTAAAACAACATGGTACTGGCATAAAAACAGACATATAGGCCAATGAAACAGAATAGAGAATCCAGAAACAAATCCACACACCTACAGTAAACTCGTTTTTGACAAAGATTACCAAGAACCTACACTGGAGAATCACAATCTCTTCAACAAATGGTGCTGGTAAAATTGAATATCCATATGCAAAAGAATGAAATTAGACCCCTATCTCTCACTGTATACAAAAATCAAAACATAATGGATTAAAGACTTCAATCTAAAACCTCCAAGTCTGATTCTTCTGCAAGAAAACATTGGGGAAATCTACAGGACGTTGAACTGGGGAAAAATTTCTTGAGAAATACCCCCACAAGCAAAGCCACTGAAGCAAATATGGACAAATGAGATCACGACAAGTTAAAAAGATTCTGCACACAAAAGTATACAATCAACAAAGTGAATAGACAACTTAAAAAATGTGATAAAATATTTGCAAAATATCTATATGATAAGAGATTAGTAATCAGAATGTAAAAGGAGCTTAAATACTACGATATGGTGTGGCTGTGTCCCCCCCAAATCTCATCTTGAATTGTATCTCCCACAGTTCCCACATGTAATGGGAGGGATTCAGTGGGTGGCAATTGAATCATGGGGGCTGGTCTTTCCCATGCTGTTCTCATAATAGTGAATAAGTCTCACAAGATCTGATGGTTTTATAAAGAGGAGTTCCCCTGCACAAGTTCTCTCTCTTTGCCTGTCACCATCCGCGTAAGATGTGACTTTCTCCTTCTCCTGCCATGATTGTAAGGCCTCCCCAGTCATGTGGAACTGTGAGTTGATTAAACCTCTTTTTCTTTTTAAATTACCCAGTCTCACATATATTTTTATCAGCAGTGTGAAAACAGACTAAAACAGTAAATTGGTACAAGTAGAGTGGGGTGCTGCTCCAAAGTTACTCCAAAATGTGGAAGTGACTTTGGAACTGGGTAACAGGCAGAGGTTGGAACCATTTGGAGGGCTCAAAAGAAGACAGGGAAATGTGGGAAAGTTGGGAACTTCCTAGAGACTTGTTGAAAGGCTTTGACCAAAATGCTGATAATGATATGGACAATGAAATTCAGGCTGAGGTGTTCTCAGATGGAGATGAGGAACTTGTTGGTAACTGGAGTAAAGGTGACTCTTGCTATGCTTTAGCAAAAAAAAAAAACTGGTGGCATTTTGCCCCTGCCCTAGAGATTTGTGGAACTTTGAACTTGAGCAAGATGATTTAGGGTCTCTGGCAGAAGAAATTTCTAATCAGCAGAGAATTCAAGAGATGACTTGGGTGCTGTTAAAAGCATTCAGTTTTAAAAGGGAAACAGCATAAAAGTTTGGAAAATTTGCAACCTGACAATACGCTAGAAAAGAAAAACCCATTTTCTGAGGAGAAATTCAACCAGGCTATAGAAATTTGCATAAGTAACAAGAAGCCAAATGTTAATTGCCAAGACAATGGAGAAAATGTCTCCAAGGCATGTCAGAGGTCTTCATGGCAGCCCCTTCCATCACAGGCCTGGAGACCTAGGAGGAAACAATGGTATCTTGGGCTGGGCCCACGGCATCCTTGCTCTCTGCAGCCTAGGGACTTGGTGCCCTCTGTCCCAGATGCGCCAGCCATGCCTCAAAGGGGCCAAGATACAGCTCAAGCTGCTGCGTCAGAGGGTGGAAGCCCCAAGCCTTGGCAGCTTCCACATGGTGTTGAGCCTGTGGGTGTCCAGAAGCTAAGAGTTGAGGTTGGAGAACCTCTGCCTAGATTTCAGAGGATGTACAGAAATTCCTAGATGACCAGGCAGAAGTTTGCTGCAGGGATGGGGTCCTAATAAAGAACCTCTGATAGGGCGGAACAGATGGAAAATGTGGGGTCAGAGCCCCCAGCCAGAAATCCTACTGGGGCACTGCCTTGTAGAGCTGTGAGAAGAGGGCCACCATCCTCTAGACCCTAGAATGGCAGATCCACCGATGGCTTGCACCATTCACCTGGAAAAGCAGCAAACACTCAATGCCAGTCCATAAAAGCAGCTAGGATGGGGGAGATACCCTGCAAAGCCACAGAGGTGGAGCTTCCCAAGGCTGTGGGAGCCTATCTCTTGCATCAGCATGACCTAGGTGTGAGACATGGAGTCAAAGGAGATCATTTTGGAACTTTGTGATTTTACTGCCCCAATGGATTTCAGACTTGCATTAAGGCCTTTAGCCCCTTCGTTTCAGCCAATTTCTCCCATTTGGAATTTGTGTATTTATCCAATGCCTATATCCTCATTGTATTTAGGAAGTAAGTAACTTGCTTTTGATTTTACAGGCTCAGAGGCAGAAGGGACTTGCCTTGTCTCAGAGGAGACTTTGGACTTTGACTTTTGAGTTAATGCTGAAATTAGTTAAGACTTTGAGGAGCTGTTGGGAAGGCATGATTGATTTTGAAATGTGAGGACATGAGATTTGGGAGGGGCCAGGGGTCAAATATTATGGTTTGGCTGTGTCTCCATCCAAATCTCATCTTGAATTGTAGCTCCCACAATTCCCATGTGTCATGGGAGGGACCCAGTGAGAGGTAATTGAATCATGGGGATGGGTCTTTCCCATGTTGCTCTCATGATAGTGAATAAGTGTCATGAGATCTGATGGTTTCATAAAGAGGAGTTCCCCTGCACAAATTCTCTCCCTTTGTCTGCCAACATTAATGTTAGACATGACTTTCTCCTTATTCCACCATAATTGTGAGGCCTCCTCAGCCATTTGGAACTGTGAGCCCATTAAACCTCTTTTCCTTTGTAAATAACCCAGCCTCAGGTGTGCATTTATTAGCAGCATAAAAAGACTAATACACAATTGTATAGGGGAAAAAACCCTAATAATTTTATTGAAAAATGGGCAAAATATTTGAATAGGCATTTCTCAAAAGAAGACATACATGTGACAAACATGCATATGAAAAGAAGCTCAACTTCCTTGATCTTCAGAGAAATACAAATCAAAACTACAGTGAGATATCGTCTCACCCAGTAAAAATCACTTTTATCCAAAAGATAGGCAGTAATAAATACTGGCGATGATGTGAAGAAAGTGGAACCCTCGCACACTGTGGGAATGTAGATTGTACAACCACTACTGAGAACAGTTTGAAGGTTCCTCAAGAAACTAAAAATAGAGCTACAATATTACCCAGCAATCCCACAACTTGGTATATACAACCATAGGAAAGGAAATCAGTATATTGAAGAGGTATCTATGCTCCTATCTTTGTTTCAGCACTGTTCACAATAGCCAAGATTTGGAAGCAACCTAAGTGTTCATCAACAGACAAATAGATAATGTGGGATTGCTGGATCATGTGGTAGCTCTATTTTTAGTTTTATGAGGACCCTCCAAATTTTTCTCCATAGTGGTTGTACTAATTTAGATTCCCACCAACAGTGTATAAGGCTTCTGTTTTTTTCACATCCTCAACAGCATTTGTTATTATCTGTCTTTTGGAGATAAGCCATTTTAACTGTGGTGAGATGATATTTCATTGTAGTTTTTATACGCATTTCTTGGATGATCAATGATGTTGAGCATCTTTTCTTACATCTGTTTGCCATTTGTATTTCTTCTTCTGAGACATATCTATTCAGATCTTTTCCTCATTTTTAATTGTACTATTAGATTTCTTCCTATGGAGTTGTTTGAGCTCCTTATATATTCTGCTTATTAATCCTTTGTCAGATGGATAGTTTGTAAATATTTTCTCCCATTCTGTGGGTTGCCTCTTTACTTTGTTGGTTATATCCTTTGCTGTCCAAAAGATTTTTATCCTGAAGTAGTCCCATTTGTTTATTTCTTTTTTTGTTGACTGTGCTTTTGATGTATTACTCAAGAAATCTTTTCCAAGTCTGATGTCTTGGACAGTTACCCCAGGGTTACCCTTAGAACTTTCATAGTTGGAGTGCTAATATTTAAGTCTTTAATTCATTTTGATTTGATTTTTGTATCTGGTGAAAGATAAGAATCTACTTTCATTCTTCCACCTAAAGACATCCAATTTTCTTAGCATTTATTAAAAGACTGTCCTTTTCCCAACATATGTTTTTGACACCTTTGTCAAAAATGAGCTCACTGCAGATGTCTGGATATGTTTCTGAGTTATCTATCCTTTTCCATTAGTCTATGTGTCTATTTTTATTGAGTACCATGTTGTTTTGGTTACTATAACTCTGTAGGTCAATTTGTGGTCAGGTACCATAATTCTTCCAGTTTTGTACTTTCTGCTCAGTATAGCTTTGGTTATCTGTGTCTTTTGTGGTTGCATCTAAATTTTAGGATTTCTTTTTTTTTATTTCTGTGAAGAATGTCATTAATATTTTGATAAAAATTACATTGACTCTATAGATTCCTTTGAGAAGTATGAATATTTTGACAATATTTATTCTTCCAATTTATGAACATAGAATATTTTTTCATATTTTTTTCTCTTCAATATCTTACTACTTTGTTTTATGGTTTTCATTGTAGAGATTTTTCACTTCTTTGGTTAATTTCTAGGTATGTAATTTTATTTACAGCTATTAAAATAAGATTACTTTTTATTTCTATTTCAGATTGTTCACTGTTGACATATAGAAAAGCTAGTGATTTTTGTATGTTGCTTTTGTGTTCTTCCATTTTACTGGATTTGTTGATCAGTTCTAATTGTTTTTTTTTGGTGGAATCTTTAAGTTTTTTCCAAATATAAGATCATATTATCTGTAAACAAGGACAAGTTGTTTACTTCCTTTTAAATTTGGGTGTACTATATTGCTTTCTCTCATCTGATTGCTCTAGCTAGGACTTCCAGTACTATGTTGAATAACAGTTGTGATAGTGGGCATCCTTGTCATGCTCCAGATCTCAGAGAAAAGGCTTTAATTTGTTCCCATTTAGTATAATACTAGCTGTGGGTCTGCCATATATGGCTTCTATTATGTTGAGGAATGTCCCTTCTATCCCAGTTTTTTAGAGTTTCCATCATGAAGTGTTGTTGAATTTTATCAAATGCTATTTCAGCATCAATTGAAATGATCATGATTTTTATCTTTCTTGACATGATGCATCACATTAATTTGCATATATTGAGCCATCCTTGCATTGCTGGAATTAAACACATTTGGTGATGATGAATGATCTTTTACATGTAAATTTACATTCTGTTTAGTAATATTTTGTTGAGGATTTTTGCATCAATATTCATCAGATATATTGGCCTGTAATTTCTTTCTTTCTTTATTTGTATTTGTGTGGTTTATGTATCAGTGTAATACTGAACTCTTAGAACTAGTTTGGAAGTATTCCCTCTGCCTGTATTTTTTACAATAGTTTAAGTGGGATGCACATTACTTTTTCTCTATATGCTTGGTAGACTTCAGTAGTAAAGCCATCAGGACCAGTCCTTTTTTTTTTTCTGAAATACTTTTTATTATGGCTTTGATCTCATTACTTGTTATTTATGTTTATGTTTTCAATTTATTCATGGTTCAATCTTGGTAAGCTATATGTACCTAGGAATGTATTCATTTATTCTATATTTTCCAATTCATTGGCATATAGTTGCTCATAGCAGGTACTAATGATCCTTTGGATTTCTGCAGTACTGGTTGTAATGTCTCCCTTTTCATCTCTATTTTAGTTATTTGGGCATTTTGTCTTTTTTTCTTAGTCTGGCTAAAGTTTTGTATATTTTGTTTACCTTTTCAAAATACCAGCTTTTTGTTTTATTGGTCTTTTGTATTATTTTCTTCATTTCAATTTTATTTATTTTCACACTTACTTTAGTATTTATTGTCTTCTACTAATTTTGGGTTTAATTTGTTCTTCTTTTCCTACTTATTTAAGATGCATGATTAGGTTATGTATTTCAGCTTTTCTTCTTTTTTGATGTAGACACTTTTGGCTATAAACTACCATATTAGTACTGCCTTCACTGTATCTCATAGCTTTCAGAATGTTGTGTTTGTATCATAATTTGTTTCAAGAAATTTTTAAATTTACCTCTTAATCTTTTCATTGACCACTGATCATTCAAGAGCATATTTTTTAATTTCCACGTGTTACTATAGTTTCCAAAATTCCTGTTGCTATGGATTTCTGATTTTAGTTAATTTCGTTAAGAGAAGATGCTTTGTATTATTTTATTTCTTAAAATGTATTGTGGTCTAACATATGGTCTACTTTTGAGAATCATCCATGTGCTTAGGAGAATGTATATTCCACACTCGTTGAATGAAATGCTCTGTCAAATGTCTATTAGGTCCATTTGGTCCTATATATTCACTTTACATACCAGGGTACTCCAGTGATGGGTGCATTATATTTATAGGTGTTACATTCTCTTGCAGAATTGACCCTATATCACTATATAATGACCTTCTTTGTTTCTATAGTTTTTCAGACAAAATATATTTTGCCTAATTTAAGTATAGCTCCTCCTACTTTCTTGTTTTTCATTTTCATAGAATATCTTTTTTAATTCCTTAAATACGTCATGCCACTTTCTCCTGACTTGTAAGGTTTCTACTGCAATGTCTGCTGCCAAATATATTGCAGCCCCATCATATGGTATTTGTTCTTTTCTCTTGCTGCTTTTAGAATCCTTTCTTTATCTTTAACCTTTTGGCATTTGATTTTTAAATTCCTTCAGGTAGTCTTCTTTGGGCTAAATCTGCTTGGTGTTCTATATCCTTTTTGTATTTGATTATTTATCTCTTTCTCTAGGTTTGCAAAGTTCTGTTATTATCCATTTGAATAAACTTTCCATCCCTCTCTCTCTCTAACTCTTTATGGCCAATAACTTAAATATGCGGTTTTAAGTTACTAGATCTTAAATTTACTAGATCTTGCAGGCATGATTCTTTTTCTTTTTCTCTTCTAACTTTGTATTTTCAAATAGCCTGTCTTGAATCTCACTAATTCTTCTTCCTGCTTTGAAGAGGGACCCTAGTTTGTATGGCTAGGCTTGGAGAAGACTAGGACTGAGAGACAGGAGAACAGGGGAAGATCAGAGAAAATCTTTTTCTTCTGAAGCTACTTCTGAGGACTTAATTTGGGGTTATTTTTTTCTGAGCCCAACACCATATTAGAAATTAAATCTGGGAAAATTTTAAAACACAGGAATATATAAGCATGTATTCCATTAATCATTAGAGCAATGACACCACATATCATGTAGCCTGAGAAAAACTCCCACTGCACCCTCAGGAGAGAATTAGACTGAATAAGTGAAATAATATAATCATATAATAATGAAAATATTTTGACTCTGTGGGCCCTTTGAAAGGATATGGGGAGGGTGGCATTTTTCCCTAAACCAAATTTTAGAACTACTACTCTTAACGAACTAAATGTTACCTATCTTTTAAAAAACTAATCATGATGTTTGGAGGTCTGTGGAACAAAATGGAGTGTGGCATGCAGTCAAAAAGATTTTATGTTCTATTGTCCCTCTATCTAGTCAGTGGTTTAGAGCTAATGAAAAAATAGTGCCCACTAGAATTCCGGGCCTAACCCCTCAAGCCTAGACTACAAGGCTACATCACCTTGTCAGTATTTCTCTAATGTGGTCAGAAGATCACCTCATTAGAATCAGTAAATAAACTAAAGATAACTGGGCCCCAGTACGGATCAATTGAATCAGAATCTAAGGGATGGAGCCAAGGAATCTGCTATTTTAATAAGATACCCAGGTCAGTCTATTGCTCAATAATACCTAGAAACCACAGAAATAACCAAGTGTTCAGTTCACCCTGAAGTGGTGCAATGCTCCATACCTTTATTTGCTCTCATTTGACCATGTGCCAAAAGACCCAGTACCTCTATAGAGGTTCATCAGTTTGGCTCAGATCTTATTATAGGGCTGTTGAAACTTCGCTACCTGAATGAAATTCCTTGAGAAATTTCCTGTAGAAATTTTCTAAGAGGCCCTCTCTTATTGCCTTGCCCTCAACAATCTGATCTTTTATTCTGTTGAACTTCCACACTAAGTAAACACACATATCAATTCATCACTCTAAGAACTAGAGAGAGAAGATCTGAAATAGTTCAAAAATAAAGGCAAACTATCCAGGACCTTTAAACAAACACTTATGTCAGCAGCATGGGCATACAGCATAATTCAGGCAAGAATTAAGAATGGTCTCTCTGGATAGGCTTTATTATTATTTTAATTTTGAGTTTCATCAGCAAATTTTCCTGCACATTGAATTATAGTCAGTCTATAAAAGTGTTACACTTCCTCCAACAAGCTATTTATTTGACCACTTGAGAGGGATGTAGGGAAGGCTTCTGGGTGGGAAAATTTTTTTTCCCTCTAAAGTAACAAATCGTTTGGAGAATCAATCAATCAAATCTTCACTATCAGGAAACCATGCAATATTCTTTTTTCCCCAGGCCTTCCTCTTTAATCATCACACGCTTTCAGTGATTCCTGTTGTGAAACACAAGTTTCTGAAGCCCAATTAAATATGTGGTCAAATACAAAAATGCCCTCTTTATTCGAACACAGCTACTACATTAAATATAACAATGGGTGATTTTATGTAGTGCCAATTGAAAAGTTTAAAGCATTATACACCATGGGGTTTTTTTAATAGTGTGGTTAATCCTCACCACCTTAATGATTTAGGAAAAGAAAAAAGGCCTTATATGTAGGAGGGGTAGGTGGCCACCTACACAATGCTAATTAAATTGTGCCAAGAAGTCTTCTTGCTCTAGAAATATCACCTATGGTTATATGAACCTAACGTGTGAAGTGACTTACAGTTTGCAGAACAATTTCAAATAACTATATTTAATTTTCTCAACAGTTCTGAAATAGGAAAGGCATTATCATCTCTATGTTACATAAAAACACTGAGTCTAATATGTACAAGGAAATTATTATATTTAAGCCACCTAGTATGTGACAGTCATTATTCATACATTACTTAACATAACTCTCTCTCTAACCCCATTTTACAGGTAAGGAGAATGAGGTTTAGAGAAGTTAAGAAACCTATCCAAGATAACACAGTTGATAAGTGGTAAAGCTGAGATTAAACCCAGATTTGTGCTCTTATGATTCCAGAGTCAAAGCTCATAACAATTTTGAAAAACAGATTCATTTTTAATAAACTGATAAAAGGTTTCCAACATGAATTTCCAGTGTCTTGTTTATAAGCAAGATGAAATTAATCTAAAATATATTTTGTTTTTCAAACCAAGTACTCAAGAAATTAAGCATGCCCTCAACTCCTGGGCCCAGCAATTAAATCTGACATGGCAAATACATGTTATTACACCATTATAAACTTATGGCCTGATGCTTTCTGTAAACTTTAACCTGTTTTCATTAACTGTTCTAATTTTATTAGTCCATGTTTGCATCTTAATTTATATTATATGCCCTATATGAACATAAACATATTGCTTTTATGTTTTAATTTATATATTTATCTAATTCAGAAGGGTATTCTCTAGGGTTGTCATTAATACCTCACTTGGATGACTCAAGCTCTGCCCCCATTTCACCACACACACACACACACACACACACACACACACACACACACACTACCATGGAAATAATATGAGGAACCCTATATCTTCTATATGTGCAGCTCAAGAGCTCAACATTAATTAAATCTTAATATTGATAATGCTGGGCTCATATTGCCATTAGTTCCTCAGTAATGGTCACTTGATGCTGTCCTATAACCAATTCCTATTATCTGTCACCCACCCCAATTGCTCCAAGACAGTGTTTTCAGTCATCACCACCTTGCTACATTATTAACTAACACTTCAATCACTTGCTGCATCCCTGCAGAGGCAGACTTTCTGGGATGTGAGCATTATAGCTTGGATGATTTCTTCATTGCAGAACTACCTCTGGATGAGGGTCAATGAGTCCATGCATTACAAAAAACCTAAACTCAGATTTGGTACACATGTTTTTATCTGATCCACTTTTGTGATTGACCTAGAACTATAATTTAGAGGCTACGTGATTAAATGAATGAAATATTGGCTTTGGTGTCAAATTGGCTGTATCTGAATATTGTTTGCCATTTACTAGCTTTGGGACCATGGGAAACTTCTACTTATTTTATCTGACTCTCTTTTTCCTTATTTATAAAATGAGTATAATAATAATAGCTGCCTTAAAAGTTTGCTGTGACCATTAAATGAGACAATGTATATCAAATGTCTGGTGTACAGTAAGTGGTAAAAAAAAAAAAAGATTTTCTTTTACTTCTTCCTTTTTTTATTCTCATCTCACTTGCCCTGGTGCTACTTAATTTCTGGTTCCGACCCCCATGAGAGCAAGAAAAATGAGTGATATATGTTGAGGAAACTTCTGATAGCTTCTGATTTGTACAAAGAGATAACCTGTTTGGAAGTAATTGCCATGTTACCCATCTTAAAACAAATATGTAAATATTTAAATCTGAAACAAAAAACTCTATAAAAGCAATAATAGTCTATTGAATTTCATACAGCTAGATCCAGCAGTGAGGCACATGTTGTTAGTTGCTTTTGCCAGTACTGGTGGTGAAATAGCCACACTCTCACCTGTTTGTTCTCATCAATTACCACACAGAGTTTGCAGGACAGCTGGTGGCAGAGAAGACAGGACTACTGCCTATAGCTGTGTAATAGAATAATGCTGCCTGGCCCATTTTGGGAAAGTATCATGCTTTCACGATTCTCATGCTTTAATACATGGAATAAATGACTACAGACTCCTCAAAAACCTGGTATATCTTCCAGAAGCACTTTTTGGACATCATAAACTTAGAGAGTTCTTCACATGCATAGCCAAATTACATTTGGAAAGTGAGCAAATGGATAGGATTTTCTGATGACTGTCTCCCCAGAGGTCAACATGACAATTTCCTTATAAGCTAGATGGAAACAGAGAAAAATCATCTTTATGTCTTTATATCCTGAATTCTTATTTGAAGCAAAAGAGAAAGGATGTATTTTAAATGATACTTTGCCTTCATTTACACATCTGCAAAATTTCTTTTAAAAAAACCCCACAGCAACACAATTTTGGTAGATCAACCACACTTTTTTAAAAGTTTCAGATGGGGTTTCATTATATTTCCCAGGCTGGTCTCCAACCACTGGGCTCAATCCATCCTCCTGCCTCAGCCTCCTGAGTAGCTGGGATTACATGTGCATGCCACCATTCCCAGAAATCATATTTCTATTAAAGTCATAATTGCTGTGCAAAAGTAAATATATCTTTCTACAGACCTTACTTAGCATTTCAATACTGTCATCAAAATTTTTTGAGAGGTACATAAATGATATCTGGAACTGTGTCATGAATAAAGAGACTATGGGTAATGAAAGGCATTTATACCTTAGCTACTTCTTAGGCCCCCTTCAAAACTCATGTTGAAATTTAATTTCCATTGTGACAGTATTAAGAGGTGAGACTATTAAGATTAATTAGACCATGAGGTCTCCACTCTCATGAATAGACTAATGTTGATAAGGCAGTAGTGAGTTTGGTATTGTCAGAGTGGGTTGGTATGAAAGTGAGTTTGGCCCTCTCTTCCTTGCTGTCTCTCACTCCCTTGTGCTTCCACCTTTTGTCATGGGATGCCACAGCAAGAAGGCTCTTGCCAGAAGTCAGTTCCTTGATATTGGACTTTCCATCCTCCAAAACTGTGATAAATACATTTCTTTTGTTTATAGATTACCCAGTCTCAAGTATTATGTTATAGCAGCAGAAAATGGACTCAAACAGCTGCCTTGCTAACTAGGCTAATTTTTGGTGAAACTTCAACCTTCATTACCCATGTTTCTCTCCCCAAAACTGTTATTTAAGTGAAGTAAAGAAAAAGGCATATACTTTATTACTGAATTTTCAATGCTCAGTGGATGATTGAGTTAGCCTGATAGCTTTTTGCGAAAAGGTAGGTTTTGAGATAGCTGTATTTAACTTTGAAATTTGAATGTATTCAAATATTTATTTATGGGTAAAACTTCATGAATTATCTGGTTCATCGCTATCTCTAAGGGGTCTAATTGGTACTTTATATTTCTATTTCTGCCAAGTATGAGCCCTAGTTTTGATTTAAAATATGAACTACAAAATGCCATTTTTTTCTTTATTTCTACTTCTATAACTGTTCTTCCCATAGCATGACATCTCCTTTTCTGCCCATGTATATCAATTTTTCAAAACACAGCAGAAGTTTTAATCCCACATAAACTGTGTCACAACTACTTTAACCCACAATTATAGTTCCTTCTTCTGAATTTCCATTGCAGTCTTAGCTTATACCATGCAGCTAATGGTCTGTGGCTATTTTTTATGCCATTCTTCAATAATTTTATAGATGTTATTTTGCCTCCCAAGAAAATTAGAACATTCCCTGAAGTCAATATGGATTGCATATTTAACTTTTTTGGTAAAATCAACACTTAACACAATAGTGAATGCACGCAGTAGACATTCAATAAATATGGACTATTTGCACAAAGGAAAACAAGTTACAAACAAAATATGAGGTAATATCCATAAATTATACACTTCATGGCTTTGGAAAATTCTTGGTGCCATGGTCATTGTCATTGTTCCCAGCAATTTGGTTCCTATATTACACCATACTCTTATGTAATCCAACTAAGATGATATCTTACCAAACAGGTATTTCTAGGTAAAATTGTTTATTATTATAGTAATTTGATAAGAACAAAAGGCATTCCTCAGGCTTTGTTGCTATTATCAGGAAAAAAATATGCAACCTATTATACTGAAACTATTTATCTAAATGTGATTCACCAACTATTAGCAGGCATTAACCCAAGTTGCAATTTCCTCTCTGATACGACAAGAAGTAAAAGAGCTTTAACACCCCACAACAATAATACTGCTAATAATACTATTATTTTTACATAAGGACAAGGTGCGTAATAAACTGAAGCAAGAATAGAAACAGAATCTGGGGAATCAAGAGATTACTTAATAGTGAACCATGCTAGGCAAGTGAACAGATTCTTCTGGAAAATATGTTGGAAACATGCCACTTTCTTGTATAGATGGAGACAACACACTCTGGCAGGAAGATGTGGACTTGCAGACCCCAAAGGTTACTTCTATATGAGTTGTGTTGATTTGCAGTAGTGACCATTCCTTTACATTAGTACTTTGTACTTATGCATTATTCTCTCTCTCTCTCACACACACAGATACACAGACACCATATATCTAAAAATTGAAGCACATGGTATTTGAGTCTGTTATCTTTCCTTAAGAGAAAAGAAATATACATTACTGTTGAACTGTAGCAACATATACTAATATTGAAAATAAGGAAGACACAATCTCCCAGGTCTAGCCTGCACAGCCAAATTTTATGTAAATTTAGGCAGGTTTGCCAAGTTTATGGCTTTGTCCTAGAGCAACAGTAATTGTCTTGGATGATGGAATGGTTGTTGTAATTTCGGAGCAATTAATCTGTAGATCAATGGCAGAAAAGAAAGCTGGGAAAGTAAACTTGATTAAAATGAAATTTAGGCTGGACAAACAGAAAGTTCCCTATGCAAAAATGTTACAAGGCCAAACCTAAGCTAATATTTATAAATTTATGATACCTGTTACGCCATTTATTCTGACCCTCCCAACTTGAGAGAAACTTCCAGAGCTCTATTACAGGAAATACACACACATACACACACACACACACACACACACGCACACAGACATAGACAGAGACAGACAGAGAGAGAGAGAGCTTATAAACTAACAGGCAAGATGAAGGATATAACTGCAACGTGAGGGGCTAAAAAATAATGTCACAATGATTCTTAGAGGAGTTCTTGTTTCATCTTCACAGATAGAAAAGCAATTTAGCCCCCAAACCTCTGTTCTCCACCAAGTTAATAATATGCATCCCCAAACTGGAAGTTTAAGTTACAATATTAGGCACAATACTCTGTTCAATGTGTTTCCAAATTTGAGGAGACTTGACAACTACCTTGTAGAAACTAAAACTTCATAAATAACTCTTTAAAAAATATCATGCTTCCATGATTCTTCTAAATCCTTCTTGAAATGATTTGTCTTTCCAACTGCCCTGCATCAGAACTAATGTAGTGAATGCCTTTACCATCCATCTACCACTGTGCAAACACCAGTCCCACATTTAAGTTCAAAGGAGTGTCACAGATTCATCCCCACCCACCCCCCTCCCCACTCCTTTTCTCCCTCCCTTCCTTAGCAACTGGTAACCCCAGAAAGAGAACTCCAAATCTAGAAAGAAGCAGTTGGTCCCTGGCTTCATTCTAGTTGCCAAGCCTCTAAAGCAGAAGCAGGAGTCATTTCTCCAGACCTAGCTGGCCTGTTCAGTGGGTTATCTCCACCACCTCAGGAAAGCTATTCTGATCAAATTTCTTCATGGCTTGTATTGAAAACGTGTAAGTACAAAACCGAGTACAACTGTTTAATTTTGAAGGCAAAGTCAGTTTGAATTGCTTTATCGTGTAACTGGGACAGGGATGAGTGGGTTGGAGGAGATGTGGGAGGAAATTACAGACAAAAACTTGAAGGATATAAATTTAGTTACTAAGAATACTGGATTTAAGAGTGGCAACTTTGAAGTGTAATTTTGAAAGAAAATTTGCAAATCCCTAGTCTAAACAGTGGGGTTTAAACATGAGGAAATTCTTACTCTAGGGTGTGGTGTTGGTTGAATGAAAGGAATTTTTAACAAAATTTGGTGTGAGTGTTGAATGATACCTCAAGAAGAGAAACTTGTGTGTTTGTTAACATAACTAACTTTTCTTTGACTTCTGTGAAGAAAAAGATATTTTACTTCGGAAGACATACCAGAACAATCTTGCCAGAATCTGAATGCCAGGATTAGTGAATCATAGATCCTAGAGAGAATTGAAAAAGCTGGTATTTTCTATTATATGCTTACTATTAAGTTATGTGCATCTTCTAAGCTTCCTTGCTGCCTTGTGGAGGCGGGGAAATGAGGAATGAAATAGGCCACTGAGTAGTCATGAAGGGTAATCATGTAGCCTAGTACTAAAGAAGCCACCTGGGAAGAGGCCAGAGCGCTGAGCAAGTATTTGGCTACATATAGGGGAGAGGGCACTCCCTTTTTCCCTGGTATATTTCAGTGAGCTCAGTCAATTATATATTGTAGCTATTTTCTGGTCAGTGCATTTCCATTTTTATTAGCTGTTTGATTTCTGTTTTTGCAAGCCTTGGAGGGCACGCCCCTTCACCCTTGGTAGTATCTGTGGACAAAAATGGGAACCAGGAGCTGCACCACGACATGCCCCTGCAATGTCTGAGTTCCAAGCCAGAGGATGACGCAGAGCCCTGGGGTCAACCTCAAGTACCGCTGAGACCTTCCGTCAATGTGCTGACTGATCTGGATAGCAAGCAACTGGAGTGGCCCTCTGAAAGAACAGGATCCTGCATTCCTCTTCATAGCTTGAGAGCTCATAGACACCCCTACGGGCCACCACCTGCTGTTGCAGAAGAGTCCCTAGCAACAGCAAAAGTAAATAGCTCTGATGCACTGGCAGGCTGGAGGCAGGAGGGACAGGATGCTATTAATGTGTCCTGGGAAGTCTCTGGCGGCCCTCCTGCACTGATAGTAGGGGGCACAAAGGTCAACAATGGGGGCACTGAGAGAGGCAGTAATAATGCAAGGTTGCATGTAGCTTTGCCACGAGGTAAAGGGTTCTTTCCACCCAGGGGCCCACAAGTGAGAGGCCCTTCACATATTCCCACCCTTAGATCAGGGATAGTAATGGAGGTGCCTCCCGGAAATACACGAATAGCCTGCAGAGGAAAGCTGGCTCATGTTTCTTTCCCACTCAGGGGCCCATGCCACCCCATGCATAATTGGCCAAGGCCTATCCCGTTGTCTTCCAGTACTCCAGGTTTACCTTCTTGCTCTACTGTTCATTGTTTCATCCCTCCTCGACCTCCGATTTTCAATCCCTTTCTCACTATGCCTCTTCCTTTTGCTCCTCCTCCGATATTGGGTCCTCCACTGCCTTCTTATTTTGCCCATTTCCATTCTGGGGGAATGCCAGCTCCTGCATCACCCAACAGAGAGCACAGCTGATGGCAAAAAGGAAGGATGAAAAAAGGGTTGTGGAAAGAGGTGAAAGTTATTCATTTATGCTTTTATATTTGAAACCTTGTACCCTCCCACACTCTGTTTAGCACTAATGTGCCCTACTTGAAACCTCGTACCCTCCCACACTCTGTTTAGCACTAATGTGCCCTATTTGAAACCTTGTACCCTACCACACTCTGTTTAGCACAAATGTGCCCTACATACTGGAGATTAAATACAGATTGTGAAGTCTGAAATGTTGTAAATTATTTTTCAAAATGACACCCCAGGGACCAAAGCCTTGGATTTTGTGTTCTATCTTTAAGGTAATTAAAGCAGAAACAAACCTGTCAGTGTTTTCTAAATGGCTTAGTTAAACGACTGTTACTATTTTCTATTGAGTTGTCTTGCAGTGTGACTGGGGAAGGGTGGTTAGGTTCTTCCTAGGCCAAGGCTAGATTGGGGAATCTCTATCTACCCAAGGCTATAAGGGGTGCTTAGAGCTGGATGGCTGAATTAAGATAAGTTCCATAAAGGCAGCCTAAAGTTCAGATAATAGAGAAAAATGAACAAACAGTAAAAGAAGCCAGATGAGATTGAGGTGAGAGTAATAGAGCCAACATTTAGCAGTCATAGGCAGAACAAAGTTGAAAAGTCAGGAAAGAAGGAGGAGGGAAGATGGAAGAGTATTCTTAGACCACTGCTTCAACACGAACTGGTGTTTGTGTTTCAACTTTTCCTTGTTGCTAATTACATAGTATATATAGCTCTGGCTCAATAAGAGTCCAAAATCAAGGTGGAACAGGACTGATCCTTTCACCCTTTGTCTCAACAAAGAGCTTACTATATGTATTAGATCCATTCCCACACTGCTAATAAAGACATACTCAAGACTGGGCAATTTATAAAGGAAAGAGGTCTAATTGACTTACAATTCCACATGGCTGGGGAGGCCTCAGGAAAATTACAATTAGGGCATAAAGGGAAGCAAACACGTACTTCTTTACATGGCAACCAGAGAGAAAAGTGCAGAGTGAAGGTCGGGGAGGCACTTATAAAACTGACAGATCCTGTGAGAACTCACTCATTATCACGAGAACAGCATAAAGATAACTGCCCCCATGATTCAATTACCTCCCTGTGGATCTCTCCCAAGACAGACACATGGGGATTATGGGAACTGCTATTCAAGATGAGATTTGGGTGAGAACACAGCCAAACCATATCACTATATGCTCAGAACATTGAAGTGCAAATGAAAATACTTTACTCACATGGAAATGTTTTTCTCAGATACTGCTGTGTTTGTATTCCTCATAATTTGCTACAGCACCCCATTATAATGATGGTTCTGAGAGATTATCAAAATGTTCAGATGGGAGCTTTTAAAATTTCAAGTAACAAAAATAAGGATGCAGCATGCAGTGTGAAAGGATGTACATTTTGACAGCTGTATAACAATTCACTATATAGTAAAATGACCTAAAACATAGTGCCATTGTACATGAACAACCAATCAACTAGAAACGTCTAAAGAGGATGTTTCTTCAAATAAGCATTTTTAATATTCAGTGCTGATAGTGTAGGTGATATAACCAGTTAGACAGAGGCTGAAAAAGCCTGCCAGAGACAAAAACCAATAAAGAATTTTTAGCACCAACAAAGAGTCATTTGCTACTCTGGTGAGAAGGACACATAGATTGATTAAGTTTCTTTTATTTGTTTCATAACAAGTCATTCTAAATGTACAGGTGGCATTCTAAGGTTTAGCAGGAATATCTGGATAGTGACTGATAGAATCCCTCTCACCCCATGTATGTCCTGAAACTGGCATGATTCCATCAATTCACTCTGGTGGATTGAACGCAAGTATTCAGCACATCTTTGTACAGCTGCTCGTGATAAGGTAGCTTAGTCCTAGTGTACTAAACATCTGTTGAATTTTAATCCTTATGAACAGAGAAATTGGGCATGCTTATAGTCATCAAAAATATCTTTTGAGCCAGATGTTGAAAGATATTTTGAGAAGAAATCAAGCCATCATGTCAATGGTAGTGCTACGTCTCTAGAGAGTTGCCAAAAGGTGTGGTAAGTGACGGCAGGACAGGATTCGTTTTCCTTCTCACAGGAAGTAAGTAGGTCAGATCTATGCTCAGAAAAACTTAACTTACAATTAATTAAAGAAATCCATGACAAATTGACTAGAACAAGCAAGTGACATCAATACAATTGGCTCCTTTTCAGCTCTCTTTTCTCTTTCCTCACCCTGTGTGTGTGTTTTTTTTCTATGTCATGTCTAGACACTGAACACCAATAGTAAGCAATAATGAATACCTATTAGCAAATTGAGACACTGAAGTTGTATTTATACCTCTGAGGTGCAGGGTAAATATGTTTTCTTTAGTTTATGAAGAGTTCTGGGCCTATATAACCAATTTCAATGAATGCAAGTATCAAATAAGCCTGGAATCCTGCTGTTAAATGCAAATATTTTTGTTTATACATGGCTTCTGCATGGAAATACGGTATTACTTTGTTATCACACATGACAGTGTCCTGAATGACAGCAAAACATCTGTTTTTAAACAAACAAGTCACATTAAAGTTGTTATTTTAAAATTATTATGGTAGAATGTGATCCATATTAATCCTAAACCATAACATGATATTCATTTTGGAAAGCGCTCATAAAGCAATGTATTCAACACTCTTGAATATATATTATTTATTTTTATTCTCTGTGGCTTAAATAGATTCTAGCCACAAAAGGGAAAGATGAACATCAGCATAGCAGTCCTTTCTTCTGGTAATAACGACAATGGGTTAAGTATTTCCTATTTGAAGCTATAATCATTGTCACAAGAAGATTCATTTTATACTGTTTATTGTTTATAGTTCTCATTATATTCCTTGTCACAAGACTGTAGCATCAGAATTTTAATGTCCTATATATTCTCTAGAAGATAATAATAAACTCTATAACACTGACCTTTTACATGTCTACAGTATGACTCATTAGCCATTTCTATTTTTTACTGTTTACAACTTCTGTAGCATGGGTGCAAAAGGTACACATACAGCCAATGAAAGTGCAGAATACTGAAAAGGTTGAAGTTCAAAGTTATGAAATATTTAAAGTTTATAGTCTTTCATAAACTAGAATGCCATTAACATTATGCCTCATTCTTCTGAGAATTATTACAACAAAAACACTAAACAGGAACAAATTATTTATTTTCACTGGAGTCTTAAGGTTGAAATCACAGTACTATCTTTCTCCACCATGAAACAAGAGGCTCATTGTGAGGTCGTCACTAAATAACTGGGTAGCACATATATAATGGGAGAGAAGAAAATCATTCCATAACTATTACATAGTACTATAACAATGGCTTTGCATTATTCATTGTTACTGAGAGATAATTTTTAAAGTCCCTAAATAAAGGGCTATGTAAAATGACCCTATTTCAAGACAAATGGGCCAAAGCCAGAGCCAAATTACATTTTATAGAGGTAAAAAACATAATGTCAGGTCATAGGTTAATTTCATAGCTACCACAAAACCTTGAATGTCTTCTTTATAATGAGGTGGATTGAGTGATATTCCCAGAAAGATAAAGTGATAAGACTGAATTAAGTAAAATAACTCATCTATTTCTCTTTGGTGATATTACTTGTTTTTTATAATAATAATGTGTAGCATTTATCAAATCAAGTCACGATTTGAGAAGTTAGAGAAATTGTGCTTCATCATGCAATCTTTTTCTTAAGTGCTTGAGAAGGTGCTACTCTTGCTAAACAATGATTAAATAAATGCACTTTCTCACCCACCTTTGAGGACTTTACTGTCATTCTGAAAAACTTTCCAGTGTTTGCATTTCTCAAAAAATAAAAAAACTCTCAGTTAAGCTTATTTTTATGAAAGTGACTTGCCTATTTCTTTTTGGGAATGAAAGGGTATGCTATATTATTTTATATAGGTAAGCTATATTTTTCCTCAATTCTGAAAGTTCCTCATGTAAAATAAAACAATATAAATAAAGCCCATAAATTCATCAATCCTGCAACAAAGGACTTTATCCATCTAATCATGTTTGATCATAAAATTTGCTGGGAAGATTATATTTATAACTGATTTATCAAACATCACGATTATAAAAGCTGTGACTCAGAGGCAAAGCAACACAGGGAGTATGGGGGAATTGATGGATGGTGTTTGCACATGTGACAAAGAGAAGAACAGATGGAGAAAGACTGAGGATTAAAAATAGAGAGGGGTAGGGACACAGTCAGTTGAGAAGAGATGAAATTCTTTAGAACAGGAAGCAGCTGCAAATTGGAAATACTATGGGAATAATAATAAATTTGGATGTGGGAGGACATAATCCAGAGAAAACAGGGTGAGGTGGTCTGAAAAAAATAGTGTTACGAATTAAGGGTTTCATGACAGAAAAATCTATGTGCAGAAGCCACACATTTGAGGGGGTGGGGATGAGGTGATTAGAGAAATGCTATTTGAGGGGGTGGGGATGAGGTGATTAGAGAAATACTATCTAGTCTTCCTAAAAGTGAATCCATCTCCACTGCTCCATTCCTTCCTATAAATATCTCTCCTTAGACAGCAGCCAATCTCACATTCCCTATGCCAAACTGGAAACACTTTCTGGTTTAGGTTTCATTAATCCACCAAACTGGCCTAGACAAACAAACACATCATCATCAAGGTGAACTTCATTAGTGATGTGGGTATGCAATGAATTGGATTCAAACAAGAACATTTTTTCCTTAAAGTTCTCAAATATACCAGATCTTCATTTTTTAAATTTAAACTTTAATAATTTTCCCCTAGTGAGGTACACTGATGATTTTCTAATTTTGTCTTTTATTCCTCCCCGCAAAATTATAATTTCTTAGGTGGAATTACTGACATTATTTAAGCACACTTCATCCAGAAACCAAGTAGTCTATTATGTTCACCAGGGGAATATTTATACCTACTTTAGGTAAAAAAATTGTGTGCATTGTGTTAATCCTCATTGATACTTGATAGCTAATTAGCAATGCATTCTATAATAAATAGGTGAAGGACAGTGTTTAATGCCACAAATAAAAGGTTGATTATCTATAAACAGAGCAATTTTAAAAACATATTAGTAATTAGTCACATCTGCAGAAAAATAGTCAAACATAATGTTTCATAGTTTAAAACTACCTATGAGATAGTCCATAAAGATCATCAGTAAAACCATGGATAATTCCACATCTAGAAAACATGAGTTAAAAAATAATCTCCTCAGAGTTTATATGAGCTGTTACAGCTTCAGTACTAGATATTTTCACAGATCAATTGCAATCTATATTCATCCCAAAGTGTCCAAGTTTATAATTAGTTAATATTGCTAACCTTACGAGTAGAATGAAACCATGAACATGTCATTTCAAAACAGTGTAAAAGCTCATTTCTCCTTTATTCATTGTATATGAAGTGAAGTTATATAAGGAAAGTGGTAATTACAATGCCTAAATGTTGTTCTCTATACTTTACTTGATGTTATTCTTTTAACATGGCCAGCGATGGAGGCTGCAAAGGAAAATCAACCCTTGACTGAAAGCTGGTAAAAAGCCATTCAGTTTTGGGTCTTAGGCTTTTCTAGCCAAAACAAACAAGCAAACATAACAAAGTATAAAGCAAGGAATCCATGGGCTTTAAAATTATTAATCTGCCTTTATTAAATGTAAAATATATTCAATAAATACTCTCCCTAGGGCACAATAGAAAATTAAAATGAAATAGACAACTATCGGTGTAACTGATTACTAACAGAAAATTAATTTTTTACCAGTAACAGAAGGTATACTCTTTATGGTTCCATGGGTTCTCATATGCTCATGAGTCTTTATTTAGAATTTCTACCTCTTCTGTTGGTCTGATGGGTCCTCAATTTACAAATAGAAAAACTGAGACTTCAAAGATTTAGTGATTTGACTAAAAACAAGATGTTACCATGTGGTGGAGTCAGAATCTTCTTGTTAAACTACATTTTAAAATGTATTTTAAATATATTAAATATATATGTACATGGTAAGAGGAAACTCTCCATAAACACAAGAAGACAATGTAAGAACTAGATAAATATTGATGTAGTCTTGACCTTTCTTTTTACAAAAATAAATCATGTAAGAACATACTAAAGTGTTTTCTAAAATTGTGCCAAAATTGCCATAAGCAGATTGAAGAGCAAATGGCAAACTGAGGGAAAAGTTGCAATGTATTTAGAAAAAGGTTTAAATATTCTTAATATATAAATTATTTACATGAGTCAATAAGAAAAGTTGCATATATCTATAGAAAAATGATCACATAACACAAAAAGATAATTTACAAAAGAAATAACCAATAAACATATAAGTTGATAAATGAAAATTAAATTAATAAATACAATTTATTATCTATCAAAATGGAAAAGTTTATTTCATGTAATTATGTTTATTGTTAGAAAAGATTTAGGCAAATGAGTGCTCTCATATACTATCTGTGAGAGAAAAAATAGAACTTTTATTGAGAGCAAATTGAAATAGTAAACAAATACCTTAAAATTGGAATGTTTTCTGATCTAAAAGTTCCACTTGTTGGAGTTTAGTCTGAGGAAATAATCATAGATATAAATAGAGGTTTAGATACAATATGTTAATCTTAGCTTACAATATGCCTATTATGACAGCAAAAAGATCAGGAGTAAACTAAATATTCCAAAACAGATAATTGTCTAATTAAAATTATGGTAAAATCAGATGATAGAATACCTAATGTCACCATCAGAACAATAACAGATAACTACAATTTTAAAAATGAAAACTGCTACATACATTTTAAGTAAAAAAAATAGTTTTAAAATAGTTTGGAAATATCCAGTTTTCTTCTTTTTATTGTCTATATTTTTAAATTTTTATAATAATAATTTTTACTATTTCAATTAAATTTTAGAGTTGTGATAAAAAGGAGATAATAATGTATAGTTTCTAATGTATCTTTCAGCTTTACATTTTAATGATTTCAATATTTCAAATAGAAACAATTATATTACAATAGAAAAAAAGTTATAGATATTTTATATCCATAATTATAAATAAATGAGCACCCAGAGAAAGTGAAAATAAATCAAGTGTGATGAGAGTAGCTACAGCAGTCTATGTCAAAAAGTTTATGTAAGACAAACTGAGGAGCATCATGCTATTGCAAACTTTTATTTCTTTATGCTTGGCAAAATGAGGCCAACGACTTGATATTTAGTTTTACACTTGTTTTCACAGGCATTGAACATCAGTAGATTATGGCTGGCCAGGATGGGCTAGGAACCAGGAATCTGAGCAAAAAAATAGAATCTGGGCTGTACCACAGCGGTTGCATAGTTTGTACTCTGCACAATGTTGCCTAGAGGTACAAGTGGGGGTTGAAATTAAGCTTATACTCTGCTTGCTAAGCAGGATACCCGAGGGAGGGCAACTTTTTCTAATTTATCTGCCCAGAGAGTGTGCCTTTTTCTAATTTGTCCACAGAGGCAGTAGATACTAGTTTTCTCTCAGGTTAATAACCAATGACTCCAAACACCTTTATATCCAATAAGACTGTAAAATTGTTAAAAATTATAATGCTAGTTTAAAAAAAAACATTTTTCAATGTTTATAGAATTAAAGCATAATTGCCATTCAACAGGCCCAGCAAATGATCAAAGACTAGCAGGCTCTCACCTGTAAATTACCTGCTAAAAGCGACCATTAGACATGGAAAATGGATTCATATGAAAAAGTAAATTAAAAATAAAATTGATAAGAGGCAGTTGCTTTTATGGTATTTCTACAAAGGAAAAAACCCATAAAGCATCTCTCCTGCACCTGTATAACAAACACTTTAATAGAAATAATATAAAAGTATAGCCAGAACCCTGAAACCCAAGCACCACGGTAGCATTTTAAATATACTTTGGAAAATTACTGCTATAACTTATACTATTAAACTATTAAAAGTGATAACAATGAAATTTACAGTACGCTTTCAATATAATAAGCCTGCAAATATAGAGTAAGTATAATTCCTATAAAATCTACCCTTTAAAACATATGTTGAAATCAGATGTAATTGTATTAATGAGGCACGTCCCATGAGCAAAATAATTTTGTTCCCTGAATACATTAATATGCCCTTTTTTTCCCTGTATTTATTTCTCTTTATTCTTTAAGGGTGAGATAGAACTGGAGTCCTTAAATGGAAATTTATCATGCAACTCAGCTGTATTCACATTTCTAGTGAAGAAGCTTATTTAACAATTTCTTAGAAGATGTCTCTTGGGTTTAGCTGTAGGCAGGAAATGATGTATAATTAGCGCTTTTATGTGGAATTAACAAACAATCTTGTTAGTTCATTACTTTTTAATATTTGCGTCAGTCTTCTAAAGCAGATTAAGAGCAACTGTAATTTCCATATGCAAGATTTGGTAACTATAAAGCTCAGAAAATGTTCACTTAAATCATAACCATGCTACAGTACTGTGTCTTCAATTTATTTTCTCCTCACATTCCCTTTGAGTCTACCCACACCCTCGACAACATAGATTTTGGCAAATTTTATTTTAAATGAACGAAACTGGCAATTTGATTTGGCCTACCCTGCTCACTAATAAAATGGAACAAAATTTAATCAATATTTTGTCTTATCACTGATTCTCATGGAAAATAAATATTCATGATTTCTTATTTTTTCTAACATAATGAAAGAATGTTATAAATAAGACCTTTTAAAGTTAAAATTGGTTAGTTCCAAAACACTGGCTTTGAGGAAGCTATGGTAAAAGACGATGATAACAACTATGGAAATAGCTAACTTAAACAACACGGATATATTGTATTTACATTTTTAAAAATATTTCCTAGACAAAACTACCCGCATGCTACTTAAGTTGCATTTTCTACACACCCTTGCTACATAGTACATGTATTTTTAAACTGTTTTGGGTCTATTAGATGAATCTTAGTATACACACAGATGCATTCAAAGAACAGAAGAAAAACACTGGCTAAAGGATTGGGGAAAAAAAGAACAACATATAGTAAGGTAGGAAAGATAGGCTAGTTCAGACTGTTGAAAGACTTGTGGGCATACAAACGGGATTTCATTCTAAGTGCAATTCCAAAGGTATAGTTGTAGGAACAGCCTTTACTTACCTTATTATTTAGAACCAAGCCTGAGTGATGTCCCTATGTGTGAATAGTAAAGCCATGTGAATTCTCTTCTAAGTCTCCACGTACAGCCCACATTATAAACACAGTACAGTGTGGCTTTCTAGTCTTATATATTATTTGACCACTAAATGGAAACTACCCAATACATTTTATTTGAAATGTTACAACAAATATATAAATTCTAAAAATTGAATATACTAATATTGTTCATTGTACCCTTACAAATACTAAAAACAAACATTTATTTGATCATTACAATTGTTTCTCTCTGAAATAGGACACTAAAAACATAAAAAATATATATATACTGAAACTCAGAGAGACTCTCTGGATTCATAATCAAGCATCTCCAGTATCTGTATAGACTATCCACCCATCCGTCACCAGATTGTTCGGCTACCAACATAAAATCACATCTTAGGCTGAGATCATTGTAAAATGAAGCATGTAGGCCTTATTTAATTTCGAGATGCTAGAAAGCAAAATTTTCCCTTGCTCTATGTATTTTATTCTCCAAAATTATACATGCAGGTGGCCTAATATTTCTCTCATTAAATACTCTTTTGTTGATTTTAGCCCATTATTACAGTCTATGCTACTTGAAAAATGTTCACTCCAAGGAAGTAACATACTTTTATCCTTATATCAAGTTAAGGCATGAAGTTTAAATATTTTTTGAAAATCACTGATAACAGGAAATGTGGAATTGGTTTAATGCACAGCCCTAACACATTCTCCTAGAGAAATTCTTCAATTAATCAGTATTATTAGTACCTGGCCATTTAATTGGCTATGAATGCACTCAATTGCACAATAGTTATTTTCCTCATAAATGGGTCATGAAATATCTTGCTCAAATACATTTATTATTCATCCTATGAATATGGCATTTCCTCTTTAAAAAATTGTATTTAAATTTTCACTCAGAATAATGATTAATGTCTTGCAGAGGAGAAGGAGAAGCCTTCATATTTCTATAATTATCTCCTTAGGCTACGTACATGCCTGTGTATTACAGAAGAGGAAAGTGCATACATTAAAATTGCAATATTAATTGACAAGGTCTTATGTGAGCAGAAAGTAAGCATGAATATAAAATGTTAGGCACTGAGAAATAAACTAGTCCAAATAACTTATGTTGTATTTGAGGAAAGTAATGTTTACACAGGTCAGGAACTCAGGCTTTCAGGCTTTCTAATTCACATTCCAGAGTCCTTTCACCTCAGGATGATTTCAGAGAAAAGGTAAGATATCCTAGGGTATCAACGCAGACACTATCACCTGCCCACTGCTGAACTAGATGCTAAAGAAGATAGAACATTATAAGAAAGAATACTTGCCTCAAAAAAGTTTACAATACAGCTGTTGACAAAAAAAGACAAACTCTGTAAAACGTTTCAAGAGATTTATTCTGAGCCAAATGTGAGGACCATGACCAGTGACACAGCCCCAGGAGGTCCTAAGAACATGTTCCCAAGGTGACTGGGTTACAGCTTAGTTTCATACATCTTAGGAAGACATAAAGCATCAATCAGTACATGTGAGATATACATTGGTTTGATCCCAAGAGGTGAGACAACTCAAAGCAGGGGATCAAAGGTCATAGGTGGATTCAAAGATTCCCTGATTGGCAATTGGTTGAAAGAGATAAATTATTATCTAAAGATCTGCAATCAATAGAAAGAAGAGTCTGGGTTAAGATACCATATGGGTTGTACAGACCAAGGTTCTTATTATGTAGATGAAGTGTCATGTGCGGCCACCCTTAGAGACAATAGATGGCAAATGTTTCCCATTGAGACCTTTAAAAAGCATGACTCTCAGCTAGTCTCTTCAGGCTCAGAAAGACCTGGAAATGGAAGAAGATTCTCTATATAATGTAAATTCTTCCCCCACAAGAAACACCTCTGCCGGGTTATTTCAAAGTATGTCAAAAATATATTTTATGGTAAAATACTTCAATTTCCCTCACGGCCTGCTATATGTCATGTGATGCTATACTAGAGTCAAATTGGTATTTGGTATCTTATTGCTACAAAGAGTCTATTCTGTCAGTCTTAAGATCTCTGTTTTAATGTTAACGCTGGTCAGTTGTGCCTGAATTCTAAAGGGAGGAGAATATAATGAGGCATGTTCAACCTCCACTTCCCATCATGGCCTGAACTAGTTTTTCAGGTTTTATTGGAATCCCTGGCTGAGACGAAGGATTCATACAGTCAGTTGGAGGGCTTAGAATTTTATTTCTGGTTTACACCATGCTATTGCAACACAATAGAAAACAGTGACAATGCTGTGTCTATAATAGTACTAACACTGATGTCATTATTTTTTTCAAAGTACGTTTTTCTGTTGAGAAAAGGTGCAGGTTTTAAAGTCATACACCACAATCTGCATAGCAATAAGTCAACTTATATTTAAGTGTACTCAACTACATATTGTCTTAACAAACTGGATTCACAAGGCTATGCCCTTCAGAATTTAGAGTAGAATATTCTAATCATACAGAGTAAGAGAGAGTGAAAGAGCACCAGGGTATAGATGAAGTACACACTCTTTGACCTCGGGGTCTTTTACATGTCTTTATTTTCTTCTATAGCTTTTATTAGACAATTTAAAGTATAATGCAAAAATTGTTCCCTCTCCTCTGCCAGTGTGCCCTTAAATATTCATATTTCCCATTCTGTCAATAAAGGTGATGGACAATGTGACCACCTGCTCAAGAGACGTAATGAAAAGCTGAAATGATATCTTTATACCTTAACTTACAGACATCTTTAATAACAAATGGACCAAATATTTCTCCAAATTAACTTTCTCTAGGGAAACAGAAATCTTCACAAACTAAATATTCCTTCAATGAATGATCCTGTCCACTGAACCAATCCATCTTATGGTATTTTCTTTCCTCTGCCTTGTTTTTATCACTTCCTGCAATTTAAACATTTCTAACCTTTCTCTGAGCAGCACATACATTATTTATGTTCACGTAGGACAGCTGCTTTCCTAAATATACATAAGTTCTGTTGTAATTTCTGAGAAGTGCTACTATCCTCCACATTTTCTGAAGAGATGTATCAGAGCATGTGACCATTGCTACTCAGGGATTGTGAGTTTCCAATATTTTGCCAGTAGCTGATACACTTATCCCAGAATTTCTGAGAATCTTGTATACTGGAAAGCTTGGAAACTTCAAGCATCTGAGTCTTGAAATTATTAGAATTCAGGTTTCACTATCTTCAATAACTATCAAGCAAAGATCCACTAGTATAAGAAACAGAGGATTTATGAGCGAGAAATCAACAATGCAAAGGAGACTATTTGCTTTCCTTTTCCTGGATGAGACTTTAGAATTGAGAAATCATTACAACTAGAATTATTAATGCTACCTTCAGAAACACATTATTATTGGGAGACACTTCCTACTAATATTAGAACCAACCATATGAAATTGTTGATTCAGTCATTTTGACAGATAAAAATGGCAATTTCACATGGCTGAACACAATAAGTTTTTAAAAAGTGTCACGTTTTACTTTTTAAATTGAGATACGATTCATATACCATAAAATGCTCCCTTGTAACTCATATTACTCAGTAATTTTTAATACATTCACAAGATTGCGTGGTCATCACTACCATCTAATTTTATAACATTTTAATTGTCCCCAAATGCAACCCATACCCATTAGTACCCCACACCTTCATTGATTTTTGCATTTGTTTATGAAAAGTTCTTGAGTGCAATACAGGTGAAGAAGCAGAAATACTTAGAATATAAGGAAGTATATAGTAAATTATGTAAGATGATCAGACAGTTATGAGAGTTAAATGTATGCCAAACCAATTTTAATGTACTTACCAATTCTAGTATAGGTAGTCAGAAAAGAATTTGTGGAAATGACTTATGTTTAAATAGGACATTGAAATATCAGTAGAATTTCACCAGATGGAGATAAGGATTTGCTAAAGTAAAAAATACATGGAATTTACCATCAGACAGTTCAGAGTTTATGCTTGATCATTTGCTAGTTGTGCGACTTTACATAATGTTCTTAATCTCAATTGTTTATATTTTTATTGAAAGAAAAAGCATGATCAAAACTGGTATATATCAAAATAGTATGAAAACACCACCATCTAGCCCTCTGAGTCATGGATTCCTCTCTCTATCCTTGTACATTACAGTCTGGCAAATTTTAATAACCAGATTGGGGTTTGAGGATTGGTAGAGGGAGTAACCTTGATATGTAGCATTTGGCAATTCTTGTGTTACAAATCATAGTCCCATTATAGCCTACTTTAAACAACTGTTTAACAATCTGCTTATATATTTTTTGTAATTTAAAAAGTCAGTTCTTATGAGCCAAGCCAATGTGAACTGCTCCAATACACTACTTGCAGTGCAAAAGAGACTAGTACCTTCATTGTGGACTAATTGAAAAATTGAGCCAGGTATGGTGGCTCATGCCTGTAATCTCAACATTTTGGAAGGCCGAGGCAGGAGGATTGCTTGAGCCCAGGAGTTCAAGACCAGCCTGGATAACAAAGAAAGACCCTGTCTCTACAAAAAATAAAGTTAAAAAAAACTTAGCTGGGCATGGTAGCATGTACCTGTAGTCCCAGCTAATTGGGAAGCTGAGGTGGGAAGATCGCTTGAGCATGGGAGGTTGAGGCTGCCATGAGCCACGATCATGCCAAGGCACTCCAGCTTGGGCAACAAAGTGAGACCCTGTCTCAAAAAAATTATTTTTTAAACTGGTCTTTTAAATGTTTTATATTATGATAAAATTCTCAGTGAATTATTGTATCTGTATTTAAAACTGACTTAGTGATATTTTAGAAATATTATGTTACTAGATGAGTTGGGAACACATTATTATTTGTCTTATTACAAATAATGAAATACAGCATTCAACTTTTAAAAAATTTACTCTCCACTATACTTGCAGAAGAGTTCAGTTTCAGCTAATTAAGAATACCTACAGTGTAAAAATAAGCCTGATTAATCTGAGTCACAGAGTATCATCCCTGCATGGGTCACAAGATCATCTAATATAGTGGTTTCAAACTATGAGTCTTATACAATATACAATGTAAATACACTTCTTACTGTGGGTCTCAGTCAAAAACAATTTGAAGAATCACTGATCTAAATCAAATAAGGGGATGGACACTTGGAGAGAAGAAGTGATTAGCCAAAGCTTTCACAGCAGTTAGGGGCAGAGCTGGCATTAAAACTCTCAGTAATTTTTTGTTCACACCTCTTTCCCGTACGCTATTATTTAACATCTCATGTATCACATCAGTTTGTGAAATATGTGAAAAAAAGGCACAAATGTGAGCTACTCAGTTAAAATAACATTTCAGTGAAATATTTATTTTTACTTTATTTTCTTCTCTTTTTTCCCCTGCTTTCTATTATTAGATTTCACTTTAGTGTATTTCAATTCATGTTCGTACGGTTTCCATGATGAAAATCATCACTGATCTATGTTGAGATAAGGTTATTTTTGGGATAGAAAGCATTTTCAATCAATATTGAGCCATTCATTTGGTTCCTATTGAATGTACTCCTTTCTGTTTTCAGTAATTTTTTGCTCTAGAAGCTGGGAGACTGGACTGCTTTCATGACTGTGGTTCTGAGGACTTGAGTACAGCTAGTTCCATGACTGGAATACTAACGGAAATACTCTTAAGCCTAGGCTACATGCCAGTTTTTTGTTTTTTTTTAAAGGGCCAGCTGCACCACTTTTTATCTATTTCACACTGGGTAACATTGTGTCATATTAAAACAAATCACACATTAAAATGTAAATAAAATAATTTCACTATAATCTCTATGCTTTTTTGCTCTGCGAAAATCTCAATAGTAGGGATTTCCTCCGCTTTTGATTTTGTCTTCCCCTTTTATACATTTTTGTCTATCTCATTTTCTCTTTGTTTTTGAAGTACACACACAGAAACACACGTTTTTGTATATGCAATTTGTACTGAATAATTTATTGTGAGTTTTTAATATGCAGCTTATCCATCCTTTGTCCCTCAAAGTATATGAAGGTTTAGGCTGTCAGATACTGATTTTATTCTAATTTTGTATATATCTAAAATACTACAGGAGAATAAGACCATTTTGACAACTTTGTCTATCAGGGTTACAACAACTTAAAAGACAGAATTTTTTAAAAGGCATTAAAACTAGGAACAGAGAGGGCAGAGGAAGATAGTGGGATAGAAGGCTCCACCAAGCATCACCCTCACCCCACAGGAACACAGAAAAACACCTTCACAAAAGCCAAATACTAAGTGAGCACTCACAGTACCTGGTTTTAACTTCATATTGCTGAAAGAGGCACTGAAGTTAGTAGGAAAGAGTTTTGAATCATCAGTGCGACCTCTCCTCCCTCCCCTGGCAGCAGGCATGTGGCACCAAGAGAGAGTCTGTATTTGGGGAAAGGAAAGCACAGTGATTGGGGTACTTTGCATTGAACTCAGTACTTCTGTGTCACAGTGAAGGCAAAACACTGCCCAACTCAGCTGGTGCCTGCCCACAGAGAGAGCATTTGTACCAGCCCTAGCCACAGAGGAATTGCCCATGCCAGTGGCTTGAGCTTGAGTTTCTCCAAGACTCACCACCATGGGCTAAAGTGCTCTAAGATCCTAGGTAAACTTGAAGGGCAGTCTAAGCCACAAAGACTGCAATTCATAGGCAAGTCCTGATTCTGTGCTAGACTTAGACCTAGTGGACTGAGGCAGCATGTGACCTAGTGAGGCACCAACTGGGGACCTTGGGGAATGCTTGCATGAACCGTCCCCCAATCCCAGGCAGTGCAACTCACAGCAACTAAAGTGACTTGCCTTCTGCTCAGGGAGAGAAAAGAGAAGGGTAAAAAGGACTTTGTCTTGCAATTTGAATACCAGCTCAGCCACAATAGGATAGAGCACCAAGCAGAGTTGTGAGGCACCCATCCGAGGCCCCGGCTCCTGTATGATATTTCTAGACATACCCTGGGCCAGAAGGGAATCTGATGCCTTGAAAGGAAGGACCCCCGTCCTGGCACAATACATCACCTGCTGACCAAAAATCCCTTGGGACCTGAATAACAAGCAGTAATACCCAGATAGCGTGCCATGGGCCTTGGGTGAGACCTCGAGACATGCTGGCTTCAGATACCAGTTTAGCCACAGAAGGGTAGAGTACCACGCAAGCTCCACTCCTCGGGTTTCTAAGTCCAGGCCTAGACTCTTGAACGGCATTTTTGGACCTGACCTGCGTCAGAGGGGAGCCAACTTCCCTGAAAGGTGAGTTCCAACCCTGGCAGCATTCACAACAAGCTGGCAGAATAGCCCTTAGGCCTTAAGTGAACATAGGTTGTGGCCTGGCTTGTTTGTTAGTTTGCTTGTTTATGCAACGTTTTAAGTTGTTATCAGTTTAAAATAGAGGATTATAAGATAATATTTGCAAAACTCATGGTAATCTCAAATAAATAAAACATAAAAAAGACATGCACAAAAAAGCAATAAATTAAATTCTATCACCAGAGAAAGTCACCTTCACTAAAAGGAAGAGAAGAAAAAATAAAGAGAAGGTAACAAAACAACAACAAAATAACAAAATGACAGGAGTAAATCTTTACTTATCAATAGTAACATTGAATGAAAATAGACTAAACCATACAATGAAAAGACATAGAGTGGCTGAATGGACCCCCCCCAAAAAAAAACACTCAATTATCCGGTGCCTTCAAGAAATGCAATTCACTTATAAACATACACAGAGACTAAAAATAAAAGGATAGAAGAACATATTCCATACAAATGAAAAACAAAAAAGATCAGGAGTACTTTTGCTTATATTAACCAAAATAGATTTCAAGATAAAATGACAAGGATGTAAGAAAATATGAAGATGGTCATCATATAATGAAAAAAGGGTAAATTTAGCAAGAGGGTATGATAACTGTAAATACACATAACCCTAACATTAGAGCACTTATAATATATAAACCAATTATTATTAGAGAAAAGTGAAAGATAGATGTTAATAGAATAATAGAGACTTCAAAAACTCACTTTCAGCATTGGGCAGATCTTCCAGACAGAAGAGCAACAAACATTAGACATAATCTGTACTATAGAATAGGTGGAACTAATAGATATTTACAGAAAATTTCATCCAACAGTAGCAGAATACAAATTATTTTCCCAAACACATGGATCATTCTCAAGGACAAGCCATATGTTAGGTCACAAAACAAGTCCAAAACATTTAAAACACTGAAATAATATGAAGCATCTTCTCTGATGGCAATGTGATAAAACTAGAAATCAATAAAAGGAAGAACTTAGGAAACTATACAAACACATAGATATTTGTAAATATGCTCCTGAATTACCAGTGGGTCAGTGAAGAAGTTAAGAAGGAAATTGAAAAATTTATTTAAGCAAATAGTAATGAAAACAGAACATATCAAAACCTATGGGATACAGCAAAGACAGTACTAAAAGGGAAATTTATAGCTATAAGTGCCTACATCAAACACTAGAAAAATTCTAATAAATAACCTGACAATGGATCTTCAAGAACTAGATAAGCAGAAGCAAACCAAACCAAAAACTAGTAGAAGAAAAGAAATAATAAAGATCAGAGCACAAAGAAAGAAAATAGAAATGAAGAAAACAATACAAACCATCAACCAAAGAAAAAGTTGTTTTTTGAAAAGACGAACAAGATTGACAAATCTTTAGCCAGACTAAGAATAAAAGAGAGACTTTGGGAGGCCAAGGTGGGTGGATCACGAGGTCAGGAGTTCGAGACCAGCCTGGCCAAGATGGTGAAACCTCGTCTCCACTAAAAATACAAAAATTAGCTGGGCGCGGTGGCAGGCGCCTGTAATCCCAGCTACTTGGGAGGCTGAGGTAGGAGAATCGCTTGAACCCATGAGGTGGAGGTTGCAGTGAGCTGAGATTACGCCACTGCACACTAGCCAGGGTGACAGAGCAAGACTCTTGTCTCAAAATAAATAAATAAATAAAGAGAGAAGAACCAAATAAATAAAATCAGAGATGAAGAAGGAGACATTGTAATTGATACCACAGAAAGTCAAAGGATCATTAGTGGCTACTATGAATAACTATATGCTAATAAATTGGAAAAGCTACAGGAAATCGATAAATTCCTAGGAACAGACAACCTACCAATATTGAATCAGGATGAAATAAAAAACTTGAATATACCAATAACAAGTAACAAGATTGAAGCTGTAATAAAAAGCTCCCCAGCAAAGGAAAGCTCAAATCCTGATGGCTTCACTGCTGAATTATAACAAACATTTAAAGAAGGACTAATACAAATTATATACAATCTATTCTGAAAGCTACAGCAGGAAGGAATACTGCCAAATACATTATGTGAGGCCAGTATTAACTTGATAACAAAACCAAAGACCCATCAAAAAAAGAAAACTACGGGGCAATACATTAGAAAGACCATTTATCATGACTAAGTTGTATTTATCCCAGAGATGCAAGGATGGTTAGATATATGCAAATCAATCAATGTGATATATCATATCAACAGAATGGTGGGCAAAAACCATATGATCATTTCAATTGATGCTGATAAAGCAATTGAAAAAATTCAGTGGCCCTTTGTGATTAAAAAAAAACCTTCAAAAAATGGGTATAGAGGGAACATGACTCAACATAATAAAAGTCATAGGCAACAGACCCACAGTTAGTATCCCATTGAATAAGGAATAACTGAAAGCCCTTCCTCAAAGATCTGGAACAAGACAAGGATGCCCACTTTCACCACTGTTATTCAACATAGTACTGGAAGTCCTAGCTAGAGCAATCAGATGAGAGAAAGCAATAAAGTACACCCAAATTAAAAAGGAAGAAACCAACTTGTCCTTGTTTGCGGATAATATGATCTTACATTTGGAAAAAAACTAAAGACTACACAAGAAAAATGTGAGAACTGATAAACAGATTAATTCATGTTGCAGGATACAAAGTCAACATACAAAAATCAGTAGCATGTCTATATGCCAACAGTGAACAATGTGAAAAAGAGATAAAAAAGTAATCCCATTTACAATAGCCACACAGAAAATTAACTAACTAGGAAATAACTACAGAAGTAAAAGATCACTATAATAAAATCCATAAAGCACTAATGAAAGAAATTGAAGAGGACACCAAAAAATGAAAAAAAATAATTTTTATGAATTGGAAAGATCAATGTTGTTCAACATACATACTATCCAAAGCAGTCTACAGATTCAATAAAATCCCTATCAAAATACAAATTACATTCTTCATAAAAACAGAGAAAGCAATTCTAAAATTTATATGGAGACACAAAAGACCTAGAATAACCAAAGCAATCCTAAGCAAAAAGAACAAAATGGGAGGAATTATATTACCTGACTTCAAATTGTACTACAGAGCCATAGTCACCACAAGAGCATGGTGCTGGCATAAAACAGACACATAGGTAAACGGAACAAAATATATAACCCAGAAAGAAATCCACTTCCCTAAAGTGAACTCATTTTTGATAAAGGTGCCAAGAACGCACACTGGGGGGAAGGGCAATCTCTTCAATGAATGGTGCTGGGAAAACTGGATATTCATATGCAGAAGGATGAACTTTGCCATATGGAAAAACTAAACTAAAATGGATTAAAGGCTTAAATATAGGCCCTCAAACCATGAAATTACTACAAGAAAACATTAAGAAAAATCTTCAGGACATTGGTCTGGGCAAAAACTTATTGAGCAATACCCCACAAGTGCAGACAATGAAAACAAAAATGAAGAAATGGGATTGCATCAAGTTAAAGAGTTTCTGAAAAGAAAAGGATACAATCAAAATAAAGGATAACCTACAGAATGGGAGAAAATGTTTGCAAACTACCCATCTGACAAAGGATTAATAACCAGAATATATAAGGAGCACAAACAACCCTATAGGAAAAAATCTAATAATCTGATCTAAAGATGGCCCAAAGATTTGAATAGTCATTTCTAAAAAGAAGACATACAAAAAACAAACAGACATAAGAAAAGGTGATCAACATCAATGATCATCAGAGAAATACAAATGAAAACTGAAATGTGACATCATCTCATCCCAGTTAAAGTGGCTTATACCCAAGAGACAAGTAATAACAAATGCTGGTGAGGAAGTGGAGAAAAGGAAACCCTTGTACATTGTTGGTGGGAACGTAAATTACTGCCATCATTATGGAGAAGAGTTTGGAGGTTTATCAAAAAACTTAAAATAGAGGTACCATATTATCCAGCAATCTCACTGCTATGTATATCCCCCAAAGAAAAAGAAAAAACAGTATATCAAAGGGATATCTGCACTTCTATGTTTCTGGAAGCACCATTTACAATAGCTAAGGTTTGGAGGCAGCCTAAATGTCCATCAACAGCTGAATCCATAAAGAATATGTGGTACATACATCCAATGGAGTATTATTATCAGCCATACCTAATAATGAGATCCAGTCATTTGCAACAACATGAATGGAACTGGAGATTATTATATTAAGTGATGTAAGCCACAAACAAAAAGTAAAGCATTGCATGTTCTCACTTATTTGTAGGATCTAAAAATCAAAACAATTGAACTGATGGACATGGAGAGTAGAAGGGTGGTTATCAGAAGTTGGGAAGGGCAGCAGCGGCTGGGTGGGAGGTGGGGATAGTTAATGTGTATGAAATAGAAAGAATGAATAAGACCTACTATTTGAAAGCACAAAAAGATAACTATAGTCAATAATTGTACATTTTAAAATAATAGAGTGTAATTGGATTGTTTTCAATTCAATAGTTAAGTGCTTGAGGGGATGAATACCCTAGTCTTCATGATGTGCTTATTTCACAGTACATGCCTGCATCAAAACTTTGCAGGTACTCTGTAAATATTTAAACCTACTATGTACCTACAAAAATTAAAAATAAAAAAACTGACACTTTGATTTCAGCCTTTGTGAGAACCTGAGAAAAGGGAGCCATCTAAGCCATGCCCCAAATTCTGAACTCCAGAACTATGTGATAATAAGGAAATGTGTTTTAAGCCACTATGTTTGTCATAATTTCTTATGTAGAAATAAAATGCTAATACAACAAGATCAGGTATTTTGAAGTCTCAGTTTTCTCTCAAGTCTCTTGAGGCCACTTACAATGCAGTTCAACTTACCTGAATCTGTATATACATATACACATATATATACACACACACATGCACACACTAGCCTCAGTGTGTATGTTGATATAATTTACATAGACTGCTTTAAAATGAAAACTGCTTCCTGCCTATATTCAAAGTTTTTGTTGTTTTTAAAGATGAAGCCGGTCTATCCTGGCTAATACCAGATGTGATAAGATAATTGTGAAATTTTCTCTGTTCATTGGGTAACTAGGAAAAATATACACATATAAAAATATTTAAAGAGAATGTACAAAAAATATTAGTAGTAACTGCATTTGGATAATGGGATAGTGTCTGACTGCTTTCTTCTTTCTGTTTATGCTAATATTTTAATAATAAGCAAGTGATTCTTTTATGATAAAAAGCATTATTTAAACTACAAAGACAACTAAAAAGAGTCTTAATCATTGCCTTTCATAAACATCATTACTTCTTAATGTTGTTTAGATGCAACATGTCCATTATTGGATGGTTATATTATTCTTATGTTACATGACAGAATATTTAGGTTAAATTGAGGCTTCAAATCCCAATATAGTGTTTTTAAATTCGCAATCTTAGATTGTTTTTTGGAACATATTTTTTCCTATGCCTAAATTTGTCATACTTCCTCAACTTTATCATCGAATATTAAAAGATATTTTTTCATGAAAGCAGACATACAAATGTCCACCAGAAATATAAAAAATAACATCACTAACCGTTAGGAAAATGCAAATTAAAACCACAATGAGATATTACCTCACACATGTCAGAATGGCTACGAAAAAGATGAATGATAAGTGTTGGTGAGTATGTAGAGAAGAGGGAACACTTAAACACTGCTAATGGGAATGTAAATTAATACAGCCATTATAGAAAAGCATACAGAGCTTCCCCAAAAGCCTAAAAATAGAATTATACAATCTCACAATCCCAATTCCAGGCATACATTGAAATCTTTTGAAATGAGTTTGCCAAAGAGATATCTACATTTTCATATTCATTGCAGCATTATTCACAATAGCTAAGTTATAGAATCAACCTAATTGTCCATTGATAAATGAATGGATAAAAACGATGGGATATGGAGTACACAATGGAGTACTACTCAGCCTGAAAAAAGAAGAAAATTCTGTCATTTGAAAAAGCATGGATGACCCTAGAGGACATTACGCTAAGTGAAATAAGCCGGGCACAGAAAGACAAATACCACATTTTCTCACTTATATGTGGAATCTAATACAATTAAACTCATAGAAGCAGAGAGTAGGACTGTTACCAGAGGCTAGGGCATTAGTGAAATGAGGAGATATTAGTTAGACAGTAAAAAGTTTCAGTTAGACAGAGGAAATAAATGATGAGCATTTGAGGTGACAAATATGTTAATTAGCTTTATTCCATCATTCCACATTATATACATATATCGTAACCTCATTTTACCCCATAAATACATACAATTATAATTTGTCAATTCATTATATTATAAAAATATTCAAAAATTTTTCTAAATATTCTTTAGGAAATTGATTTATACCAAAAATATATTTTAAATAAACTGCCATGACCCTTAATTGTATTTTAAGTCTAGATGAGGGTAAAAGAGGAAAGTTATGACTACAAATTTCAATAATAAGCTAGTTGTTGTGTGTGATAAGTTGCACTGGTCATGCAATATACATCTACATAAAAGTAATCCTAAAAATTAGTACATTTAATTTGGTGGGGAGGAGCAATATATGATATGATGGAATATCACTGGGTCATTATGCTAAATTTAAATTGTCTTATTCTAAAACTATTGATAAGGCTATAGAAGGGGAAAAAAGATAGACTGAATTCTTTTTGATTCCACACCATTCTTCTGGAAGCATTTTGTGGATAAACCCCTATAATTAGCATATTTTAAAATGTGTCCGTTTCTGCAAAAATTGAAGAATCACTGGGGGGATGTTTTATTGAGGGATCTGGTTATGTGGGTTTCCAATTATTTTAGCTGTTTCTGCATTGGAATATTTATTTTTTAGGTTTGTGATTCCAAACACAAATTTTTATTTATTTCGTTAAGATGGTATTTCAGCTGGAACAGGAATGTTCTGAATACAGAGGGCATCCTTTTCAATTTTCATTGCAACAACTGTGTATCTACTCATTCGTTTTCTACATATTTTGTACTTTACCCAGCAAATTATATTTTGCGTCCTATAATGACCAGTGATACTTTTAAAATATGTATAATTTTCAGGTTTGCTATCAGTATATTATATTGTATTTTATAGTTCAAAATGTCTGTATACAGAAGAGTTTCACATGGAGTCACACTTTAAAAAGCTCTATAATGAGAAAAATGTTGAAAGTAGATGAATCTCATACTTGAGACAGAATAATTCATGAACAGATAGTTTTTAAAAACCTAAACATATTTTGAGAAATTCTATGTGTGGGTATTAGTAGATATTATCAGAGATTTTCTCAAATCAACTAGCAGACATAATCACTACTTCTCTAGGTATTAGCCTTTATAGAAAGACTAGAGGGTACAACATCAAATACGCAACAGAAATTTTATGTTAAGTAATTTTACATTTTTGCTACTACATGTAACTTATCACATGTGGCAATTTTTTGTTCCTTAACTAGATGGTCTGTTATGTAAGTGGCTGTGAATGAGGAAACTTCATATGGATGAATCATGTCTAGCTTATACATCATAGTATCCCTAGTACTAAGTACAGTTTTTTTGTACATAATAAAGAGATAAATATATTTTTATTGATTGAAAAAACCACTTATTGGTTCTATCTGATCCTTCTGATTATACGTAAAGTATAAAAAAGTGTGTGTTATTTTTGACACCTGCTTACAGTAATAAAGGTACTGAAGCAGACTGTAATATCAATAGTGAGATCTATGGACAATGTAATGTTAAAATAGGTACTCATTCTATACAATAAGATTTTACTTAATGGTTTTATTTCTTTTCATAATGTGCTTTGATTAATGTTAACTGGCGACTTACTAGCTATAGATTGGGATTTGTCAAATTTAGGTTATTTTTTGTAAATAAATCTTCTTTATGTCAATGGTTAACAGAACTGGATTAAACAAAAATAGGAATAAAGAAAAATTAAAATAAGCATAATGATTATGACTATGATATGTGCTGCTAGAAAACACAAATAGTTGTAACAGCCATAGACAATCCTAATTTTTGTATGCATGGCAGAAATGCTGAATAGAGAGCTTATTTATTCAGCAAGGTTTTGGACTATAAAAATAATAGTTATAAGTAGCCCTACTAACATATATTAGCATAGCATTTGTACTAAAAATAGCCAGAGAAAATGGTTATGTTTGAAAATCTATTGTGAAATCAATAAAACTACTGGCTTTTTTTCTGGAGTTAGAGGGGGTGGAAAGCAAGAAGGGGAGCTTGCCTGATCTGCTGATACTGAAACTCAATCTACCTTATCTCTTGTAACAATAATTTATTTGATTTGGGGCTAGAGAATATCACTTAATGAGATGAGAACACAGAATAGATTAAATTTAATTGCTGTGTATTCCACAACTGTGCTGTGTAAATAAGGAAATAAAATTCAACATCATAAAAAAAGCCACTCCAATCCCTTCAGATTAAGTAATAAATTAAAAAGTACTTAAGTAATGCCCAAATTTCATGTTATCCTCACAGTGCCCAGCCAGACATTGCCATGTTAGCCAAATTTGTGTATAATAGAAGAAGTCTTAAAACTGTCATTATGAAACGATAGATTACATTTTTACTATCACCTCTAATTAGTTTTGTAGTTGTTCAGAGCCAATTTAATCTCTTTGATCCTCCTTAGGCAACAGGTAAACAGACTGATTTGAAAGTGGATTAGAATTAGAATCCTTTTCTCTCTTGATTTAGCAAAGTATTTTACTAAATTACATTTAGAATTATCCCCCCAAGGTAGATGGATTTCTGTGTGTAAATTAATAGCAGGAATCAAACTGAAAATTTTAGCCAAACTTAAGTACGATGAATTGAAAGAGGGAAAATATTACAAGTATTACTTTAAAAATTCATTCATTCATTCATTCATAAAGTATTTACAAAGTACTACTATAAGCTAGATGTTAGACACAATAGTGAACACTTCTGATAAAGTTGCTGCCTCCACAGAGATTGCATATTTAATATAAGTAAATATATATTTAACCAATAATATAACTTCAGGTAGTGTCGAGTATAATGAACAGTCTTATTCTGTTTTGTGTTTCTATAAAAGAATATATGAGAGTAGGTACTTTATAGAGAAAATAAGGCTTATTTAGATTATGTTTCTTCAGGCTGAGAAGGTCAAGGGCATGACTTGACTCTGGTTTCTGGTGAGGGCTCTCATGTATGTCACAACATAGTAGAAAAAGTCAAAGGGGAAGTGAGCACTTGTGAAGAGAGGAAAATCTAAGAGGCTTTGTAATTCCAGGCTTTGTAATAACCCACTCAATCAAGAATAAATGACGAGTTAATGGGTGCAACACACCAACATGGTACATGTATACATATGTAACTAACCTGCACGTTGTGCACATGTACCCTAAAACGTAAAGTATAATTAAAAAAAAAAGAAAATACTTTGACAGTTTCCATTTTTATGAAATTGTTGGGGGCTGAAGGTACACACATATGCAAATGATTTAATAAAGTTTGTGGAGAAGTCTATAAAAAAAAAAGAACTAATTCATTCCCATGAAGACTAGTTCAGACTTGCAAGAGAAAGAATTATTACTGGGATAACAACATCAACCATTCATGAGGGGTCTGCCGCCATAACCCAAACACCTCCTCTTAGGTTCCACCTTCCAACAGTCCCACGCTGGGGATCAAATTCCAACATGAGCTTTGATGGAGACAAGCCATACCCAAATCATAGCATTATGTCCTTTGCCCCCCAAATCTCATGTCCTTCTTACATTCAACATACAACCATTCCATCCTAATAGTCACAAAAGTATTAAATTGTTCTAGCATCAACTTAAAATTCCAAAGCCTCATCTGAGAGTCAAGGCAAGTTTCTTCCAGCTATGAGGCTGTAAAATCGAAACAAGTTACTCACTTTTAAGATATAATGGTTGTACAGGGATTGGGTATACATTTCTATTCCAAAAGGGAGAAATTGGCCAAAACAAAAGGGTAACAGGACCTATATATTTCCAAGACCCAACAAGGCAGACATTAAAGCTTAAAGCTCCAAAGTGAGAGGCTGAGCAATATGGCAACATAAAAGGCTACACTGATGGTTCCCCCGCTACAAGAACACACCAGTTTAACAACTATCTACATGGATAAAAACACCTTTATAAGAAGCAAAAATTAGGTGAGCCATCATAGCACCTGGCTTAATCTTCATATGATTGAAAGGGGTGTGGAAGAGATAGAAAAAAAAAAAAAAAGGCCTGAATTGCTGATGCCACTCCTCCCCCAGTACAGGCAACAGCTGAATGGTACACAGGGCTTCTCTGGGTGCTGGGAGAGGAAAAACACAGCAATTGTGAGGCACTGAACTCAGCGCTGTCCTGTTAGAGCAGAAAGGGAAACCCAGCCAAACTCAGCTGATGTCCATCCACTAAGGGAGCATTTAAACCAATGCTAGCCAGCATAGAATCGCTGATCCCAGCGGTCAGAACTTATGTTCCTGCAAAACTTGCCACCCTGGGCTATGGTGCTTCTTGTCTCTAAATGAACTTGAAAGGTAGTCTAGGCCATAAGGACTTCAACACTTACATGAGTCCTAGTGCTGAACTAGGCCCAGAGACAACAGACAGGGACGGCATGTGACACATTGAGACACCAGTCAGGGCAGCGAAGGGAGTGCTGGCATCACTCCTCCCCTAACCCTACGCTGCGCAGCTCATGGCTTGAAAAGAAACCCGTCCCTTTAGGTTGCAAAGAGGAGAGAAAAGAGTGAGAAGGGCGTTTTTAAAATTATTTAAATTTTTGGTTCTGTTTATATGCTGGATTATGTTTATTGATTTGCATGTGTTGAACCAGCCTTGCATCCCAGGGATGAAGCCCACTTGATCATGGTGGATAAGCTTTTTGATGTGCTGCTGGATTCCGTTTGCCAGTATTTTACTGAGGATTTTTGCATCGATATTCATCAGGGATATTGATCTAAAATTCTCTTTTTTTGTTGTGTCTCTGCCAGGCTTTGGTATCAGGATGATGCTGGCCTCATAAAATGAGTTAGGGAGGATTCCCTCTTTTTCTATTGATTGGAATAGTTTCAGAAGGAATGGTACCAGCTCCTCCTTGTACCTCTGGTAGAACTCGGCTGTGAATCTGTCTGGTCCTGGACTTTTTTGGGTTGGTATTATCTCAACAGATGCAGAAAAGGCCTTTGACAAAATTCAACAGTCGTTCATGCTAAAAACTCTCAATAAATTAGGTATTGATGGGATGTATCTAAAAATAATAGGAGCTATTTATGACAAACCCACAGCCAAAATCATACTGAATGGACAAAAACTGGAAGCATTCCCTTTGAAAACTGGCACAAGACAGGGATGCGCTCTCTCACCACTCCTATTCAACATAGTGTTGGAAGTTCTGGCCAGGGCAATCAGGCAGGACAAAGGAGTAAATGGTATTCAGTTAGGAAAAGAGGAAGTCAAATTGTCCCTGTTTGCAGATGACATGATTGTATATTTAGAAAACCCCATTGTCTCAGCCCAAAATCTCCTTAAGCTGATAAGCAACTTCAGCAAAGTCTCAGGATACAAAATCAATGTGCAAAAATCTCAAGCATTCTTATACACCAATAACAGAAAAACAGAGAGCCAAATCATGAGTGAACTCCCATTCACAATTGCTTCAAAGAGAATAAAATACCTAGGAATCCAACTTACAAGGGATGTGAAGGACCTCTTCAAGGAGAGCTACAAACCACTGCTCAAGGAAATAAAAGAGGACACAAACAAATGTAAGAACATTCCATGCTCATGGATAGGAAGAATCAATATCATGAAAATGGCCATACTACCCAAGGTAATTTATAGATTCAATGCCACCCCCATCAAGCTACCAATGACTTTCTTCACAGAATTGGAAAAAACTACTTTAAAGTTCATATGGAACCAAAAAAGAGCCCGCATTGCTAAGTCAATCCTAAGGCAAAAGAACAAAGCTGGAGGCATCATGCTACCTGACTTCAAACTATACTACAAGGCTACAGTAACCAAAACAGCATGGTACTGGTACCAAAACAGAGATATGGACCAATGGAACAGAACAGAGCCCTCAGAAACAATACCACACATCTACAACCATCTGATCTTTGACAAACCTGATGAAAATAAGAAATGGGGAAAGGATTCCCTATTTAACAAATGGTGCTGGGAAAACCGGCTAGCCATATATAGAAAGCTGAAACTGGATCCCTTCCTTACACTTTATACAAAAATAAATTCAAGATAGATTAAAGACTTAAATGTTAGACCTAAAACCATAAAAACCCTAGAAGAAAACCTAGGCAATACCATTCAGGACATAGGCATGGGCAAGGACTTCATGTCTAAAACACCAAAAGCAATGGCAACAAAAGCCAAAATTGACAAATGGGATCTAATTAAACTCAAGAGCTTCTGCACTGCAAAAGAAACTACCATCAGAGTGAACAGGCAACCTACAGAATGGGAGAAAATTTTTGCAACCTACTCATCTGACAAAGGGCTAATATCCAGAATCTACAAAGAACTCAAACAAAGTTACAAGAAAAAAACAAACAACCCCATCAAAAAGTGGGTGAAAGATATGAACAGACACTTCTCAAGACATTTATTCAGCCAACAAACACATGAAAAAATGCTCATCATCACTGGCCATCAAAGAAATGCAAATCAAAACCACAATGAGATACCATCTCACACCAGTTAGAATGGCGATCATTAAAAAGTCAGGAAACAACAAGTGCTGGAGAGAATGTGGAGAAATAGGAACACTTTTACACTGTTGGTGGGACTGTAAACTAGTTCAACCATTGTGGAAGACAGTGTGGTGATTCCTCAGGGATCTAGAACTAGAAATACCATTTGACCCAGCCATCCCATTACTGGGTATATACCCAGAGGAATATAAATCACACTGCTATAAAGACACATGCACATGTGTGTTTATTGCGGCACTACTCACAATAGTGAAGACTTGGAACCAACCCAAATGTCCAACAATGATAGACTGGATTAAGAAAATGTGGCACATATACACCATGGAATACTATGCAGCCATAAAAAAGGATGAGTTCATGTCTTTTGTAGGGACATGGATGAAGCTGGAAACCATCATTCTCAGCAAACTATTGCAAGGACAAAAAACCAAACACCACATGTTCTCACTCATAGGTGGCAATTGAACAATGAGACCCCTTGAACATGGGGCGGGGAACATCACACACTGGGGCCTGTTGTGAGATGGGGGGAGGGGGGAGGGATAGCATTAGGAGATATACCTAATGTAAATGACGAGTTATTGGGTGCAGCACACCAACATGGCACATGTATACATATGTAACAAACCTGCACGTTGTGGACATGTACCCTAGAACTTAAATTAAAAAAGTATATATATAAAGAAAAGAAAGAAAAACAAAAAGCAAAACAAAAATAAATTATTTAAATTTTTGTGTGCATAGTAGGTGTAAATATGTATGGGAAACATGACACGTTTTTATGCAGGCATGAAATGTGAAGTAAATCATGGGTAATGGGGTATTCATCCCCTCAAGTATTTATCCTTTGAGTTACGAACATTCCAATTATGCTCTTTAAGTTATTTTAAAATGTGTAATTAAGTTATTCTTAACTATAAGCACCCTATTATGGTATCAAATAGTAGGTCTATAAAATAATAGGTATTATTCAGGCTAACTAATTTTTGTACCCGTTAACCATGCCCACCTCCCCCTAGAGACCCCAACGACCCTTCTCAGCCTCCAACAGTTTTTAATAATGATTGTACTAATTTACATTCCCACCAACAGTGTACAATGGTTCCCTTTTATCCACATCCTCTCCAGCATTTGTTATTGGCTGTCTTTTAAATATGAGCCATTTTAACTGGGGTAAGATGATATCTCATTGTAGTTTTGATTTGCAATTCTTTGATAATCAATAATGTTGAACACATTTTCATATGCCTGTGTGCTGTCTTCTTTTGAGCAATGTCTATTCAAATCGTTGACCATTTTTTGACTGAATTATTAGATACTTTTCTATGGAGTTGTTTGAGCTCCTTATATATTCTGGTTATTAATTGCTTGTCAAAGGTATAGTTTGCAAATATTTTATCTCATGTTGTGGGTTGTCTCTTCACTTTATTGATCATAGCATTTGCTGTACAGAAGCTTTCTAAATTGATGTGATTGATTTGTCCATTTTTGTTTTGGTTGCCTGCCCTTGTGGGGTACTGCTTAAGATATCATTGCCCAGGCCAATTTCCTGGATATTTTCCCTAATGTTTTCTTGTAGTAGATTCATAGTTTGAGGTCTTAGATTGAAGTCTTTAATCCATTTTGATTTAATTTTATATATAGTGATAGATAAGGGCCTAGTTTCATTCTTCTGTATATGGATATTTAGTTTTTCCAGCACCATTTATTGAAGAGACACTATTTTCCTCAGTGTGTGTTCTTGGCACCATTGTGGAAAGTGAGTTCACTGCAAGTGTGTGGATTTGTTTCTGGGTACTCTCTTCTGTTCCATTGGTTTATGTGTCTGTTTTCATGCCAGTACCATGCTGTTGTGGTAACTATACCTCTTAGTATAATTTCAAGTCAGGTAATGTGATTCCTCCAGTTTTGTTCATTTTGCTTAGGATAACTTTGACTATTCTGGGTCTTTTTTTGGTTTCATATTAATTTGTTTTTTTCTATTTCTGTGAATAATGTCATTGATATTTTGATAAGCATTACATTGAGTCTCTAGATTGCTTTGGGTAGTACGGACATATTAACAATATAACTTCTTCCAATGCATGGAAATATTATTTTTCCTTTCTATTTTTTGGGAGACAGGGTCTCACTTTGTTACCTAGGCTGGAGTGCAGGGGTGGGAACATGGCTCACTGTGAGTGCAGTGGTGGGAACATGGCTCACTGCAGCCTTGACCTTCCAGGCTCAAGTGATCCTCCCACTTCAGTCCCCCATGTAGCTGGGACCACAGATGTGTGCCACCAGGCCTGGCTAATTTTTGTATTTTTTGTAGAGATGAGGTTTCACCATGTTGCCCAGGCTGTTTTTGAACTCCTGGGCTCAAGCAATCTGCCCACCTCAGCCTCCCAGAGTGCTGGAATTACAGGCCTGAGCCACCGCAACTGGGCTCCTCTTCAATTTCTTTCATTGGTGTTTTACAGTTTTCATTATAGAGATCTTTCACTTCTTAGGTTAATTTCTAGGTATTTAATTTTTAATTTTATGTGTGGCCATTGTAAATGGGATAACTTTTTTTTCCCACACTGTTAACTCTAAGCATATAGAAATGCTAATGATTTTTGTATGTTGATTTTGTATCCTGCAACTTTACTGAATTTATCAGTTCTAAAAATTTTCCTGTGGAGTCTTTAAGCTTTTTCCAAATATGAGATCATATCATCTGCAAACAAGGATAGTTTGACTGCTTCATTTTCAATTAGGATGCCCTTTATATCTTTCTTTTCTCTGATTGCTCTAGCTAGAATTTCAGTACTATGTTGAATAACAGTGGTAACCGTGGGCATATTTGTCATGTTCCAGATCTTAGAGAAAAAGCATGCAGTTTTTCCCCAATCAGCTGTTATTTTGTTGAGGATTGTTGCATCAATATTAATAAGAGATATTGGCCTGCAGTTTTTTATTTACTTTTTTTTGGTGTGTTTTTGTCTAGTTTTGGTATCAGCATAATACTGACCTTTCAGAATCAGTTTGGAAGCACTCTCTTCTCCTCTATTTTGCTGAGTAGTTTGAGTAGGATTAATATTAATTCTTCAAGTGTTTGGTAAAATTCAGCAGTGAAGCCATTAAGTGTTAGTCTTTTCTTTATGGGAGACTTTTTATTATGGCTTCAGTCTCGTTACTTGTTATTGGTCTGTCCAGGATTTGGATTTCTTCCTGGTTCAACCTTGCTAGGTGATCTATGTCTCGAAATCTGTCTATTTCTTCTAGGTTTTCCAAGTGATTGACATGGCTGCTCATATTAGCCACTAATGATCTTTTGAATTTCCGCAGTATTAGGTGTAATGTCTCCTTTTTCACTTTTCATTTTGTTTATTTGGATCTTCTCTCTTTTTTCTTACTTACTCTGGCTGAAGTTTAGTCAATTTTACTTAACTTGTCAAAAAAAATTTGTTTCGTTGACCTTTTGTATTTTTTTCATTTCAATTTCACTTATTTCTGCGCTGATCTTTATTACTTCTTTTCTTCAACTGTTTTTTGGGTTTGATCTTGCTTTTCTAGTTCTTTAGATTGCATCATTAAATTGTTCATTTGACATTTTTCCTCCTTTTTGATGTAGGCACTTATAGCTACAAACTTCTTAATACTGCTTTTTGCTGTATCCCATAGGTTTTGATATGTTGTGTTTTTTATTATCATTGGTTTCAAGACACTTTTTAATTTTCTTCTAATTTCTTCATTGACCCGCTAGTCATTCAGGAGCATGTGTTTAATTTCTATGCATTTGTATAGTTTCCAAAATTCCTCTTGTTATTAATTTCTAGTTTTATTGCATTGTGGTCAGAGAAGATGCTTGATATTATTTCATTTTTTTGAATTGTTTTAAGACTTGTTTTTTGACCTAACAGATGGTTTATTATTGAGGATGATTGATATGTTGAGAAAAAATGTGTCATGTATTCTATAGCTGTTGGATGAAATATTCTATAATTATCTATTAGATTCTCTTGGTCTAGAATGCAGATTAGGTCTGATGTTTCTTTGTTGATTTTCTGCCAGGAAGACTTATCCAATGCTGAAGGTGGGGTGTTGAAGCCTCCAGTTATTATTGTACTGGGGCCTCTCTCTCTTTACCTCTAATAATATTTCCTTTACATGTCTGGGTACTCCTGCTGTAACCACTGCCTAGCTACCGCCTATGTTCAAGACCCTGGTTTTCTACGATCAGCCACTGGCTAAGTTAGCATGTCCTGTGTCCTTCCCTTCAGGGCAGTAAGGTTTCCCAGGCCCTGCGTGGGTTCAAAAGTACAATCCTGAAGTCAGGGACTAGAGTCAAAAACCTTAGAGGTCTACCTGGTGTTCCATTGTATTGGCTCAGCTGGCACTCAAACCACAAGACCCATTCCTTAAAGAGTGTGGAACTTTTTCCTTTTATTTTGTATACTAGCTCCATCACAGAAGAATAGGGCATGAGTCAGAGTCTTGAGGCCTTGTTCCAGGCCCTACCACCCAGATGACATTTTTAGACATACCCTGGGTCAAAAGGGAACTCATTGTTTTGAAGGAAAGGACCCAGTTTTTCAACATTTATTATTTGCTAACTGAAGAACCTTTGGGTGCTGAATAACCAGCAGTGATACACAGGTACTACATAGAGAACTTTGGGTCAGCCTTTGAGACTCTGTGGCTTCAGATGAGAATCAACATTACAAGCTGTGGTGGCTATGGGGCAAAAATCTTTCTGCTTTGGAAAACCAGAGGGAAGAGCAAAGGGGACTTTGTCTTGCACCTTAGGTCCAGCAAGGCCACAGGGGAGTAGAGCACCATGCAGGCTCTTGAGGTCCCCGAATCCATGACTCGACTTTTGAATGGCATTACTGGACTTGTCTGGGTCAGAGGGGATCCCACTTCCCTGAAGGGTTAGTCCCAGGCCAGGCAACATTCACTGAAAGATGACTGAAAAGACCTTGGGTCATAAGGAAACATCAGAGCTAGGTTGGTAGCACTCTTCATGGCTTGGTTGGTGTTGGCTATGGGGTGAGAATCCTCTGCTTTTAGAAAGAAGAAGAAAGAGTGAGAAGGACTGCATCTTGTGGTTTCAGTTCCAGTTCAGCCACAGTACAATAGAACACCAGGTAGGCTTTTAAGTTTTTTGACTCTAGCCTCTGTCACCTAGAGAGCACTTCTGCACCCACACAGGCTCTGGGGAACCTTGCCACCCTGAAGGGAAGAAGACAGGCCTGGATGGCTTTGAAACTGGCTGATTCTAGAGCCCTAGGGCCTTATGCAATAACAGGGAGTGGTTAGAGAAGGCATTGGGTATGCTTGAGGTATTGTGCTGGCTTGAGGTCTGACATAGCAGAGTCATAGTGCTGGTAGCCACGGTGATGCTTACATCACTCCACTCCAAGCTTTATGTGATTAGTACAGAGTGAGAAACTCTGTATGTTTAGAAGAATGTAAGGGAAGAGAACAAGAGTCTCTGCTGGTAAACCAGAAAATTCTTCTGGATCTTGTCTGAGACCATCAATGTGGTACATCTAAGAATCTACAGAACCACAGTATTACTGGGCTTGGGGTACCCCCTAAGGTAGATACAACTTAGACCACAACACCCAAATCTTTTCAATTATCTGGAAAGTCTTCCCAAGGACAGTTATGAATAAGCCCAGAGAGTGAAGACTACAATAAACACCTAATTCTTCAATGCCCAGACACTAAGAATATCTACTAACATCAACACTACCCAAGTAAACATTACCTCACCAAATGAACTAAATAAGGTGCCAGGGACCAATCTTGGAGAAGCAGAGATATGTGACATTTCAGACAGAGAGTTCAAAATAGCTGTGTTGAGGAAACAAAGACATTCAGATAACACAGAGAAGAAATTCAGAATTCTATTTGATAAATTTAATGAGAAGATTAAAATAATTATAAAGAATCAAGCAGAAATTTTGGAGCTGAAAGATGCAAATTTCATATAGAAGAATGCATCAGAGTCCTTTAATAGCAGAACTGATCAATCAGAATACATAGTGTACTTGAAGACAGGCTATTTGAAAATACACAGTCAGAGGACACAAAAGAAAAAAGGATAAAAAACATTAAACCATGCCTACAGGTACTAGAAAATAACTTCAAAAGGGCAAAAATAGGAGTTATTTGCCTTAAAGAGGAAGTAGAGAAAAAGAAGGAGTAGAAATTTTATTCAGAAAAATAATAACAAAGGAATTTCCAAACCTAGAGAAAGATACCAATATCCAAGTACAAGAAAGATATAGAACACCAAGCAGATTTAACCCAAAGAAGACTACCTCGAAGCCTTTAATAATCTAACTCCCTGAAGTCAAGGATAAAGAAAGGATCCTAAAAGTAGCAATATAGAAAAAAAAAAAAAAACAAATAACATACAATGGAGCTCCAATACACCAATACACTTGGCAGCAGACTTTTCAGTGGAAACCTTATAGGCCAAAAGAGAGTGCCATGACATTTTTAAAGTGCTGAAGAAAAAAAAAAGCTTTTACACTAGAATAATAAAAGCAGGGGGACAAATTTAAGATGTTATCTTGTTGTTTGTTGGTATATACTATTAAGTTGTTAACAGGTTAAAATAATGAGTTGTGAAATGGTATTTGCAAGCCTCCTGGTAACCTCAGTCCAAAAAACATGAAATGGATACACAGACAATAAAAAGCAAAAAACTAAATTACATTGCCAGAGAAAATCAACTTCATTAGAGAAAGATAGAGAGGAAAAAAAAAAGGAAAGACAATAAAACAACCAGAAAGCAAATAACAAAATGACAGGAGTAAGTCCTTGCTTTTCAATAATAACGTTGAATGTAAATGGATTAACCCTCCAATCAAAAAACATAGAGTGGCTAAGTGGATGAAAAAAGAAGATTGATTGATTTGTTGCCCACAAGAAACACACTCCACCTATAAAGATACATATATGGACTGAAAATAAAGAAACAGAAAAATACACTCCTTGCCAATGGAAACCAAAAATGAGCAGCAATCACTATACGTACATCAGAGAAAATAATTTTCAAAACCAAAACTATAAAGAGATAAATAAGGTCACTATAAAATGTCGAAGGGGTCAATTCAGCAAGATAATATAACAATTTTAAATATATATGCAAACAACACTGAAGAACTCAGATATATAAAACAAATATAAAAGCTAAAGAGACAGGTTGCAAATACAAAAATATCTGGAGACTTCAACACCTTACTTTTAGCATTGGATGGATCTTCCAGACAGAAAATCAACACAGAAATATCAGACTTAATCTGTATTATAGACAAAGTGGATCTAATAGATATTCACAGAATATTTCACCCAATGACTGCAGAGTACATTCTTTTTCTCAGCATATGAATTATTCTCAAAAATAGACCATGTTAGCTCACAAACCAAGTCTTAATCCATTAGAAAGTACTGAAATAATGCCAAGCAGCCTGTCTGACCACAATAGAATAAAACTAGAAATTAATAACAAGAGGAATTTTGAAACTATACAAATACATATAAATTAAACAACATGCTCCTGAGTGACTAGTGGGTCAAGGAAGAAATGAAAACAAAAATTGAAAAATTTATTGAAACAAATGGTGATATAAACACAACATAACTAAACCTATGGGATACGGGAAAAGCAGTATTAAGCAGCAAGTTTATAGCTAAAAATGCCTACATCAGAAAGAGGAATAATATCAATCAAACAATCTAATTATGAAACTTAAGAAACTAGAAAAGCAACAGCAAACCAAACTCAAAACAATTAATAGTAGAAGAAAAGAAATAATAAAGACTAGAGCAGAAATAAATAAAATAGAAATGAAAGAAAACAATACAAAAGATTGATAACAGAAAAAGTTGATTTTCTGAAAACTTAAACAAAACTAGCAAACCTTTAACCAGAAAAAAAAAACCAAGAAAGAAGAAACATAAATGGAATCAAAATTGAAAAAGAAGACATTAAAACTGATACTGCAGAAATTCAAAGGATCATTAGTGGCTACTATGAGCAACTATATGCCAATAAAATAGAAAATCTAGAAGAAATTAACAAATTCCCAGAAACTAAACAACCTTCCAAGACTGAGCCAGAAAGAAATAAAAAACCTGAACAGACCAATCACAATCAATGAGTTCAAAGTCATAAAAAACAGCCTTCCAGTAAAGTAAGGCCTGAGACCTGATGGCTTTAGTGCTGAAATCTGCCAAACATTTAAGGAAGAATTAATACCTTCCTGCTCAAATTATTCTGAAAAAGAGAGGAGGAAGGAATACTTCCAAACTTGTTCTACAAGGCCAGTATTATCCTGATATGAAAACCAAACAAAGACAGATTAAAAAAAAAGACAAACTGCAGGCCAATATCTCTGATGAATATTGGTAAAAAACATCCTCAGCAAAAACAAAAAATAAAATACAACAATACATTAGAAAGATCATTCATCACGACCAAGTGAAGTTTATCCTTGGACTACAAGAGTGGTTCAACATATGCAAATCAATTAATGTGATACATTATATCAACAGAATGAAGGATAAAAAGCATATGACAATTTTAATTAATGCTTAAAAACCATTTGCTAAAATGTAACATTTCTCCATAAAAAAAATCCTCTCAAAAAACTGGGAATAGAAGAAACATACTTCAACATAATAAAAGTCATATACAACAAACCTACAGCTAGTATCATAATGAATGGGGGAAAACTGAAAGACTTTTCTCTGTGATCTGGAACATGACAAGAATGCCCAATGTCACCACTGCTATTCAACATAGTATGGTAAGTCCCAGGTAGAGAAATCAGACAAGAGAAAGAAATAAAGAGTAAGCAAATTGGAAGGAAAGAAATCAGATTATCATTTTTTGCAGATGATAGAATCTTATATTTGGGAAAACCTAGAGACACCAGAAAAGAACTATGAGAGCTGATACACAAACTCAGTAAAGTTGCAGGATACAAAAATTAACAAATAAAAATCACTAACATTTCTATATGTGTACAGTGAACAATGTGAAAAATAAAAAAGTAATCCCATTTATCATAGCCAAAAATAAATACATAAGTATTACCTTAACCAAAGAAATGGAAGATCTCTCTAATAAAAACTATAAAACATTGATGAAGGAAATTGAAATGGATATCAAACAAATTTTAAAAATCATGTTCATGTAGTGGAAGAATCAATATTGTAAACGGCCCATACTACTCAAAGCAATCTACAGATTCAATGCAATCCCTATCAACATACTGATTATATTATTCACAAAACTAGAAAAAAACTATCCTAAAATTCGTATGGAATCACAAAAGACCCAGAATAGCCAGAGCTACCTTTAGTAAAAAGAACGAAACTTTAGGATTCACATTACCTAACTTTAAATCATACTTCAGAGCTTTAGTAACCAAAACAGCATGGTACTGGCATAAAAAAAGATTCATAGACCAATGGAACAGAGCAGAGAACCCAGTAACAATTCCACGTACTTATAGCAAACTCATTTTCGACAAAGATGCCAAAAATTTACATTAGGAAAAAGACAGTCTCTTCAATAAATGGTCCTGGGAAAACTGAACATCCATATGCAGAAGTATTAAACTAGACACCTGTCTTTTGCCATATCAAAAAAATGGATTAAGACTTAAATCTAAGACCTCAAACTATGAATCTTCTATAAGAAAACATTGGGGGAAATTTCCAGGACATTGAACTGTGCAAAAATCTCTTGAGAACTACCCAGGAAGCACAGGCAACCAAAGCAAAATTAGAAAAATGAGATCACGTTGAGTTAGAAAGCTTCTGCACAGCAAAGGGTACAATCAACAAAGCAAAGAGACAACCCACAGAATGGGAAAAAATATTTTCAAACTATCCACCTGGCAAGGCATTAATAACCGGAATGTAGAATAAGCTAAAAAAATTCAATAGGAAATAATCAAATAATATGATCAAAAATTGGCACAAAATTTGAATAGACATTTCTCAAAAAAAGATACACAAATGGCAGTCAGGCATATAAAAAGGTGCTCAACATTATGGATCACCAGAGTAATGGAAATGAAAATAACAATGAAGTCGCATCTCACCAAAAGACAGGCAATAACAATTGCTGACAAGGATGTGGAGAAAAGGGAACCCTTGTACACTGTTTTTGGGAATGTAAATTAGTACATCCAGTATGAACAACAATTTGGAAGTTCCTGAAAACACTAAAAATTGAGCTGCCATATCATCCAGTAATCCCACTGCTGGGCACATACCCCAAAGGAAATCAGTATATCAAAGAGATTCCTGCACTCCTAAGTTTGTTACAGCACTGTTTACAATATCTAAGATTTAGAAGCAACCAAAGTGTTCATCAACAGATGAACATGTGTAGTTAGATAGACTTGAGCAGGGCAGGAGAGGGCTCACCCCCCACCCTCTAGGAATGTCAGGTGATGGTTCAGCAATTATCACACTGCCTCTCTAAAAATGATAATTCAGCAGCTGGTCCCAGGGTGCCAGGGAGAGACAATCTCCTGATTATTCACAGCTATTAACATCAAGGTGTTAATTGAATGCAGATTCCAGGGAGAAGCAAATTCCTGAGCATGCACACTAAGAGACAAAATGGTGAAGTATGACCTTCCAGGGACTCTCCTTCAGAAAAATTAAAAAAGTCTCACATGGGCATGCATACAACTTCCTAAACACACTGCACATGCTCAGTACCCAAGGGTAAGGAGGGCACTGTGCATTCAGGAAGCCCACCCTAAGGGAAGAACCATGGGGAAGAGGAGAGCCTATAAAGCCCTAGGATCAAGGTTAAATGCTCCTTTTGACCTTCAGGCATCTTCTTGGGTCCCTTCCAAGTGAACTTTCCTTTCTTTCCTGTTCTAAAGCCTTTTGAAATAAACATCTACTTCTGCTCTGAAACTTGCCTCAGTCCTTTTTCTACTTTATGCCCCTCAGTCAATTTTTTTTTTTTTCTGAGGAGGCAAGAACTGAAATTACTGCAGAACTGTACATATATGGCACTGGTAACTCAGGGAAACTTGGGTACCTGCCACTGGTAACGAATTGATAAAGAAATTGTGGGCCAGGCACAGTGGCTCATGCCTGTAATCCCAGCACTTTGTGAGGCTGAGGTGGGTGGATCACGAGGTCAGGATTTGAAGACCAGCCTGACCAATATGGTGAAACGCCATCTCTACCAAAAATACAAAAATTAGCCAGGCGTGGTGGTGTGCACCTGTAGTCCCAGCTACTCAGGAGGCTGAGGCAGGAGAATCACTTGAACCCAAGAGGTAGAAGTTGCAGTGAGCTGAGATTACACCAATGCACTCCAGCCCAGGTGACAGAGCAAGACTCTGTCTCAAAAAAAAAAAAAAAAAAAAAAAAGAAATTGTGGTACATACACAATGGAGTACTAGTCAGCCATAAAAAAGAATGAGATTCTGTCATTTGCAACAACATGAATGGAATTGGAGATCATTATGTTAAGTGAAATAAGCCAGGCACAGAAAAACAAACATTACATGTTCTCACTTATTTGTGGGATCTAAAAATCTAAATAATTGAACTCATGGACATAGAGAGTAGAAGGATAGTTACAAGTGACTGGGAAGTATAATGAGGGGTTGGAGGGGTGGTTGAGATGGTTAATGGTACTATAAAAATAGAATAAATAAGACCTATTTGATAGCAAAACAGGGTAACTATAGTCAATAATAAATTAATTGTACATTTGAAAATAACTTAACATGATAATTGGATTTCTTGTTTTGAAATGCCTTTGTAAGTGTAGGGTCTCATGTACCACATAAATACATGCATCTACTATGGACCCACAAAATATTTTTTAAAAAATCTCTAAGCTAACCTTTTACTCAGTGTGTCACCTTCTGAGCACACTGGCACACTGGATTAAAGATTGGGTTCCAAAGGCTGTGGGAAGCCCAACTTCCATAGTTTTGTTTAGTCTAGCCCATGTGGCTGTGCTCGTGGTTTGTAGCACAATGCTTTTGTTTTTTTCAAAGCTAAGATGCACACTGTCAGGCCTCTGAGCCCAAGCTAAGCCATCATATCCCCTGTGACCTGCACGTACACATCCAGATGGCCGGTTCCTGCCTTAACTGATGACATTCCACCACAAAAGAAATGAAAATGGTCTGTTCCTGCCTTAACTGATGACATTATCTTGTGAAATTCCTTCTCTTGGCTCATCCTGGCTCAAAAGCTCCACTACTGAGCATCTTGTGACCCCCCACTCCTGCCCACCAGAAAACAACCCCCCTTTGACTGTAATTTTCCTTTACCTACCCAAATCTTATAAAATGGCCCCACCCCTATCTCCCTTCACTGACTTTCTTTTCAGACTCAGCCCACCTGCACCCAGGTGAAATAAACAGCCTTACTGCTCACACAAAGCCTGTTTGGTGGTCTCTTCACACGGATGCGCATGAAATTTGGTGCCGTGACTTGGATCAGGGGACCTCCCTTGGGAGATCAATCCCCTGTCCTCCTGCTCTTTGCTCCAGGAAAAAGATCCACCTACAACCTCGGGTCCTCAGACCCACCAGCCCAAGGAACATCTCACCAATTTTAAATCGGGTAAGTGGCCTCTTCTTACCCTCTTCTCCAACCTCTCTCACTATCCCTCAACCACTTTCTCCTTTCAATCTTGGTGCCACCTTTCAATCTCTCCCTTCTTTTAATTTCAATTCCTTTCATTTTCTGGTAGAGACAAAGGAGACACGTTTTATCTGTGGACCCAAAACTCCGGCACCGGTCACGGACTCGGGAAGGCAGCCTTCCCTTGGTGTTTAATCATTGCAGGGACGCCTCTCTGATTATTCACCCACGTTTCAGAGGTGTCTGACCACGCAGGGATGCCTGCCTTGGTCCTTCGCCCTTAGCTGCAAGTCCCACTTTTCTGGGGGAGGGGCAAGAACCGTAACCCCTTCTCTCCCTGTCTCTACCCCTTCTCTGCTTTTCTGGGAGGCAAGAACCCCCCAATCCCTTCTCTCCCTGTCTCTACCCCTTCTCTGCTTTTCTGGGAGGCAAGAACCCCCCAATCCTTTATTTCTGTGCCCCGATGTCTTATCTCTGCACCCCGATCCCTTATTTCTGTGCCCCAATCTCTTATCTCTGTGCCCTGATCCCTTATTTCCACGCCCCGACCTCTTATCTCTGTGCCCTGATCCCTTATTTCCATGCCCTGACCTCTTATCTCTGCACTTCAACCCCTTATTTCCATGTCCCAACCCCTTTCCCACTTTTATGGAAGGTAAGAACCCCCGAACCCCTTCTCTCCATGTCTCTACTCTCTCTTTTCTCTGGGCTTGCCTCCTTCACTATGGGCAACCTTCCACCCTCCATTCCCCCTTCTTCTCCCTTAGCCTGTGTTCTTAAAAACCTAAAAACCTCTTCAACTCACACCTGACCTAAAACCTAAATGCCTTATTTTCTTCTACAATGCCGCTTGATCCCAATACAAACTCGACAGTGGTTCCAAATAGCCAGAAAACAGCACTTTCATTTTTTCCATCCTACAAGATCTAAATAATTCTTGTCGTAAAATGGGCAAATGGTCTGAGGTGCCTGATTTCCAGGCATTCTTTTACACATCAGCCCCTCCCTAGTCTCTGTTCCCAATGCAACTCATCCCAAATCTTCCTTCTTTCCCTCCCGCCTGTCCCCTCAGTCCCAAGCCCAAGCATCACTGAGTCTTTCTAATCTTCCTTTTCTACAGACCCATCTCACCTCTCCCCTCCTCGCCAGGCTGAGTTAGGTTCCTATTCTTCCTCAGCCTCCGCTCCTCCACCCTATAATCCTTTTATCACCTCCCCTCCTCACACCCAGTCTGGCTTACAGTTTCATTCTGTGAGTAGCCCTCTCCCACCTGCCCAGCAATTTCCTCTTAAAAAGGTGGTTGCAGCTAAAGGCATAGTCAAGGTTAATGCTCCTTTTTCTTTGTCCCAAATCGGAGAGTGTTTAGGCTCTTTTTAATCAAATATAAAAACCCAGCCCAGTTCATGGCTCGTTTGGCAGCAACCCTGAGACTCTTTACAGCTCTGGACCCTAAAAGGTCAAAAGGCCATCTTATTCTCAATACACATTTTATTACCCAATTCGCTCCTGACATTAAATAAAACTCCAAAAATTAAATTCCGGCCCTCAAACCCCACCACAGGACTTAATTAACCTCACCTTCAAGGTGTACAATAATAGAGTAGAGGCAGCCAAGTAGCAACATATTTCTGAGTTGCAATTCCTTGCCTCCACTGTGAGACAAACCCCAGCCACATCTCCAGCACACAAGAACTCCAAACGCCTAAACCACAGTGGCCAGGCATTCCTCCAGGCCTGCCTCCCCCAGGAGCTTGCTACAAGTGCCAGCAATCTGGCCACTGGGACAAGGAATGCCCACAGCCCAGGATCCCTCCTAAGCCATGTCCCATCTGTGCAGGACCCCACTGAAAATCGGACTGCTCAACTCACCTGGCAGCCACTTCCAGACCCCCTGGAACTCTGGCCCAAGGGTGTCTGACTCCTTTCCAGATCCTCTTGGCTTAGCAGCTGAAGACTGACACTGCCCAATTGCCTCGGAAGCCTACAAGACCATCACAGATGCTCTGGGTAACTCCCACAGTGGAGGGTAAGTCCGTCCCCTTCTTAATCAATACGGAGGTTACCCACTCCACATTACCTTCTTTCCAAGGGCCTGTTTCCCTTGCCTCCATAACTGTTGTAGGTATTGACAGCCAGGTTCTAAACCTCTTAAAACTCCGCAACTCTGGTGCCAACTTAGACAATACTCTTTTAAGCACTCCTTTTACTTCTCCCCACCTGCCCAGTTCCCTTATTAGGCCGAGATATTTTAACTAAATTATCTGCTTCCCTGACTATTCCTGGGCTACAGCCACACCTCATTGCCGCCTTTTCCCCCAGTTCAAAGCCTCCTTCACATCCTCCCCTTGTATCTCCCCACCTTAGCCCACAAGTATAGAATACCTCTACTCCCTCCTTGGTGACTGATCATGCACCCCTTACCATCTCATTAAAACCTAATCATCCTTACCCCGCTCAACACCAATATCCCATCCCACAGCTTGCTTTAAAAGGATTAAAGCCTGTTATCACTCACCTGCTACAGCATGGCCTTTTAAAGCCTATAAACTCTCCTTACAATTCCCCCATTTTACCTTTCCTAAAACCAGACAAGCCTTACAGGTTAGTTCAGCATCTGTGCCTTATCAACCAAATTGTTTTGCCTATCCACCCCGTGATGCCAAACCCATATACTCTCCTATCCTCAATACCTCCCTTCACAACCCATTATTCTGTTCTGGATCTCAAACATGCCTTCTTTACTATTCCTTTGCACCCTTCATCCCAGCCTCTCTTTGCTTTCACTTGGACTGACCCTGACACCCATTAGGCTCAGCAAATTACCTAGGCTGTACTGCCGCAAGGCTTCACAGACAGCTCCCATTACTTCAGTCAAGCCCAAATTTCTTCCTCATCTGTTACCTATCTGGGCATAATTCTCATAAAAACGCCCGTGCCCTCCCTGCTGATTGTGTCTGGCTGATCTCTCAAACTCCAACACCATCTACGTCCTAGGCATGGTTAGATATTTTCGACTTTAGATACCTGGTTTTGACATCTTAACAAAACCATTATATAAACTCACAAAAAGAAACCTAGCTGACCCCATAGATCCTAAATCCTTTCCCCACTCCTTTTTCAGTTCCTTGAAGACAGCTTTAGAGACTGCCCCCGCCCTAGCTCTCCCTGAGTCATCCCAGCCCTTTTAATTACCCACAGCCGAAGTGCAGGGCTGTGCATTTGGAATTCTTACACAAGAACCGGGACTGCACCCTGTAGCCTTTTTATCCAAACAACTTGACCTTACTGTTTTGCCTAGCCCTCAAGTCTGTGTGCAGCGGCTGCCGCTGCCCTAATACTTTTAGAAGCCCTTAAAATCACAAAATATGTCAACTCACTCTCTACAGTTCTCATAACTTCCAAAATCTATTTTCTTCCTCACACCTGACACATATACTCTCTGCTCCCCAGCTCCTTCAGCTGTACTCACTCTTTGATGAGTCCCACAATTACCATTGTTCCTGACCCGGACTTCAATCCGGCCTCCCACATTATTCCTGATACCACACCTGACCCCCATGACTGTATCTCTCTGATCCAACTGACATTCACCCCATTTCCCCATATTTCCTTCTTCCCTGTTCCTCACCCTGATCACGTTTGATTTATTGATGGCAGTTCCACCAGGCCTAATCGCCACACACCAGCAAAGGCAGGCTATGCTATAGTACAAGCCACTAGCCCGCCTCTTAGAACCTCTCATTTCCTTTCCATCGTAGAAATCTATCCTCAAGGAAATAACTTCTCAGTGTTCCATCTGCTATTCTACTACTCCTCAGGGATTATTCAGGCCCCCTCCCTTCCCTACACATCAAGCTCAGAGATTTACCCCCACCCAGGACTGGCAAATTGGCTTTACTCAACATGCCCCAAGTCAGAAAACTAAAATACCTCTTAGTCTCGGTAGACACTTTCACTGGATAGGTAGAGGCCTTTCCCTCAGGATCTGAGAAGGTCACCACAGTCATTTCTTCCCTTCTGTCAGACATAATTCCTCGGTTTGTCCTTCTCACCTCTATACAGTCCGATAGCAGACAGGCCTTTATTAGTCAAATCAGCCACGCAGTTTTTCAGGCTCTTAGTATCCAGTGAAACCTTTATATCCCTTATGGTCCTCAGTCTTCAGGAAAAGTAGAACGGACTAAAGGTCTTTTAAAAACACACCTCACCAAGCTCAGCCACCAACTTAAAAGGGACTGGACAATACTTTTACCTCTTTCCCTTCTCAGAATTCAGGCCTGTCCTCGGAATGCTACAGGGTACAGCCCATTTAAGCTCCTGTATAGACGCTCCTTTTTATTAGGCCCCAGTCTCATTCCAGACACCAGACTTAGACTGTGCCCCAAAAAACTTCTCATCCCTACTATCTTCTCTCTAGTCATACTCCTATTCACCGTTCTCAACTACTCACACATGCCCTGCTCTTGATTACACTGCCAGTTTACACTGTTTCTCCAAGCCATCACAGCTGATATCTCCTGGTGCTATTGCCAAACTGCCACTCTTAACTCTTAAAGTAATTAAATAATCTTTGCTGGCAGGGCTATGCTGAACCTCCTTAGGCACTCTCTAATTAGATGTCCTAGGTCCTCCCAATTCTTAGACCTTTAATACCTGTTTTTCTCCTTTTCTTATTCCATTTAGTTTTTCAATTCATACAAAACCATATCCAGGCCATCACCAATAATTCTACATGACAAATGTTTCTTCTAACAACCCCACAATATTACCCCTTACCACAAAATCTTCCTTCAGCTTAATCTTTCCCACTCTAGGTTCCCACGCTGCCCCAATCCCGCTTGAAGCAGCCCTGAGAAACTTCGCCAATTATCTCTCCATACCATCCCCCAAAATTTTCGCCATCCCAACACTTTACCACTATTTCATTTTATTTTTCTTATTAATATAAGAAGACAGGAATGTCAGGCCTCTGAGCCCAAGCTAAGCCATCATATCCCCTGTGACCTGCACGTACACATCCAGATGGCCGGTTCCTGCCTTAACTGATGACATTCCACCACAAAAGAAATGAAAATGGTCTGTTCCTGCCTTAACTGATGTCATTATCTTGTGAAATTCCTTCTCCTGGCTCATCCTGGCTCAAAAGCTCCACTACTGAGCACCTTGTGACCCCCATTCCTGCCCACCAGAGAACAACCCCCCTTTGACTGTAATTTTCCTTTACCTACCCAAATCTTATAAAACGGCCCCACCCCTATCTCCCTCCGCTGACTTTCTTTTCGGACTCAGCCTGCCTGCACCCAGGTGAAATAAACAGCCTTATTGCTCACACAAAGCCTGTTTGGTGGTCTCTTCACACGGACATGCATGAAACACACTCCTGGCGCCTCTATAATCCTGGGATCTCTGAGGCAGACCTACTCCTGTGGCTCCACTAGGCATTGCCTTCATGGGTACTTTGAATGGTGTCTCTACCCCTTTGGCAATTTTCTGCCTGTGTTTCTAGGCTCTTCTCTACGTCATCTGAAATCTAAGAGGAAATTGCTAAGCCTCCAAGGCTTTTGCCTTCTGCATGCCTGCAGACCTAATTCCATATGTAATCTGCCAAGGCTTACCACCTGTGCTTTCCAGAGCAGCAGCCTGAGCAGTATCTGGGGCCATTTGAGTTGTATTTGGAGGCTGAACAGCTGGGATGTAAGGAGTAACATCTCAAGGCAGCAGCTTCCCAGAGCCCATCCTCAAAACTATTCAGCTCCCTTAGGTCTCTGGGCTTGTGATGGGAGGGGCAACCTCATAGATCTCCGAAATGCCTTTGAGGTCTTTTCCCCATGGTCTTGACTATTAACATATGGCTCTTTTTTCTTTTATCTGTACTAATTACTTTTTAGCAAGCAACTGCTGTGCAGCTCCCTTGAATTCTCCTGAAAATGCTCTTTCATTCTCCAACACATGGCCAGGCTGCAAATTTTATATATTTTTACACTCTGTTTCCCTTCAAGTTATAATGCTGCCCTAAATAATTTCTTTGCTGCTGTAACTGAGCATACACTGCCATTAGCAGTCACTTAACTTCTTGAGTACTTTGCTGCTTAGAATCTTTTTTTTAACCAGATACCTGAGGCCATCACTCCTAAGTTCAGCCTTCCAGAAATTTTTAGGTTATGGAAACAATGCCATCAATGTCTTTGCTACGGTGTAATATAGGTGACCTCTGCTCCACTTCCCAATGAATTCCTCCTCATTTACATATGAGACCTCATCAGAATAATCTTTATTGTCTACATTTGTATCAGCATTTTAGTCACAACCATTTAACCAGTCTCAAGAGATTCCAAACTTTCCCTTTTCTTTTTTCTTCTTCTGACTTCTCCAAACTCTTTCAACCTCTCCCATTACCCATTTCTAAAGCCACTTCCACATTTTTAGTTATTTGTTATCAGCATAACCCCACTTCTTGATACCAATTTCTGTTTTAGTCCATTTTGTATTGCTATAAAAGGATACTGGAGACTGAGTAATTTACAAAGAAATGAAGCATATTTTGCTGATCATTCTGCAGGCTAAGAAATTGAAGGGAATGGCCTTGGCTTCTAGTGAGGGGTTGTATGTATGTCACAACATGGTGGAGAAGGTTAAAGGGGAAGCAGACACTTGTGAACAGGGAAGAAATTCTGAGGGTTTTTCTGGTTTATAAAAACCTACGCTCTTGGGAACCAATTTAGTCCTGTGATAAATAATCCAGTTGCAAAAGTAAAACTCCACTCACTATAGCGAAAATGACACCAAATCATTGAGGAGGGATTTGCCCCCATAACCCAAACATATCCTGCTAGGTCCCAACTCTGAACACTACCAAACTGGAGATCAAATTTCAGCATAAGCTTTGGTGGGAACAAACAAACCATATCCAAACTATCACAAAAATACCTAAAACAGGATGATATAATCGTGACTGGCAGTTACTTTCTCAGATTATTGTGGCATCTAATTTACATTGAGTGGTGATGCAAGGAGATGAGGTTGTAATACTTGAGTCATTATCATCTCAATAATGAGACTGTGTGAGACAAAGAGAATTCCTGACAGAGAAAACATACAATGCATTAATACTGAGGTGGCAATGATTTTGTCCTTAAATATCTGAAGAAAATACACATTATGGTTGGAATTTATGGCCCAAGAAGAAGAGTAATCTCAGATGTGTTGGAAAGGTAGGTAGGGCTTAATCTTCTAGTACCTGAAGACCACTGTAAGCAGTTCAATTTTATTCTCCATGCAATGGGAAACCAAGATGATTTGAGGCTAGTCAAGGGACCAACATGACCAGAGTATTCTTACCCTTAGTATTGTGTAGAAAATGTGAAAGGGTGAGGAGAGCCTGACCAAATGAAGATTGAACAGTTATGAGAGCACTGTGGAAAACCCAAGAAAGGATAGCAATATCTTAAAACTAAAGTACTTGCAGTGAATGATGCTAATGTAGATTCTATCTTATGCTATAACATGTACAATGTACTGTATTATATATATATTATATATGTGTATATATATATAATTTCAAAAATTTTCATGGAAAAGATGGTTTTTGGTTACATGAGTAAGATGGATAAATTCTTTAGTGGTGACTTCTGAGACTGTGCTGTGTGCATCACCCAAGCAGTGTACACTGTACCCAGTGTGTACACTTTTATTCCCTCACCCCACTCCTGCCCTGATCCCTGAGGCCCAAAAGTCCATTATATCATTCATATGCCTTTGCATACTTATAGCTTTAGCTCCCAGTTATAAGTGAGAAATATGATATTTGTTTTTTTATTCCTGAGTTACTTCACTTAGAATAATGGTCTCCAATTCCATCCAGGTTGCTGTAAATAACGTTATCTCATTCTTTTTATAGCTGAATAGTATTCCATGGTGTATATATACCACATTTTCTTTATCCATTTGTTGCCTGACGGACATTTAGGCTGGCTCGATATTTTTGCAATTGCAAATTGTGCATCTATCAACATGCATGTACAAGTGTCTTTTTCATATAATGACTTCCCTTCCTTTGGGTAGATAGTCAGTAGTGGGATTGCTTTATTGAATGGTAGTTCTACTTTAGTTTTTTAGGAAGCTCCACACTGTTTTCCATAGTGGTTGTACTAGTTTACATTCCCACCAGCAGTGTAAAAGTGTTCTCTTTTTACCACATATATGCCAATATCTATTATTTTTTGATTTTTTAAATTATGGCCATTCTTGCAGGAGTAAGATGATATCTCCTTGTAGTTTTAATTTGCATTTCCATGATGATTAGTGATGTTGAGTATGCCCACATCTATTATTTTTTGATTCTATAAATTATGGCCATTCTTCCAGGAGTAAGGTAGTATCTCCTTGTAATTTTAATTTGCATTTCCATGATGATTAGTGATGTTGAGTATTTTACTGTATGTTTGTTGGCCATTTGTATATCTTCTGAGAATTGTCTATGCATGTCGTTTGCCTCCTTTTTGATGAGATTATCTGTTTCTTTCTTGCTGATTTGTTTGAGTTCCTTTTAAATTCTGGATATGAGTCCTCTGTTGAATGCATAGTTTGTGAATATTTTCTCCATTCTGTGGGATGTCTGTTTACTCTGCTGATTATTTCTTTTGCTGTGCAGAAGCTCTTGTTTTAAGTTTTGTTGTTATTGTTTAGTTTAATTAGGTCCCATCTGTTCATTTTTGTTTTCATTGCATTTGCTTTTGGGTTTTTGGTCACAAAATATTTGCCTAAGTCAACATCTAGAAGAGTTTTTCTAATGTTATCTTCTATAATTTTTAGAATTTCAGGTCTTAGATTTAAGTATTTGATCCATCTTCAGTTGATTTTTTCATAAAGTGAGTGATGAGGATCCAGTTTCATTCTTCTACATGTGGCTTGCCAATTATACCAGCAACATTTATTGAATAGGGTGTCATTTTCCCACTTTATGTTTTGTATGCTTTGTCAAAGATCAGTTGGCTATAACTATTTCATTTTATTTTTGGGTTCTCTATTCTGTTACATTGGTCTATGCACCTATTTTTATATCAGTACTATGCCGTTTTGGTAAATACAGCCTTGTAGTATAGCTTGACGTCAGGTAATGTGATGCCTCCAGATTTGTTCTTCTTACTAAGTCTTGCTTTGGCTATCTGAGCTATTTTTTGGTTCCATATTGTATTAGTCCATTCTCATGCTGCTAAAAAGGACATACCCCAGACTTGGTAGTTTATAAAAGAAAGAGGTTTAATTGACTCACAGTTCAGCATGGCTGTGGAGGTCTTGGGAAACTTACATTTGGGGTGGAAGAGGAAGCAAACACTTCCTTCTTCACATGGAGGCAGGCAGAAGAAGAATGAGAACTGAGTGAAGGGAAAAGTTCCCTATTAAATCATCAGATCTTGTGAGAACTTACTCACTATTATGAGAATAGCATGGATGAAATTGCACCCAGGATTCAATTACCTCCCTTCAGGTCCCTCCATGACATGTGGGAATTATGAGAACTACAATTAAAGATGATATTTTAGTGAGGACAGATCCAAACCATATCACATATAAGTTTTAAGATTGTTTTTTCTCATTCTGTGAAGAAAGATGATAGTACTTCGATAGGAATTGCATCAAATCTGTAGGGTCCTTTTGGCAGAATGGTCATTTTTGCAATATCGATTCTATCCAACCATGAGCATGGGATGTGTTTCCATTTGTTTTTGTCATTGATGATTTCTTTCAGCAGTGTTGTGTACTTTTACTTGTAGAGATCTTTCACCTCCTTGGTTAGGTATATTTCTAAGTATTTTATTTATTTATTTATTCATTCATTCATTCATTTATTTTGCATCTGCTGTAAAAGAGATTGAGTTCTTGATTTGATTCTCAGCTTGGTAATTGTTGGTGTTTAGCAGTGCTACTAATTTGTGTACATTGATTTTGTATCCTGAAACTTCAATACATTGATTTGTCAGATCTAGGAGCTTTTGGGATAAATCTTTAGGGTTTTCTAGGTATGATGTTATATCATTGGTGAACAGTGACAGTTTGAATTTCTCTTTAGAGATTTGGATGCCCTTTAACTTTCAGTACTATGTTAAACAGAAGTGAAAACGGACATTCCTGTCTTTTTCCAGTTCTCAGGGGGAATGCTTTCAACTTTTGTACATTCAATATAAATGTTGGCTGTTGATTTGTCATAGATGCCTTTTATTACTTTAAAGTATGTCCCTTTTATGCCAATTTTGACAAGGTTTTTAATCATAAGGATGCTATATTTTTTCAAATGCTTTTTCTGCATCTATTGAGATGATCTTATGATTTTTGTTTTTAATATAGTTTATGTGATGTATCACATAAACTTGCGTTTATTAAACCATCTCTGCATCCCTGGTATGAAACCCACTTGATCATGACGTATTATCTTTCTGATATGGTGTTGGATTCACTTAGCTAGTATTTTCTTAAGGATTTTTGCATTTATGTTCATTAGGGGTATTGGTCTGTAGTTTTCTTTTTTTGTCATGTCCTTTTCTGGTTTTGGTATTAAGGTGATACTGGCTTCACAAAATGATTTAGGGAGGATTCCCTCTTTCTGTATTTTTTAGAATAGTTTCAGTAAGATTGGTGCCAATTCTTTGAATGTCTGATAGAATTTACCTGCAAATTCATCTGGTCCTGAAATTTTTTGGTTGGCGATTTTAAAAAATTACTGTTTCAATATCACTACTGTTATTGGTCTGTTCAGAGTTTCTATTTCTTTATGATGTAGTCTAGGAGAGTTGTATATTTCTAGGAATTTATCCATCTTCTCTACATTTTCCAGTTGGTAAAAGTAAAGGTGTTTACAGTAGCCTTGAATGATATTTTCTATTTCTGTGGCATCAGTTGTAATATCTCTCATTTCATTCTAATTGAGCTTATTTGGATCTTCTCTCTTCTTTTATTGGTTAATCTATCTAATGGTCTATCAATTTTGTTTATCTTTTCAAGGAACGAGTTTTTACTTCATTTATCTTAGGTATTTTTTGTTTATTTGTTTCAGTTTTACTTAGTTCTGCTCTGATCTTTGTTATTTCTTTTCTTCTGCAGTGTTTGGCTTTGGTTTGTTATTGTTTCTCTAGTTCCTTGAGGTGTAACATTAGATTGTCTATCTGTGCTCTTTCAGACTTTTTGATGTAGGCATCTAATGTTATGAACTTTCCTCCTAGCATCGCTTTTGCTTTATCCCAGAGGTTTTGATAAGTTTTGTCACTATTACCATTCAGGTTAAGTAAATTTTTAATTTCCATCTTGATTTCATTGTTGACCCAAAGATCATTCAAGGGCAAATTATTTGATGTCCATGTTTTTCTATAGTTTTGAGAGTTCCTTTTTGAGTTAATTTTCAGTTTTATTCTACTATAGTCTGAGAGGATTATTGATATAATTTCTATTTTCTTAAATTTATTCAGACTTTTTTTGTGACCTATCATATGGTCTATCTTGGAGAATGTTCTATGTGCTGATAAAAACAGTGTATACTCTGCAGTTGTTGATAAGAATGTTCTGTAAATATCTTTTAACTCCATTTGTTCTTGTGCATAGTTTAAGTCCATCATTTCTTTATTGACTCTCTGTTTTTATTATTAGTCTAGTGCTGTCAGTGGAGTGTTGAAGTCCCCCACTATTACTGTACTGCCGCCTATCTCATTGCTTAGGTCTGGTAATAATTGTTTTATAAATTTGGGAGCTCCAGTGTTAGGTGCATATGTATTTAATATTGTGATATTTTCCCATTGGACTAATGCTTTTATCATTATACAATGTCTCTCTTTATTTTGTTTTTACTGTTGTTTCTTTAAAGTCTGTTTTGTCTGATATAAGAGTAGCTACTCCCGCTTGCTTTTGGTTTCCATTTGCATGGAATATCTTATTCCATCCCTTTACCTTAAGTTTATGTAAATTCTTATGTGGTAGGTAAGTCTCTTGATGACAGCAGATACTTGGTTGGTGGATTTTTGTCTATTTTGTTATTCCATATCACTTAAATGGAGCATTTAAGTTATTTGCATTCAATATTAGTATTCAGATATGAGGTATTTTTCTATTTATAATGCTAGTTGTTGCCTTAATACCTTGGGTTTCTTTTTTTTTCATTCTTTTATTGTTTTATAGGCACTGTGAGATTTTACGTTTTAAAGAGGTTCTATTTTAGTGTACTTCAAGATTTTGTTTCAAGATTTAGAAAGCATTTTAGCATTTCTTGTAGGGCTGGCTTAGTAGTGGCAAATTCTCTCAACATTTGTTTGTCTGAAAAAGACTTTCTCTCTTCTTCATTTATGAAGCTTAGTTTTCCTGGATACAAAAATATTGGTTGACAATTATATTGTTTCAGGAGGCTAACGATGAGACCCCAATCTTTTCTGACTTGTAAAATCTTTTCTGACTGCTGAGAAATCTGCTGTTAATTGATAGTTTTCCCTTTTCCCTTTGCTTTTGCCTCACAGCTCTTAAGATTCTTTCCTTTGTCTTGATTTTAGATAACCTGATGACAATGTGCTTATGTGATGATCTTTTTGGTGATGAATTTCACATCCCAGGTGTTCTCTGCACTTCTTGAATTTGGATTTCTAGATCTCTAGCAAGGCCAGGAAAGTTTTCCTCAATTATTCCCTCAAATAAATTTTTCAAACTCAGATTTCTCTTCTTCCTCAGGAATAACAAGTATTCCTAGTTTTTGGCATTAACATAATTCCAAATTTCTTGGAGGGTTTGTGCATCTTTAAAACCCTTTTTTCTTTGTCTTTGTTAATTGGGTTAATTCAAAAGCCTTGTCTTTGAGCTCTGAAGTTCTTTCTTGTACTTATTCTGGTCTATTGTTGAAGCTTTCCATTGCATTTTGTATTTCTGTAAGTTTATCTTTTATTTCCAGAAGTTGTGATTGTTTTTTCTTTATGATATCTGTTTCTCTGGAAAACTTTTCATCCATATCGTGTACTTTTTAAAATTTCTTTAAGTTGTTTTTCATCTTTCTCTGATATCTCCTTAAGTAGCTTAATAATCAACCTTCTGAATTTTTATTTGGCATTTTGTAGATTTCTTGTTGGTTTGGATCCATTGCTGGGGAGTTGATGTGATATTTTGGGGGTGTTATAGAGCCCTGTGTTTTCATTGTACCAGAATTACTTTTCTGGTTCCTTCTCACTTGGGTAGACTATTTCAGTGGAGATGTCTGGAACTCAAGGCCTGCCGTTCAGATTCTTTTGACCCAGGGGATGGTCCCTTGATGTGATGCTCTCCCCCTTCCCCCAGGGATAGGACTTTCTGAGAGCTGGACTGCAGTGATTGTTATTGTTCTTCTTGGCCTAACCACCTTGTGGAGCTGCCAGGCTGGTGCTAGGGAATGTCTGCAAAGAATCCCTGTGATGTGATCCATATTCAGGTCTCCAAGACATTGATACTAGCACCTGCTCTGGTGGAGGTGTCAAGGGAGTGAAGCAGACTCTGTGAGAGTCTTTGGTTTTAGATATGTTTAGTGTGCTGGCTTTCTTAAATGCTGGTTATGCTAGCAGTAAAGTTGTCACGTGGACACACTCAGGACCTCTGGTTAGCCAGGATGTTGCACGCAGTGGAATAATTCGTTGTCTTCTTCTTACTGGAATCAGGGTTATTCTGCCATGAGTTGCTGTAATGGGCTGAATTGGTTGGCCTCCAGCCAGGAGGTGGTGCTTTCAAGAGAGCACCAGCTGCATTAGTAGTAGGGGGCTCTAAGCTTGCCCTAAGTTGGCCAGAGTAAGTATTTTGGTTTCTCAGGTGGTGGGTAGGGCCATAAAACTCCTAAGAGTTTCTGTCTGTTGTGGTTGGCTACCAGCGTCGGTAGAGAAATACCATCAGTTAGGAGCAGTGTTAGGCAGGTCTGGGCTGAGACACTCCTGGGGCAGAGCTTGCTGGTTGGAGAATGGGGGTCTGGTTCTCAGACAAATGAGATTATGTTCCTGAGGGGGATCTTGGCTGCCTCCTCTGTTTCATAAAATTTGCCAGAGAAGTGTTGGATAGTTGGTAGCAAGAGACCTCACCCAGCTCCCACACACTTGGTGAGGTTGGTCTCACTATCATAGTGCTCCACTCAAACCTTGCCCCAGGCTGTGAGCTTCCCCTCTGAGAAAGCAAGCATGGCTTTTGGACCTTGCTCTTCCCTGTCTGCTCATTCCTTTGACAGGAGCTCCTGCAGCAGCTCCCTCTTATCCCCTGGACTCCACTCATGAAAATTTGTGTCCGGTTGAAACCACTACCAGTTTCAGTTTTAAGCTTTTTTCACCCTGCAACCCCTTCCCAATTCTGCTGGCTGCCTTTCTCAAGGGCCCCTGTGAGATATAGTCAAAGATGTTGTCCTTGAGCTCAAGGTGGAGGCTGGGAGTGCCTACAAGACACTTCCCACTGCTGCTTCCACTTTAATATTTTGACTCCCTAAATCCATTTCAGCTCTATGTAAGGTTAAATCCTTCTCCTGTGATCTTGATTTTCAGATTCTCTAGTGGGGATATGTGTTCAGAAGCAGGTTTTCTCCCTCTCATATTTTGGGAACTCAGAGGGGTTTTTTTTTTTTGCCATTTTTTTGGAATTTGCAGTGGCATGCCACTGCTTTCAAAGGATCTGTGAATTCTTTCAGTAATTTTTTTTTTTTGGCATATTCCTCTGGTGGTTCTAGGAGCAGAAAGTAACGGTGTGAGTTTCTACATGCTGTTTTGTTCATCCAAGTAAGAGCTGCACATTAACCCTGTGTCCTCTCTACCATATTGTCCTCTAATCTCTTAATTAAGTATATTGCTCTGTTTTTGATAACCATGTTTTCATCCATAAGGAAAATTTATTATTTCACAATGGAAGTTATGCAGTCTGCTACATATTGCAAATTTCTGTTTGTTGGTTGGTTTTTTTTTGTTTTTTTTTTTTGTTTTTCTTTGTTTTTACAGAGTCTCTTTCTGTCACCCAGGCTAGAGTGCAGTGGTGCAACCTTGGCTCACTGCAACCTCCACCTCCTGGGTTCAAGTGATTCTCCTGCCTTAATCTCCCAAGTAGCTGGGACTACAGCTGTGCACCACCACGTCTGGCTAATTTTTTGTATTTTTAGTAGAGATGGGGTTTCACCATGTTGGCCATGCTGGTTTTGAACTCCTGACCTCAAGTGATCCATCTGCCTCAGTCTCCCAAAGTGCTGGGATTACAGGCATGAGCCACTGCTCTTGGCCCATATTTTACTTGATTTTTTTGAGTTATTTTCAATAACAGAAATAGTATAAGATGGAAATAATTTTACTATAAGGACCAAAGTAGACAAATTCCTGAGAAAAATTCCCTATCTCCTCAGCTTTTCTGTTATCCAGCCAAGTGGTTGTCACTCAGGGGTAATTTTTTCCCCCAAGAGATATTTGATAATGTCAGAAAGACATATATTGTCACAATCGGGGAAGACATATTGCTACAGGCATCTAATGGGTAGACACCAGGGATATTTTTAAACATCCTACAACACATAAAATAGCCTATTCCAAGAAAAACAAGTATTCAGCCCAAAATGTCAATACTGCTGACCTGAGAAACCTGGATCTATCTTTACCTTTGTGCTTCTATTTGATTCCCACTCTCCTCTGAGGATATAGTCTTCCCTTCAACTCTCCTAAGTGGTGTTTTTTATTTTCTCAAAAACCATGCACATTATTCGACCTGCAGAGTGAGTTAAATGTCATAGTTTTTCCTCATTGCTACTTTCAGAATATTCTCTCCCCTCCCCATTTAAAAAAATTCCAGTTTTAAATTTCATGTTGTCATTAGTTTTAGATGACTGGATTACTTGCCACAGTCTGTCTTCCAATAAATTATTTTGAAGATTTTAGTTCCTGGCTCACTGAAATGCTTTCTAATATCACTCCTGTAATTGTTCTTGGCAATTGCAATATATCAGTATATGACTATTCCAAAATCATAGCCTCTACATTCCTAAAATTTCTGTCCAATGAACTTAATATTGACCCTACCTCACCAACAACTTATTCTCTTGGTCCTATCATATTCTGTATAATTACCAGGAACTGCTACCCTTCCGTCATTTCAGTTTAATACAAATTACTCTCTTAGCAGTCTTTCCTAAAATTTCAGCTTACTATTTCTTGTACTGTATCTGCAGCAATCCTTTGATAGCATCAGGACCTCAAATCATTAACTTTCAAATGTGTCTTTATCCCTCGTATTTCCAGTTTTCTTTCACACAGCTTAAATTTCATGATAAGCCATAATAATCACATTCTTGTATTGACTCTGTTCTTTTCCATTTCTCACTTCACTGTACTCAATTGGCAAAATAAAAACCTGCAAAATTAAAAATTTCCACCTAATTTGTGACAGTACTCGTGGCCGAATACAGTTAGAGGAAAACCCACAACTGTTCCTTTCTTACATTTATTATTTTTAACTTTAATTGGGCCTTGCTTGACTGTTGGCAACCATCCTTCATTTCTCTAGGATATTCACTCTCTTCTAAACTATACTATGATAGTAAAATGGCTACTAGCAGCTCTATTTCGATGTCTGATGAGCATACCAAATTTAACAAAATTAAAACTAAGCTCTTGATCTCATGCTCTCAGACATAGTCTTCCTGCAAAATTTCCATTTCAATTAATGGCAATTGAATCATTTCAGTTGTTGGAAACTGTCGGTTTCTTTTGGAATAATAAATCAGTGAGATTCTGTGGGCAGAAAACTGGAATGCGGTTGGCTTGAAGGCATGGAAATGTGCCTGTGGGGTTAGCTTATACCAATATTGAAACACATAGCAATGTTAGCATTTCTAAATTTAACTATGATGCTAATTGGTAAACTCTTTAATTAAATCCCCACTCTTAATGGTTAATAGATTCCATATTATTATTGGGAAAAAAGGCACACCAAGGTAATGTAATTAAAACTATTATACATTTAATTTAAAAACAAATTCTTTTTGGTAAAAAATATAACACTTTGTATAAAATCTTTTGAATAGTATCAATAGATGTCATATTTTAATAGGACTTATCACACCATTTCAGGCAAAGGTAATAGTAGGAAATACTATTTAAAAATTTTCTATTCAAGACAGAGGATTAGAGACTTTTAGGATACATTCGCCACTTGAAAACAGCAAAATAGTGCATAAGCATAAACTCTGTGAGCTTTAGTTCAAGAAAATAAATGGGAACACACACGAATCATGAAGGACACCTCTAATCCCAGAGAGGAGAACATGAGAAAACAGCCTCCATGATGGAGTCCAGCTGATAAAAGTGAGTGAGCCCCAGTATGTGAGAAAGACAGAGAGCTTCCCTCCATAACTTATCTTTCCATTGGGGAGTCAAGCAATCCAAGCCAAAGGATAGTACTTTGTTTCTCTTAAGTCCTGGAGCTAACTTGGAGCAAGGCTTTGAGACACTATATGGGAAAGACACTGACAAAAGCTGCAAGCATTTTCCCATACATGGAACCAAGAGTAGGATGCCATTTTTAAACTGGGTGATATATGATTTAAATATTTGTCTCCTCCAAATCTCATTTTGAAATGTGATTTTTAAAATTGGAGCCTGCTGGGAGGTGATTGGATCATGAAGGCAGATCTCTCATAAATGATTTAGAACCATCTTTTTAGTGGTAAGTGAGTTTTTGTTCAGTTAGTCCATGTGAAATCTGGTTGTTTAAAATAATCTGAGACCTCCCCCTCCTGTCTCCCTTTGCTCCTGATCTCGGCATGTCTCATGATGGTTCCCTTTTGCTTTCTGCCGTGATTATATGCTTCCTGGGTCTTCACCAGAAACAAAGCAAGCACCATTCTTCCTGTAAAACGTGCAGAACCATAAGTCAATTTAACCATATTTGTTTATAATTACCCAGTTTCAGGTATTTGTAGCAATGTAAGAATGGACTAACAGAAAATTGGTATTGGGGACTGGGGCATTCTGTACAGGTACTGGAAAATGTTGAATGCAGCTTTGGAGCTGTGTAATGAGCAGAGGTTGGAAAAGTCTGGAGGGCTCAGAATAAGGAAGATGAGGGAAAGTTTGGAACTCCTCAGAGACTGATTAAATGGTCGTGACCAAAATGTTTGTACACATATTGACAGTTAAGACCAGGCTGATGAGGTCTCAGATGGGAAAAAAATAATAATTTATTGGGACTATGAGCAAAGTCCATCCATGTTATGTTGTAACAAAGAACTTGGATGCATTGTGTCCACATTCTAGGGTTTTGTGGAATGTTGAAATTAAGAGTGATGACTTAGGGTATCTAGTGGAAGAAATTTCTCAGCAGCAAAGTTTCCAGGATGTGGCCTGGCTGCTTCTAACATCCTATATTCAGATACAAATCAAATTAATGACTTAACATTGAAACTTATATTTAAAAGGTTAGCATAGCATAAAAGTTTGGAAAGTTTGCAGCCTGTCCATGTGATAGAGAAAGAAAAAGCATTTTCATGAGAGTAGTACAAGTAAGTTATGAAGCAATTACCCCTAAAGAGATTAGGATGACTAAAAGGGAGCCAAAGTTTAATATCTAAGAAAATGGGAAAAAGGCCTCAAAGACATTTCAGATATCTCTGAGGCAGTGCTTTCCATTACAGGTCCATGGTCTATGAGGAAAGAATTCTTTCAGGGCCAGGCTCAAGGCAATGTTTCTCTGTGCAGCCTCAGGACACTGCTCCCTACATCCCAGTTGCTACAGCTTCAGCCATAACTCAAGAGACCCCAGGTCCCTTGACTGGTCCCCCTTGGCTGCTGCTTCAGAGAGCTCAAGTCTCTGTAAGTCTTGGCAGCTCCCAAGTGATGGTAAGCCTACAGGTACACAGAATGCAAGAGTAAAGGAGGCTTGGCAACTCCTACCTAGATTCCAGAGGATGCATGGGAAAGCTTGGTTGTTCAGGCAAAAATCTGCCACAGTGGTGGAACCCCTACAGAACAACTCTACCAGGGCAGTGCCTAGGGGAAATGTGGAGTTGGAGCCCCCACACAAACTGTTCCCACTAGGGCACTGCCTAGGGAGTTGTGGGAAGGGGGCCACCACCTTCAGACCCCAGAATGGTAAATCCACTGGCAACTTGCAACATCAGTATATAAAAGCTGCAGGCACTCATCTCTAACCCATGAGAGCAGCCACAAGGTGCTTCAAGGGAAGAACTGCCCAAGGTCTTTGGAGCCTACCTCTCACACCAGTGTGCCCAGGATGTGGAGCATGGTGTCAAAGAAGATTGTTTTGGAGCTTTAAGATTTAATGGCTGCCTTGTTGGGTTTCAAACTTGTCTGGGGACTATTGCCCCTTTATTTTCACTGATTTATTCCTTTTGCAATGGCAGGGTGTACCCAAGGTCTGTACCACCATTGTGTCTTGAAATAAAAATTTGTTTTTCATCTCATAAGCTTATAGGTGGAAGAATCTCATCTCCAGAGGAGGCTTTGGACTAGGGACTTAGAACTTTTGAGTTAATGCTGGAAGAAGTTAAGGCTTTTGGAGTCAATTGTGAAGGCATGATTGTTTTGTGAAGTGTGACAAGGACATGAGATTTTGGGGAACAAGAGCAGAATAATAGTGTTTGGTATTTGTCCCCTCTAAATCTCATGTAGAAATGTGATTCCCAATGTTGGAGGTGGCACCTGGTGGGAGGTGATTGGATCCCAGTGGCAGATCCCTCATAAATGGCTTAGTATCATCCCCTTGGTGATAAGTGAGTTCTCACTCAGTTAGTCCATGTGACATCTAGTTGTTTAAAAGAGTCTGAGACCTCTCCTTTCTTTCTTTCTTTGCTTCCCTCTTCAGCATGTGACATGCTGGCTCCCTGTCACTTTCTGCCATGATTGTATGCTCAGGCATATCTTCAGGCATTTGGAACAACCCCTCATCTGGATTGTTATCCTGGCCCTGCATCTTGACCCCCACCCCCACCCCCTTTTTCTTGTACAAAGATCCTGGTACAGTGGGGCCCTCTATGCTTCATCCACAGGCAGATCTCCAGGCATTCAGAGCACCCAGTTGCCTGATTCAGCAGCCTGAGTTGCCCTACCCCTCATGTGCAGAGATTGTGGTGGAGGGGAACACTCTACACTCCAAACCCAGGCAGATCTCCATGTCTCTGGCGCACACACTCTCTTTAATTAGGAGTTTAGGCCACTCCCCCTCCTTTTGAAGAGATATTGGAGCTAAAGAGTTTTTTCCAGCTCCAAGCCTAGGCACACCTCTGGGTGCTTGCTGGCTGCCCACTGGATTCCCCATTTGTGCTGGTACTTGTGCTTGCCATTAGGAGACCTGTAGATATAAATGCCTGGTACAGCTCCATTCATCTGGACCCCTGTCCCCCAGGGCTGAGCAAGGATCTTAAACCAGTGTGCACTCCATGGATCAGCCCACTGCCTGAGGCAACAAATAACCTCTTCCAGTAAATAAGGATCAAATATATACCCAGCCACTTTGCGCTTACGCATAAGTGCCATCTACTGGGTTGTTGGTCAAACTGTACAACCCAATAGAAAATCTGCTGACAGAAGTGCACAGAGCTGTAAAGTAAAGCCAAAATACCCTACCCCACATTCTCTACAGCAACACCCCTTATGGTTAAGGGGAAAGAAAAGGAAAATAATAAATACATCAATATTATCAGAAAATAAATAGAAAAATTCTACCTGCACAAAAGGTACAAAAATATAAGTACTTGTGTCCTCAGATGTGAAGGACCCAGAGCAAGGATTCTGATGACATGAAAAATCTGAATGTAGTGACACCATCAAAGAATTGCAGTAGCTCCCCAGCAATAATTTCTTACCAAAAATGGAAACTTAGAAATTACATATAAAAAATTCAAAGCATGGATTAAAAAGAAGCTCAACAAAATAAAAGATTGAAAATCAATATGAAGAAACCTCTAAAGTAATCCAGAAAATAAAGGAAGAGAAATTATTCAGAGCTTCTGGAATTGAACAACTCACTTAGGGAATGTCAAAATACAAATGAAAGCTTTATCACTAGACCACACCAAGAAGAAGATAGAATTTCAGAGTTAAAAGACCCATTTTTTGAACTAACCCAGTCAGACAAAAATAAAGAAAAAACAATTTATAAAATGAACCAAGTATTTGAGAAACATGAGATTATGTTAGGTGACCAAACCCACAAGTTTTTGGCATCCTGAAAGAATAAGTAAACAACCTGGATAACATATTTAAAGAAATAATTTAAGAAAAATTCCTTAATTTTGCTAGAGAGGTACATATCCAGATACAAGAAATCCAGAACACCTATGAGATACTTTAGAAAATGAACATTACCAAGGCATCTGGTCAGTAGACTGTCCAAGTCAACACTGAAGAAAAGATCTTAAGGCCAGCTAGAGAAAAGGGTCAGATAATGTACAAAGGGAACACCACCTGGCTAACAGCAGACTTCTCAGCAGAAACCTTACAATGCAAGAGAGTCTGAGGCTCTATTTTCAGAATTCTTACAGAAGTAAAATTCCAACTAATTTCATATTCTGCAAACTAAGCTTCATGAGTGAAGGAGAAAAAAATATTTTCTAGACGAGCAAGTGCTAGGAGAATTTTCTACATCTGGACCAGTCTTAGATTCTTAAGGGAATTCTAAACATGGAGATAGAAGAATGATACCTGCTACTACAAAATACAATTATATACATTGCCCATAGACCATATGAAGGAAACACACACTATAAACTACAAAGCAACCAGCTAACAACTTCACAATGAATTAAAACCTCAGATATCATTACTAGCCTTGAATGTAACTGGTATAAATGACCGTGTAAAACACACATAAGAAAAGACTTATCTTTCTGCTGTTTTAAAAAAACCCATCTCACATATAACAACATAAGAGTAAAGGGATGGAGAAAAATCTATCATGCAAAAGGAAAACAACAACAGGAGATGCTATTCTTATATCAGATACTGACTTTGTAATGATCGCCATTCTAACTGGTGTGAGATGGTATATAAAGAAAAGAAGTTTCAACCGAGAATTTCATATGCAGCCAAACTAAGCTTCATAAGCGAAGGAGAAATAAAATTCTTTACAGACAAGCAAATGCTGAGAGATTTTGTCACCACCATTTTATGTCAATAAAATCAACACCCCTTCATGCTGAAAACTCTCAAAAACTAGGTATTGATGGAACATATCTCAAAATAAGAAAAGCTATTTATGACAGACCCACAGATAATATAATACTGAATGGGCAAAAGCTGGAAGCATTCCCTAAGAGGAAATTTTATAGCAATTAATGCCTACCCTCAGACATTGAAAAGATCTCAAATTAACAACTTAACATCACATCTAGAGGAACTAGAAAAATAAGACCAAACTAACATCAAAACTAGCAGAAGAAAAGAAGTAACTAAAATCAGAGCAGAACTGAAAAAATAAGGGCCCAAAATACACACAAACCATCAATGAAACAAAAACGTGGTTCATTTTTGAAAAGATAAACAAGAACAATAAACCACCAGGATGATTAACAAACAAAAACGTGCAAAGATTCAAATAAGTACAATCAGAAATGCCAAAGGTGACATTACAACCAATCTCACAGAAATATGAAATATCTTTGGTCTATTATGAATACCCTGTATGCACAAAAAGTAGAAAATTTAAAGAAAATGGATAAATTCCTGGAAATACACAACCTCCCAAAGTTAAATCAGGAAGACTTTGAAACTCTGACAAAACAAATATTGAATTCTGAAATTGAATTAGCAATGAAATACTGAACAACCAAGAGTTCTTGACTAACAGCTAAGTTCTACCAGACATATAAGGAAAAGCTGGTACCAATTCTAATAAAACTAGCCCAAAAAAACAGTGGAGGAGAGACTCATTCCTAACTCATTCTACAAAGCCATTGTCACCCTGATAACAAAACCTGACAAAGAACAATGAAAAAGGAAAGTTGCATGTCAATATCCCTGATGAACATAGGTGCAAAAATCTTGAACAAAATACTAGCAAACTGAATCCATTAGTACATAAAAAAAGTTCATTCACCACAACCAAGTAGTCTTCATTCCTGGGATGCAAGTTTGGTTTAATATACACAAATGAATAAATGTGATATAATACATGAGCAGAATTAGAAACAAAAATTATATGATCATCTCAATAGATGTAGATAAAGCTTTCAATGAAATCCAATATGTATCCATAATAAAAATACTTAACAGACTAGGCATAGAAAGAACATACCTCAAAATATTAAGACCCATCTATGACAAATCCACAGCCAACATTATACTGAATGGGAAAAAGATGTGGAAGCATTCCCCTTCAGAATTAGAACAAGACAAGGATGCCCACTTTAACCACTTCTATTCAACACAGTACTGAAAGTCCTAGCGGAGCAATCAGAATAAATAAATAAATAAATAAATAAATAAATAAATAAATAAAAAGCATCCAATTAGGAAAAGAAGCAGTCAAATTATCTATCTCTTTTCACTGATGATATAATTCTATACTGAGAAAACCCTAAAAACATGGCCAAAATGCTGCTGGAACTGATAACTACTTCAATAAGTTTCAGAATACAAAATCAATCACTACAGAGTACAAAATCACTAGCATTTCTACATAACAATAATGTTCAAGCTAAGAGCAAAATCAAAAGTGCAATCTCATTTAAGATAGCCACAAAAGAGAAACGATAAAATACCTAAGAGTACATCTAACCATGGAGATGAAAGATCTACAAGGGGAGCTCCAAAACAACACAAAAAAAAAATGATAGATGACATAAACAAGTGAAAAAACATTTCATGTTTATAAATGTGAATAATCAATACTGTTGACAAGGTCATACTGCTCAAAGTAAAACACATATTCAATGTTATTCTTATAAAACTACAAACACCATTTTTCACAGAATTAGAAGAAAACTGTTCTAAAATTCACATAACCCCACAAAAGAACCCAAAGAGCCAAAGCAATCCTATGCGAAAAGAACACAGTCATAAGCATCATGTTACCTGACTTCAAACTATATTAGAAGGCTATGGTAACCAAAACACACAGTACTAACCTGATAAAAGACACATAGACTAATGGAATAGAATTGAGAACTCAGAAATAAAACCACATACCTACAGCCATCTGATGTTCGACAAAGATGACAAAAATAAGCAACAAGGAAAGGACTCCTTATTTATTAAATGCTGCTTGGATAGCTGGCTAGCCATATGCAGAAGATTGAAACTGAACCCCCACATTTCACTAATTACAAAAATTATTCTGAGATGAATTAAAGATTTTATTGTAAGACCTCAAACTATAAGAATCTTAGAAGAAAACCTAGGAAATACCCTTCTCAACATCAACCTTGGAAAGAGTTTATGGCTAAATCAATTTAAAAGTGGGTAAAAGACATGTACAGACAGTTCTCAAAAGGAGACATATAAGTAGCCAACAAACATATGAAAAAAATGCTCACTATTACTAATCATCAGAGAAATTCAAGCCCAAACCAAAAGGAGATAACGTATCACACTAGTCAAAATGGCTATTATTAAACAAAAAAAAACAACGGATGCTGATGAGGCTGTGGGGAAAAGCAATTGCTTGTTTACTGTTTGTAGGAATGCAAATTAGTTCAGCCATTGTGGAAAGAAGTTTGGAGATTTCTCAAAGAACATAAAACAGAACTACCATTCAACCCAGCAATCTCATTGCTGGGGATATACACAAGAAAAAATAAATTGTTCTACCAAAAAGGCATGTATAACTCGTATGGTCATTGCAGCACTTACTCACACTAGCAAAGACATGAACTCAACCTCGGTGCCCATCAATGGTTGATTTGATAAAGAAAATGCACTACATATACGTATGGAATACTAAGCAGCCATAAAAAAGTATAAAATCATATACTATTTAGGATTTATAGATGTAACTGGAGGCCATTATGCTACATGAATTAATGCTGGAAGAGAAAACCAAATACCACATGTTCTCACTTATAAGTGGGAGCTAAATATAGTGTACACATGGACATAAAGATTACAACAATAGACACTGGGGACAACTAGAGAGAAAAGGGAGCTAGGGGAGCAAGGGTTGAAAAGTAACTAGTGGAGACTATGCTTCCTAACTACCTGGGTGACAGGATCATTCATAACCCAAACCTCAGCATTATGTAATATACTCATGTAATACAACTGCACACGTATCCCAACTAATCTGAAATAAAAATTAAAATTATATTAAAAAAACTAAAAAATAAATACATTGTGGTATACTTACATATTGAAATATTATAAAATGATTGAAAAAAACTATAGAAATGAACATTAACTACTGGCTCTATCACCACCAACAATTACTATTGTGTAACAGAAAGTTCTTTTCCTTGAACTTAGTAGTTTAGGTTCTTCTGAAATAACTAAATAATTAATTTTAATCTATTCTTACTCTAGTTTCAGGCATCTCTGTCAGATTGTAAGAAACCTGAGATTTGAAACAGTATCTTATTCATGTCTTTATCTCCAGCATTTAGCATAATGCCTAACCCATAATATATACTCAATAAATGTTGATGGCTGAGTTTTATATATTTTCTTTGTTAATCTATAATCCATTTATTACCTGTATATAATGGTTTATTCTCTTTTCCAATGGCATCTGCTTCTTTGCTTGATCTTCATAGACAAACTGTTGACCATAATCTTTCTTGGGGTTAAATGGTTCCAATGAAATGTATCCTCATTGCAGAAACCTGTCTGTCCCTTCTTTAATAACAGCTCTCAAAGGCTTATTTCTTGTTTCAAAGTGCCCATTGTTCATACAGAACTTTCCAATATATTATTATTTCATATATGGTCTAAATCAAAGTAAATATGCAAAAATTAATGAAAATTCAGGACATTCTCAGTTCAGGCAATCAGCTCTTTTTACTTTGTAATGTTCACTATGATGTCTCAGTAAGATGTCTGTCTACGAAGGTCTTTTAAATTTATTTTACATTGTGTATATTTATATAAAGCCTACAACATTGATTAGAGGATTTGTATTAGTTCATTCTTACATTGCTATAAAGAAATACCTGAGACTGGGTAATTTATAAAGAAAAGAGGTTTAATTGGCTCACAGTTGTGCAGGCTGTACAGGAGGCATAGTTGCTTGTGCTTCTGGGGAGGCCTAAGGAAGATTCCAATCATGGTGGAAGGCAAAATGGGAGTGAAGCATCTCACATGGCAGGAGCAGGAGCAAGAGAAAGTGCGGGGGGGAGGTGGCACACGCTTTCAATCAACCAGATCTTGTGAGAACTTACTATTACAAGAACAGCACCAAGGGGATGGTGCTAAACCATTTATGTGAAATTCAGCCTCATAATCCAATAACCTACCACTAAGTGCCACCTCCAACATTGGTTATTACAGTTTGACATGATATTTGGGCAGGGACAAAGATCCAAATCACATCATTCCTCCCCTGCCCTTCCCAAATCTCATGATCTTCTCACATTGCAAAATACAATCATGTCTTTCTAATAATACCCAAAGTCTGAACTTATTCCAGCATTAACTCAAAAATCCAAATTCTAATCTGATACAAGGCAACTCTCTCGCACCTATGAACCTGTAAAATCATAAACAAGTTAGTTACTCCCAAGATACAATGGGGGAATAGTTATTGAATAAATACTTTCATTCTAAAAGGGAAAAGTAGGCCAAAAGAAAGGGGCTGCAAGCCCCATATAAGTCTAAAACCCAGCAGGGAAGTAGTTAAGTCTTAAAGGTCAAAAATAATCTCCTTTAATTTCATGTCCCAAATTCAGGGCCCACTGATGCAAGGGGTGGGCTGCCAAGGCCTTGGGCAGCTCCACACCTGTGGCTTTTCAGGAATCACACACACAGTTGATCTCAAGGTCTGACATTGTGTGCCTGCAGCTCTTCCAGGTGAGAGTGCAAGTTGTTAATGGATCTATAATTCTGGGGTTTGGAAGACAGTGCCCTCCTTCTCACAGCTCCACTATACAGTACCCCAGTGGGGACTATGTGTTGGCCTCCAACCCCACATTTCCCATCTGCAGTACCCTAGTAGAAGTTATCCTTGAGGACTCTGCCCCTGCAACAGGCTTCTTCTGCATGAGCACTCAGCCTTTTTCACACATCTGAAATCTAGGCAGAGGTGCCCAAGCTTCAACTCTTGTGCTCTGTGCACCTATAGGCTTAACACCATGTTGAGGCACCAAGACATACGGATTGCACTCTCTGAAGCAGTGGTCCAAGCTGTACCTGGGCCCCTTGGAGCCATACCTAAAGTTGGAGCAGCTGGGAAGCAGGGAGCAGTGTCTTGAGGCTGCACAGTGCATAGGGGCTCTGGTCTTGACCCAGGAAACCATTCAGTCATCATAGACCTCTATGCCTGTGATGGGACAGGATGCCATGGAAATGCCTTCTGGGCTTTTTCCCCACTGTCTTGGCTATCTGCACTTGCCTCCTTTTCAGCTATTCAAATTTCTGCGGCCTTCTTGAATCCCACCCCAGAAAATTGTGTTTTCTTATCTACCACAAAGCCAGGCTGCAAATTGTTCAAACTTTATGCTCTGCCTCCCTTTTAAATATAAATTCCAGCTTTAGGTCATTTATTTGCTCACACATATGAGAGCATAGGTTGGTAGAAGCAGCCAGATCACATATTAAATGCTTTGCTGCTTAGAAATTTCTTCTGACAGATAACCTAAATCATCTTTCTCAAGTTTAAAGTTTCACAGATCCCTAGGTAAGGGGCACAATGCAGCCAAGTTCTTTGCTAAGGCAAAATAAAACTGACCTTTGCTCCAGTTACAAATAAGTTCCTCATTTCCATCTGAAACCTCATCAGCCTGGGCTTCACTGTCTATATCTCTATCAGCATTTTGATCACAGCCATTCAACCAGTCTCTAGGAAATTGCAAACTTGCCCTCATTTTCCTGTCTTCTTCTGAGCCCTCCAAACTCTTCCATCCTCTATCCATTACCCAGTTCCATAATTGCTTCCACATTTTCAGGTATATTTATAGCAATGCCCACCCATTGGTGCTATTTTCTTGTATTTGTTCATTCTTACATCACTATAAAGAAATACCTGGGACTGGGTAATTTATAAAGAAAAGAGGCTTAATTGGCTCATGGTTCTTCAGGAAGCATAGAAACTTCTGCTTCTCGGGAGACCTCAGGAAGCTTACAATCATGGCATAAGGAAAAGGAGAAAGTCTTCTCAAATGGTGGGAGCAGGAGCAAATGAGATAAGGGGTAAGGTACCAAACATTTTCAAACAACCAGATCTCATGAGAACTCACTATCACAAGAAAAGCACCAAAGGAATGATGTTAAACCATTCATAAAAATCCACCTCCATGATCCAATTATCTCCCACCAGGCCCCACCTTCAACATTGGGGATCAAAATTTAACAGGGACAAAGATTCAGACCATATTAGGAGGAAATATATAATCTATAGCTTGAAATAAAAAGAAGGGACTTTGTTTCATAATTTAATGTGAAAATATTTTCCCTCCCAAGTTAAGAAGGTATATGTTTATGTTATAAAGTTTACATTGACTCTGAAGTTATTAAGATATGGTAGGATCTGGGTTGGGAATTTCATCAATTCTATCAAAAACAGAAAAAAAAGAGTGAATTGATTTCACTTGATTTCACAAACTCCATTCTCTATCTCAGTGAAACCCTGTGCAATTACAAACATGATATGTGAAAATTACAAGTGGTGACAATTGCAATGAAAGAATAGAAGAGTTTAGGTTAACATGAGAGGTAGAGTCTGGAGGTTCTGAAATTTGAATAAAGACACTCAGACTTTCCAATTTTTTGTGTGGCAGGTAAAAAACTTTGAATCCAGTTCTCCCATTTACATCATAAGAAAAAAGGTGAACAGACTAAAAATCAACTCTTCTTGGACTTCTCATAGAAATAAAGTTATAGAAACAACTACTAACGACCAAATTTAAGAATCAGGCAGGCAAATAGTCACAACTTACCTAAACAGTAAACAAGAATAGAAAACCCCATGGGAACCAGTACCAGAGGAAAATAAACCTAAACTGTAATTGACAAATTGCTGAAGTCTCGAAGTGAACAAATTTGAGAGTTAAACACTCCAGGTAAGCATGTCTTGGGGAGGACCTTGTACTTCAGTAAGTTTGAGCTTCATAAGTCCTACCAGGTTCTCACAGTGAAGATGGATGAAAAATCCCTCTTACTTCTGGCAAGGAGTAGGGGGGAATATAGCCACCTTTAATAATCACCAGAGTATTCTGTATTCTTTTCTTCTTAACAAGGCTTGTACCCAAGGGAAACTATTTTAGAAGAGCCCATCTTAGTATGCTTTTAACAGAGCCTAACCAATCTAGAGGAGTGAAAATGCCCAATTTTAGATCACTCGAGCTTTGCAATTTTACCCTAAGGGATAAACAAAACAAAATGAAACTGACAGGCCCTTGTGAAGGCCATAGCCTTGGAACAGAGGCTAACTGAAGCATTGACTAATCTCAATTATTTTGGATGCTAAACAGTTTCAGATATATGATTTACAAGTAATCTCTCCAAATCTATTGCCTGCCATTTCTTTTTATTCCTTTGCTGTGCAGAAGCTTTTTACTTTCATGTGGTCCCACTTGTTTATTTTTGCTTTTGTTGCCTGTACTTTTAGTGTGATACCCAGGAGTATTTCTTCAATGTCTTTCTCTAGCAGAATTATGGTCTCAGGTTTTATGTATAGTTCTTTATTCTACTTTTAGTTGATTTCTGCATATGGTGTAAGAGTTATTCTTTTACATGTGAATATCCAATTTCCACAGGCCATTTATTAAAGAGAATATCCTTTCCTCATTTTGTCTTCTTGGTACTCTTGTCAAAAATTAATTGCGTATATATGCTTGGATATACTCCTGAGTTCTGTATTGTGTTTCACTGGCCTATGTGTCTGTTTTTATGTCAGTACCATATTACTTTGATTACTATAGCTTTGTTATACAATTTGACATCAGAAAGTGTAGTGCCTCCATGTTTGTTTGTTTTTTCCTCAAGATGGCTTTGGTTATTCAGAGTCTTTTATGATTGAATTTTAGAATTTTTAAATTTATTCCTGTGATGAATGCCAGAAAATGAAACTCAGCACCTCACACAGATATTTACATTCCCATTTTTATTACAGCATTATTCACAGTAGCCAAGATACAGAAACAACCTAAGTGTCCATCAATGGATGGATGGATAAAGCCATTGTGGTATACAGTAATACCGTGTTATATTGTGCTGTTTTATTGCACTTCACAGTTATTTTGTTTTTCACAAATTGAAGTTTTTTGGCAACCCTGCATCAAACAAGATTATTGGCATTATTTCTCCAACAGCATGTTGTCACTTAATGTGTCTGTGTCACATTTTGAAAATTCTCACAATATTTCAAAATTTTTATTTTTATGTCTTTAACGGTGATCTCTGATTGGTGAACTTTGATTTTACTTTTGTAATTATTTGGGGTTCCACAAGCCACACCCATATAAGACTGCAAATTAGATTGATAAATATTGTGTGTGTCCTGACTGTTCCACTCACTGGCCATTTTTCCATCTCTCTCTCTCTGAAGACAGGCCTCCCTGTTCCCTAAAACACAACAATGTTGAAATTATGCCAGTCAATAACCCTGCAATGACCCCTAAGTGTTAAAGTGAAAGGAAGAGTTGTACATTTCTCATTTTCAATCAAAAGCTTAAAATAATTAAGCTTAGTAAGGAAAGGATGTCAAAAGCCACAATAGGCTGAAAGTTAGGCCTCTTATGTCAGACATCCCAGTTGTGATTGCAAAAGAAAAGTTATCGAAAGAAATAAAGTGTGTTATTCCAGTGGACATATTAATGGCAGGAAAGCAAAACAGGATTATTGCTGATATTGAGAAAGTTTTAATGGTCTCGATCAGTGGTCCCCAACCTTTTTGGCATCAGGGACTGGTTTTGTGGAAGACAATTTTTCCATGGATGGGGGTGAGGCAATGGTTTCAGGATGAAACTGTTCCACATCAAATCATCAGGCATTAGATTCTCATAAGGAGCACACAACCTAGATCCCTCACATGTACACTTCACGATTGGGTTCACACTCCTGTGAGAATCTAATGCCAATGCTGATCTGACATGAGGCAGAGCTCAGGCAGTAATGCTTGCTGGCCCACAGCACACTTCCTGCTGTGCAGCCCGATTCCTAACAGGTCGCAGACCAGTACCGTTCTGTGGCCAGGGAGTTGGGGACCCCTTATCTAGATAAAATATCATAGTAGCCACAACAATTTCCTTAACTCAAAGCCTAATTCAAAGGAAGGCCGTAACTCTCTTCAATTCTGTGAAGGCAGAGAGACATGAGAAAGCTGTAGCCGAAGAGTTTGAAGCCAGCATAGGTTGGCACATGAGGTTTAAGTAAAGAAGCCCCCTTCATAACACAAAAGGGCAAGGCAAAGCAGCAAATGCTGATGTAGAAGCCGTAGCAAGTTATCCAGAAGACCTAGTTAAGATCATTGATGCATGTGGCTACACTAAACAATATATTTTCAGTGTAGACAAAATACCTTTCCACTGGAAGAAGATACCACCTAGAATTGTTATAGCTAAAGAGGAGAAGACAGTGCCTGGCTTCAAAGCTTCAACAACCAGGCTGATTCTGTGTTTAGAGGCCAATGCACCTGGTGATTTCCAGTTGAAGCCAATGCTCATTTATCATTCTGAAAATCCTAAAGACCGTAAGAATTATGCTAAATCTACTCTGCCTGTGCTCTATAAGTGGAACAGGAAAGCCTGAATGACAGCACATTTGTTTAAAGCATGGTTTAATGAATATTTTAAGCCCACTGTTGAAACCTATTGCTCAGAAAAAACATTCCTTTGAAAATATGATTGCTTATTGGCAATGCACCTGACCACTCAATAGCTCTCATGGTGATATACAATGAAACTAATGTTGTTTCATGCCTGTTAGCACAACATCTATTCTGCAACCTATGGATCAAAGAATTATTCCAACTTTCAAGTCTTATTATTTAATAAATATATTTTATAAGTCTATAGCTACCATGAATAGTGATTCCTATGATGGATTTGGGCAAAGTAAATGGAAAACCATCAGAGAAATGCAAATCAAAACTGCAATGAGATATCATTTCACCTCAGTTAAAATGGCTTTTGTCCAAAAGACAGGCAGTAACAAATGCTGGCTAGGATGTGAAGAAAAGGGAATCCTCATACACTGTTGGTGGGAATGTAAATTAGTACAACCACATTAACAACAGTTTGGAGGTTCTAAAAAAAACTAAAAATAGACCTACCATATGATCCAGCAGTCCCACTGCTATGTATACACACAAAGGAAAAGAAATCAGTATATCAAAGAGATATCTGCACTCCCATATTTATTTCAGCACTATTCACAATAGCCAAGATTTGGAAGAACCTTAGTGTCCCTTAACAGATGAACAGATAAAAAAAATATGGTACATACACACAATGAAGTACTATCCAGCCATAAAAAATAATGAGATCCAGTCATCGGCAATAACATGTATGGAACTGGAAATTATTATGTTAAGTGAAATTAACCAGGCATAGAAAGGAAAACTTTCCATGTTCTCACTCATTTGTGGGAGCCAAAAATTAAAACAATTGAACTGATGGAGACCATGAGTAGAATGATGTTAACGAAAGACTGGGAAGGGTAATAAAGGGGTAGTGAAAGTGTGGATTGTTAATAAGTACAAAAACAAATAGAAAGAGTAAATAAAATCTAGTGTTTGATAGCAGAACAGTCTGACTATAAGCAATAATAATTTGATTGTACATTTACAAATAATTAAAAGAGTGTAATTGGATTGTTTTAAACACAAAGGATAAATGCTTGAGGTGATGGAGACCCCATTTACCCTAATGTGATTATTATGAATTGTATTCCTGTATCTATCGGGGGAAATTCACCCCTGATATTTCACGTAGGTTCTTTTCTATTTTCCCTAAGTGTCAGCCGGTCTGAGAAACAAAAGGAAAGAATACAAAAGAGAGAAATTTTAAAGCTGGGTGTCCGGGGGAGACATCACATGTCGGCAGGTTCCGTGGTGCCCCACAAGCCGCAAAACCAGCAAGTTTTTATTAGTGATTTTCAAAAGGGGAGGGAGTGTACGAATAGGGTGTGGGTCACAGAGATCACATGCTTCACAAGGTAATAAAATATCACAAGGCAAATGGAGTCAGGGCGAGATCACAGGACCACAGGACTGGGGCAAAATTAAAATTGCTAATGAAGTTTCGGGCATACATTGTCATTGATAACATCTTATCAGGAGACAGGGTTTGAGAGCAGACAACTGGTCTGACCAAAATTTATTAGGCAGGAATTTCCTTGTCCTAATAAGCCTGGGAGCACTACGGGAGACTGGGGCTTATTTCATCCTACCGCTGCAACCATAAAAGACAGCTGTTCCCAAAGCGGCCATTTCAGAGGCCTCCGCTTAGGGATGCATTCTCTTTCTCAGGGATGTTCCTTGCTGAGAAAAAGAATTCAGCAATATTTCTCCTATTTGCTTTTGAAAGAAGAGAAATATGGCTCTGTTCTGCCCGGCCCACAGGCAGCCAGAGTTTAAGGTTATCTCCCTTGTTCCTTGAACATTGCTGTTATCCTGTTCATTTTTCAAGGTGCCCAGATTTCATATCATTTAAACAATTTGTGCAGTTAACACAATTAGCACAGGGTCCTGAGGCGACATTCATCCTCAGCTTACGAAGATGACGGGATTAAGAGATTAAAGTAAAGACAGGCATAGGAAATCACAAGGGTAGTGATTGGGGAAGTGATAACTGTCCATGAAATCTTCACAATTTATGTTCAGAGATTGCAGTAAAGACAGGCGTAAGAAATTATAAAAGTATTAATTTGGGGAACTAATAAATGTCCATGAAATCGTCACAATTTATGTTTTTCTGCCATGGCTTCAGCCAGTCCCTCCGTTTGGGGTCCCTGATTTCCCGCAACATGTATCAAAATATCTCAGGTACTCATTAATATATACACCTACTACATACCCATAAAAATTAAAAATAAAAAAATTAGACCAAAAGGAAAACTTTTGGGAAGCATTCACTATTCTGGATGCCATTAGAAACATTCAGAATTCATGGGAGAAGGTCAAAATATTAATGTTAAGAGTAGTTTGAAAAAAAAGTTGATTCCAACTCTCATGGATGACTTTGAGGGGTTCAAGATGTCAGTGGAGAAAGTAACTCTAGATAGTGTGGAAATAAAATAAGAGCTAGAATTAGAAGTGTAGCCTGAAAATATGATTGCATTGCTGCAATATCATGATATCAATATCATGCTTAGGTATCTGATCATCTGTTCAAGTTTTATCATGATATTGCAGCAAATAAAGTGGTGACTTGAGATGTCATCTACTCCTGGTGAAGGTACTGTGAACACTGTTTAAATGGCATCATAGGATTTAGTATTTTCTTTGAATTTAATGGGTAAAGCATTGACAGGTTTTGAGAGGATTAACTCCAATTTTGATAGAAGTTCTACTATGGGTAAAATGTTATAAAACAGCATCTCATGCTACAGAGAAACTGCAGTGAAAGGAAAAGTCAATCAATGTGGCAAACTTATTGTTTTCTTATTTTGCCACAGACATCCTAGCCTTCAGCAACCACCATCCTGATCAGTAAGCAACCAGCAACATCAAAGCAATACTCTCCACCAGTAAAAAGATTTTGATTCATTAAAAGCTCAAGTGATTATTAAAATTATTTAGCAGCAAAATAATTTTTATGTAAGGTATGTACCTTGTATGTTTAAACATAATGGTATTGCGCACTTAATAGACTACAGCATAGTGTAAACATAACTTTTGTATGCACTGGGAAAGCAAATGTTTTTGTTCTTTATCATAATATTTACTTCATTGTGGTGGTCTGGAATAAAGCCTAAAATATCTCCAAGGTATTCCTATTTATATAATGGAATATTATTCAACCTTAATAAAGGAGTTTCTGCCTTTTGCAACAACATAGATAAAGCCAAAGGACATTATTCTAAGTGAAATAGACAAACCTGGAAGGACAAATACTGCAAATACTGCACAATCTCATTTATATGTGAAATCTAATAACAGAAAATACATAGAAAATGACAGTAAAACAGTGGTTACTGGGGGAAGGGAGGAGGAGGAAATAGGGAAATGTAAGTCAAAGACCATGAAGTTTTATTTATGGAGGCAGATAATCTAGAGATTTAATGTGCAGCATGAGAACTATAGTTAAAAATATGGTATTGTATGGTGGAGGTTTGCTAAGATACTAAAATTTCAGTGCTTGAACCACCAAAAAGATGACAAAATATGTGAGATGATGGGTATATTAATTTGCTTGACTGTAGTAACCATTTCACTATGTATAGGTGTATGAAAACATCATGTGTGTACCTTAAATTTATATGCTAAAATAAATGTCACCTAATAAACTGAGCATTAGATAATAGCAAAAAAGTCTGACTAATTGTATGACTATACAAAATTTTACTTCTTCCAACACTTTAGCACTACACACATAGGCTCCTGATTAATAATTGTGGAATACAATAGGAAAAAAAAACTGTCCCTTGCTGACAATATTTAAGAAGACTCTAGAGAAACCAACAGATAATCAGAAAGGCAAAACAAGGATATCAGAGGAAATTTTAGCCTCTGAGACCTACAGCTAGAGTAAACAGTAAACATTAACTTAATAAACATAAAATGTTGCACTAGAGACCTATTTATTTTCCTTAGTACATCATGTCCAGCTTGTAACAACAATTACAGGGCAAGGTAAGCGATTAAAAAAAGCACACACAGTTAAAAGAGACAAAGCAAACTTCAGAACCAGACTCAGATATGGCAGATATTTTGGAAATGTCAGACTGAAAAATTAAGAAAAGAAAATATCAGACTGAAATATCAGACCTATAATTAATATGCTAAGGGTGCTAGTGTAAAAGTGGACAACAGGCATAGAGGATGAGTAACATAAACAAAGAGATGCAAACTCGAAGAAAGGACCCAAAGGAAATGCTAGGAATAATAAACACCATAACGGAAATGAAGAATGTTTTAGGTACACTCGTCAATGGACCGGATGCAGTGGAGAAAACCATAAGTGAGCTTTAAAAACTATCAATAGAAACTTCCAAAACTGAAATGTGAGGAGAAAAATAAATGGAAAAGAATATTCAAGGACTGCCAGATGGTTATATGAAGTATAACATATACGTACAGAGAATATCAGAAGAAGAAAGAGAGAAACAAAATATTTGAAGCAACAATAACTGAAAATGTGCCAAAATTAATAATGGACTCTAAACTAGAGGCCCAAGAAGTTTCAGAGAGCATCAAGCAAGATAAGTACACAAAACAAAACAATGATGCCTAAGCAGGTTAAATAAAAACTGCAGAAAATCAAAGACGAGGAAAAAATTTGAAAGAAAACAGAGGGAAAACAAACTAGTCATGTAGCTTAAAGAACTAGAAAAACAAGGACAAGCTAAACCTAGAATTGATAGAAGAAAGTAAATAATAAATCTCTGAGCAGAAAAAAAAATAGAAACTGGAAACAATTAAAAAATCAATAAAATGTAAAGTTGACTTTCTTGAAAAATAAAATTGAAAAACTACTGGCTAGACTAAAAAAAAAAGAGAAAAGACCCAAATAAATACAATCAGAGATGAAAAAAGAGACACTACCACTGATACCACACAAATACAGAGGATCAAAGGAGACTATTATGAATAACTATGCCAACAAATTTGAGAATACAGAAGAAATGGATAAATTCCTGGATACATACAAATTACTGTGATTAAATTGCGAAGTAATAGAAAACCTGCATAGACTAATAATGAGTGAGGAAATTGAGCTAATAATAAAAAGTCTTCCATCAAAAAAAAAAAAAGTCCTGATGACTTTTTGAATGTTTTTGGTCCACAGTTGGTTGAATACATGGATGTGAAACTTATTGAGGTGGAGGACTGACTGTACTCAATTACAACCAAAAACAAGCAAAAAACAAACAAAACCACAGAAACAAAGTGGAAGACTGAAAAGTAGACCCACCCTCAACCTGAACATCGACCAACCACCACTCACAAACATGTACAGAGGGTGCAAATACTGCCACTGGCATGAAAACATGCAAAGTAATTGTCAGGGGAACCCCATCTCCCTGAGCCATGATGTCAACTACAGCTACCACTGTGAAAAGGCCAGCCACTGCTGTGAAGGAAGCTGGCACCCTGGCACCACTAGCTGGCACATAGAGGCTGGCACCCGGGCAGCTACTAGCACCCTGACTCAGCCAACAAGCATTACCACACCATGCTGCAGCTGCAGTTGCTACTAGCATGCAGGAACAAGGACAGGTCCCACTTCCAGAGCATTGTGAACAGCAAGCCAAGAGAACAGCAGGTTTATAACCTCAAGGGGCCAGAACAAAGCAGGGGCCTAATACCAGTTTCCCAGAGTTAGAGCATGCAGTTCAAAAGTCCTGAGTTAAACCTTGCCCCCTAAAATCTTCCAGAAATGAAGCAAGTCAATTGAACCCATCTTATACCACAATCAAACCCCAAGGTCATCAAATAGGATAAAAGAAAAAAAAAACACATCCAAAGGACAGAAAATTCAAAGATTGAAGGAACATCAGCCCACAAAGATTAGAAAGAGCCAGTGCAAGAACCCTGACAAATAAAAAAGCCAGAGTGTCTTCTTTCCTCCAAATGACAGCACTGGTTCTCCAGCAAGCGTTCTTAGCTGAGATGGCTAAAATAACAGAAATAAAATTAAAAATATAGATAGGAACAAAGATCATCAAGATCCAGGAGAACATTGAAACCCAATTTAAGGAAGCTAAGAGTCAAAATAAAAAGATACAGGAGCTGATAGATGAAATCACCAGTCTAAAAAAAAATGTAACTGAACTGATAGAGCTGAAATACACACTATAAGAATTTCATAATGCAATCACAATCATTAACAGCAGAACAGACCAAGCTGAGGAAAGAATCTCAAAGCTTGGAGACGGGCTTTCTGAAATACAACATCAAGACAAGAATAAAGAAAAAAGAACAAAATGGAACGAACAGAACCTCTGTGAAATATGTGATTATGTAAAGGAACCAAATCTATGACTCATAAGCATCCCTGAAAGAGATGAGGAGGATGGAAGTAACTTGAAAACATATTACAGAATATAATCCATGAGAAAATCCCAAACATAGCTATAGAGGACAACTTCAAATTCAGGAAATGCAGAGTACCCCAGTAAAGTACTTCACACACACAAAAAATCATCCCCAAGACACATAATCGTCAGATATTTCTAGGTCAAGATGAATTTTAAAATGTTGAAAGCAACTAGAGAGAAAGGACAAGTTCACCTACATGGATCCCCATCAGTCTAACAGTGGACGTCTCACAAAAACCCCTACAAGTCAAGAGATTAGGGGCCAATGTTCAACATTCTTAAAGAAAGAAATTCCAACAAAGAATGCAATATCTGGCAAAATTAAGCTTTATAAGCAAAAGAGAAATAAGAGCCTTTCCAAACAAGCAAATGCTGAGGAAATGTGTTACCACCAGACCTCCCTTACAAGAGGTCCTGAACAAAGCACTAAATATGGACAAGAGAGACTGTTACCAGCCTCTACAAAAGCACACGTGAGTACACATGCCAGTGACACTATAAAGCATATGCACAAACAGTTTGCATAATAACCAGCTGACATCATGATGATGGGATCATATTCATACGTATCAATACTAACCTTCAATATAAATAGGCTAAATGCCCCAGTTGAAAGACACAGAGTGGCAAACTGAATAAAAAAACAAAGACTCATTGCTATGCTGTCTTTAACATACCCGTATCACATGCAATGACACCCAAAGGCTCAAAATGAGGGGATGGAGAAAAATCTACCAGGCAAATGGAAAACAGAAAAAATGAGGGGTTGCCATCTTAATTTCAGGAAAAAAACAGACTTATAACCAACAAAGATCAAAAAAGAAAAAAAAAGGCATTATGTAATGGTAAATGGTTTGATTCAACAAGAAGAGTTAATTATCCCAAATATATATGTGCACCAACACAGGAGCACCCAGATTCATTAAGCAAGTTCTTAGAGACCTTCAAAGAGACTTAGACTCACAAGATGACAGTGGGAGACCTCAACACCCCACTGACAGTATTAGACAGATCGCTAAGGCAGAAAATTAACAAAAATATTCAGGTCCTAAACTTAGCATTGGGTCAAATGAACCTGATAGTCATATACAGAAATCTCCACCCAGATATAAGAGCATACACATTATTTTCATCACCACATGGCACATACTCTAAAATAGACCACACAATGAGACATAAAACAATCCTCTGCAAATTCAAAAAGATCAAAATTATACCAACTATTCTCTTGGACCACAGTGTAATAATATTAGTAATCAAGATTATCAAAATTGTTTTAAACCATACAATTACATGGAAATTAAATCCCCTGTTTCTGAATGACTTTTATGTAAATAACTAAATTAAGGCCAAAATCAAGAAATTCTTTGAAAACAATGAGAACAAAGATACAACATACTAGAATCTTTGGGGCACAGCAAAGGCAGTGTTAAAAAAGAAATTTATAACACTAAATGCCCACAATAAAAAATTAGAAAGATTTCAAATTAACAACCTAACATCACAACTAAAAGAACTAGAGAAGCAAGAGCACACTAACACCAAAGCTTGCCAAACTCAGAGCTAAAATGAACAAGACTGAGACCATTTAAATGATCGATACATCTAGTAGCTTCTTTTTTGAAAAAATTAATAGGATAGATTAAAAAGAAATTAATGCTAGCTAGATTAAGAAGAAAAGAGAGAGACTCCAAATAAACACAATCAGAAATGACAAAAGGTATATTACCACTAACCCAACAGAAATAAAAATAACCATCAGTGATTATTATGAATACCTCTATGCACACAAACTAGAAAATCTAGAAGAAATGAACAAGTTCCTGGACACATACACTCTCCTAAGTCTAAGCCAGGAAGAAATTGAATCCTTGAAAAGGCCATTAATGAGCTCCAAAACTAAATCAGTAATAAATTGCCTACCAACCCCAAAAGCCCAGGACCAGGTGGATTCACAGCCAAATTCTATCAGATGTACAAAGAAGAGCTGGTACCATTCCTACTGAAACTATTTCATAAAATTGAGGAGGGACTCCTCTCCCACTTATTTTGTGAAGCCAGCATAATCTTGATACAAAAACCTGGCAGAGCCACAGCAAAAAAGAAAACTTCGGGCCAATAACCTTGATAAACATTGATTCAAAAATCCTCAACAAAATACTGGCAAACAAAATGCAGCAACACATCAAAAACTAATTCACCATAATCAAGTAGGGTTTATCCCTGGGATGCAAGGCTGGTTCAATATAAGCAAATCAATAATTGTGATTCATCACATAAACAGAACAAAAGAAAACAGAAACACATGATCATCTCAATATATGCAGAAAAGACTTTCAATAAAATTCAACATTGCTTCATGTTAAAAACTCTCAATAAACTAGGTATTAAAGAAACATACCTCAAAAAAATAAGACCCATCTGTTACAGACACAGGGCTAACATCGTACTGAATGGGCAAAAGACGGAATCATTCCCCTTAAAAACTGGCACAAAACAAAGATAATCTCTCTCATCACTCCTATTTAACATAATATTGGAAGTCCTGTCCAGAGTAATCAGGAAAGAGAAATAAACAAATGGCATCCAAATAGGAAGAGAGGAAGTCAAGCTATCCCTGTTTACAGGTAATATGGTTCTATATTCCCCAAGCCCCATAATCTCTGCCCAAAAGCTCCTAGAGCTGATAAGCAACTTCAGTAAAGTTTTGAATTACAGAATCAACGTGCAAAAATCACTAGCATTCCTATACACTTACAACCAAGCAGAGAGCCAAATTAAGAACACAATCCCATTCACAATTGCCACAAAAAGAATAAAAACCTAGGAATACAGCTAAGCGGGGAGGTGAACGATCCCTACAGTGAGAATTACAAAAAAATTGCTAAAAGAAATAATCAGAGATAACACAAATAAATGGAAAAATGTTCCGTACTCGTGTATAGGAAGAAACAATATTATTAAAATGGCCTTCCTGCTCAAAGCAATGTATAGGTTCAATGCTATTTCTATCAACCTATCAATGATATTCTTCACAGAACTGGAAAAAAAAAACTATTTTAAAATTCATATGGAACCAAAAAGCCAGAAGAGCCAGGGAAATCCCATGCAAAAAGAACAACACTGAAGACATTAGGCTACCCAACTTCAAACTATAATAAATGAATATAGCAACCAAAACAGCATGGTACTGGTACGAAAACAAACACGTAGACCGAAGGAACAGAATAAAGAACTTATAAACAAGACTGCACACCTACAACTGTCTGATCTTTGATAAAGTTTACAAAAGCAAGCAATGGGAAAATAATTCCCGTTCAATAAATGGTGCTGGGATAACTGGATAGCCACTTGCAGAAGATTGAAAACTAGACCCCTTTTTTATATCATATACAAAATCTGCCTGAAATGGATTAAAGACTTAAATGTAAAACTCGAAACTATAAAAACCATGGAAGATTACCTAGGCAATATTATTCTGGACATAGGAACAGACAAAGATTTCATGATGAAGATACCAAAAGCAATTGCAAAAAAAAGTAAAAAATTGACAAATGGGATCTAATTATACTGAAGAGCTTCTGCACAGAAAAACAAACTATCAACAGAGTAAGCACACAACCTACAGAATGAGAGAAAATGTTTGCAAACTATGCATCTGACAAAGGTCTAATATCTAGCATCTATAAGGCACTTAAACAAATGTGCAAGAAGAAAAACAAGCAACCTATTAAAAACTGGACAAAGGACATCGACACTTTTTTAAAAGAAGACACACATGTAGCCAAAAGGCATACGGTGAGAAACTCAACATCACTGATCATTAGAGAAATGCAAATCAAAACCACAATGAGATACCATCTCACACCAGTCAGAATGGCTATTATTGATAAGTAAAAAAATAGGCTGGGTGCCGTGGCTCACGCCTGTAATCCCAACACTTTGGGAGGCCAAGGAGGGCGGATCATGAGGTCAGGAGACGGAGACCATCCTGGCTAGCACAGTGAAACCCCGTCTCTACTAAAAATACAAAAAATTAGCCAGGCATTGTGGCGTGCGCCTGTCGTCCCAGCTGCTCCGGAGGCTGAGGCAGGAGAATGGCCTGAACCTGGGAGGCGGAGCTTGCAGTGAGCCGAGATTGCGCCACTGCACTCCAGCCTGGGCAACAGAGCGAGACTCCATCTTAAATAAATAACAGATGCTGAAAAGGTTGTAGAGAAAAGGGAACATTTACACACTTTTGGTAGGAGTGTAAACTGGTGCAACTATTGTGGAAAGCAATGTGGCCATTCCTCAAAGACTTGAAAACAGAACTACTGTTCGACCCAGCAATCTCATTTCTGGGTATACACCCAAAGGAATATAAATCATTCTATCATAAAGACACATGTACACATATGTTCATTGCAGCAATATTCATAATAGCAAAGACACGGAATCAACCTAAATACCCATCAAAGGTAGACTGGATAAAAAAAATATGGTACATAAAAACCATGACATACTATGCAGCAATACAAAATAATGAGATCATGTCCTTTGCAGGAACATGGATGGAGTTGGAAGGCATTACTTTTAGCAAACTACCAAAGTAATAGAAAGCCAAATATCGCATGTTCTCACTTATATGTGGAGCTAAATGATGAGAATACATGGACACAAAGAGGGGAACAACAGACACTGGAGCCCACCTGAGGGTGGAGGGTGGGAGGAAGTAGAGGAGCAGAAAAAGTATCTATTGAGTACTATGATTAGTACTTTGTTCACAAAATAATCTGCACACCAAAACCCTGTAACATGAGTTTACCTATATTACAAACCTGCACTTGTATCCCTGAACTTAAAATAAAAGTTTCTTTAAAAAGCAAAAGACAAAAAACAACAAATCACAAGAAAACAAATAGAAAACTGGAAGAAATATGATATTAATACAAATATGTCAACAATCACTTCAAATGTCAGTGATGTATGTGTATATATATATACACATTATTGACAATTATATCATTAAAATGTATATCATATATATTGATAAATATACCAATTAACAACCAGAAACTGTCATTATGGATCAACAAAAGACATCTCAATTATATGTTATCTACAAGAAACTCACTTTAAATATAAACACACAAGGGAAACAGTAATTGATTTAGAAAGAAGTATCCTGCTGAGACTAATCAAAAGAAAGCTGGAGTAGCTATATTAATTTTAGACAATGCCAACTTTAGAACAAGAAAAATTATTAGGGATAAAGGGGACATTACAAAAATAATGACAGGGTAAATTCTTCAAAAAGACATAACAACCATTAATGTCTGTGTACCTAACAACAGAAAATCAAAATTTATAATGCAAAAACTGGTAGAAGTTAAATAAATACATTCCCTATTATAGCTGCAGATTTCATACTCCTCAATCAGTACTTGGTAGATCCAGCAAGCAGAAAATCAGTAAGGATAGGGTTGAACTGAACAGTAGCATCAAATAACTGGTTATACTAGAAAACTATAGGATACTATATCCTGAATCAGCAGAATAAATATTCTACCCAAGCTCACGTGGAACAGTCACCAAGACAAGACAAATTCAGAACATAAAACATACTTTAACACATTTGAAAGTATAGTAATCATTAAAAAATGGTGTTAGACCACAATGGAATTAAGCAAGAAATCAAAAGCCAAAAGATAACTAGAAAACCAGAAAATAATGGCAGATTAAACACACACTTCTAAATAACACATAGGTCAAGAAGAAATCTCAAGAGAAATTTCAAAAATAGTTTAAACTAAATGAATATGAAAATAAAACCTATCAAAATTTGTGGGATGAAGCAAAAGCAGTGCCTAGATGGAAATATATTGCACTGAAACAATATTTTATAAAAGGGAAAAGTCTAAACTCAATAATTTAAGATTCTACTATAGAAACTTAGAAAAGAAGAACAAATTATACCCAAAGTAAACAAAATAAAATAATCATTAAAAATAAAATAATAAGATTTGAAATAGGAAATCAGTAGAGAAAAACAAGAGAAGTAAAATCTGTTTTTTTGAAAAGTTCAATAGAATTAACAAGACTCCAGCTAGCCTAAGAAGAAAGGAGAAGACACAAATTAATAATATCAGAAATGAAACAGGAGCTATCACTACTGATCCTATGAACATTATTAGAAGGATAATGAAGGAATACTATGAAAAACTCTATGGCCACAAATTTCATAGTCTAGGTGAAATAGATAAATTTCTTAATAGACACACTCTACCAAAACTCACAGGAGAAAAGCAATATGAGCAGCCCCAAATTTATTAAATATATTGAAGCAAAAATTGATAAAACGCAAAAACAGAAAGCAGCAAATGCAAATGTGTTAAATTCTACCAAATATTTAAGGTAAAAATTATACTGATTCCTTACTGTCTTTTTCAGAAAATAGAAGCAGAGAGACTACTTCCTAATTCTATAAGGCCAGGATTATCCTAATACCAAAGTCAAATATTACCCTAATACCAAAGCCAGCTGAAGACATTAAAAAAGGAAAACCAAATACCAATATATCTCATAATTATAAATGCAAAAATCCTTAACAAATATTGGCAAATAAAATATAACAATATATAAAAAAATTACATGCCACAGTCAGTGTGATTTATTCCAGGTATGAATGGCTAGTTCAACCTTCAAAATTCAACTAATGTAATCCATCATATCAGTTACCCTAAAAAGAAAAATTATACAATAATATCAATAGATGCAGAAAAAGCATTTGACAGAATCCAACACCATTTATGATAAAAAAAATTGGCAAACTAGAAATATAGGAAAATTTATTCAACATGATGAAGAATATCTACAGAAAATAAAACTAGCACCAACATCATAATTAATAGTAAAAAATTAGATGCTTTCCTGCTATATCAGGAACAAATCAAAGATATTCACTCTCTCCTCTCCATTCAACATGTACTGGAAGTCTTAGCTCATGCAATAAGCGAAGAAAAGGACTTAAAAATGTATAAAGATTGAGAAGGAATGGAAATGAAAACACATTCCATGTTGATGAATAGGAAGAATCAGTATTGTAAAAATGGCCATACTGCCCAAAGCAATTTATAAATTCAATGTTATTCCCATTAAACTATCACTGAGGTTCTTCACAGAATTACAAAAAACTATTTTAAAATTTATATGAAAGCAAAAAAGATCCCAAACAGCCAAGACTATCATAAGCAAAAGAAAATAAAGCTGGAGACATCATGCTATCTGACTTCCAACTATACTACAAGGCTACAGTAACCAAAACAGCACGGTACTGGTACCAAAACAGACATATAGACCAATGGAACAGAATAGATACCTCAGAAATAAGACCACACATCTACAACTATCTGATCTTCGACAAACCTGACAAAAACAAGCAATGGAGAAAGGATTCCCTATTTAATAAATGGTGTTGGGAAAACTGGCTAACCATATGCAGAAAAGTGAAGCTGGACCCCTTCTTTACAATTTATACAAAAATTAACTCAAGATGGATTAAAGACTTAAATGTAAAACCCCAAACCATAAAAACTCTAGCAGAAAATCTAGGCAATACCATTCAGGACATAGGCACGGGCAAAGATTTTATGATGAAATCACCAAAAGCAATTGCAATAAAAGCTAAAATTGACAAATGGGATCTAATTAAACTAAAGAGCTTCTGCACAGCAAAAGAAACTATCATCAGAGTGAATAGGCAACCTACAGAAAGTGAGAAAATTTTTGCAATCTACCCATCAGGCAAAGGTATAATATCCAGAATTTACAAGAAAGTTAAACAAATTTACAAGAAAAAACAAACAACCCCATCAAAAAGTGGTTAAAGGACATGAACAGAACAGACACTTGTCAAAAGAAGACACTTATGCAGCCAAGAAAAATGAATAAAAAGCTCAACATCACTGATTATTAGAGAAATTCAAATCAAAACTACAATGAGATACCATCTCACTCCAGTCAGAATGGTGACTATCAAAAAGAAAAAAAAAAAGATGCTGGTGAGGCTCCAGAAAAATCAGAATGCTTTTAACCTGTTGGATAAAGAAAATGTGGTACATATACACCATGGAATACTATGCAGCCATAAAAAGGAATGAGATCATGTCGTTTGCAGGGACATGGATGAAGCTGGAAGCCATCATCCTCAGCAAACTAAGACAGGAACAAAAAACCAAATACTGCATGTTCTTGCTCATAAGTGGGAGCTGAACCATGAGAACACATGGACACAGGGAGGGGAACAACACACACTGGGGCCTGTTGGTTGGGGACCTAGGAGGGAGAGAGCGTCAGGACAAATAGCTAATGCATGGGGGGCTTAATACCTAATACCTAGGTGATGGGTTGTTAGGTGCAGCAAACAATCATGGCACACATTTACCTATGTAACAAACCTTCACATTTGGCACATGTATCCCAGAACTTAAAATATATTTTTTTTTAAAAAGTAACTCAAAACAGACCGTAGACTTAAATATAAAATGAAAAACTATAATACACCTAGAAGTTAATACAGGAGAAAATCTAGGTAACTTTGGGTTTGGCAATGACTTCTTGGATATAACACCAAAACCGTAATTAAAAAAATATTGAGAAATCGATCTTCATAAAAATTGAATCTTCTGCTCTGCAAAGACACTGTTAAGAGAATGAAAATACAAGCTGCAGACTGATAAAAATCTTTGAAAAATATGTATCTGATAAAGGACTTACATAGAAAATATTTAAAGAACTCTTAAAACCCAATAATAGGAAATCAAACACCCAATTCGAAAATGGCCAAAAGGCCTGAAGAGATACCTCCTCAAAGATGATATATGAATAAAATAATCATATGAAAAGATGTCAAAAATCATATGGCATGAAAGAATCATAAAATAAAACAACAATGAGATATTAGTACAAACCTATTAGAATGGTGAAAATGTAGAACACTTTCAACAGCAAATGCTGGTGAGGATATATCCTATTTTATCCTACTGTAGAGCAATAGGGACACTCAATCATTGTTTGTGGGAATGCAAAATGGTTCACACAAAAGTCTGCACATGCATTTTTCTAGTAGCTTTATTAATAATTGCTTAAACTTGGAAGCAACCAAGATGTCTTTTAATAGGTGAATAGAAAATTAAATTATGGTACTTTCATTCAATGGAATGTAATGTGGAATATCAAGCCACAAAAAGACATGGAAATTTAAATGCATCTTGCTAAGTGAGAGAAGGTACTTTGAAAAAGCTACATGATATTAAATATATGTATGATATTAATTATATGACATTCTGGAAAAGGTAAACCTATGGAGATAGTGAAAAGATCAGAGGTAACCAGGGGTTCTGTGGGAAGGAGAAAATAATAGCTACTTCCTATGATACCGTAATGGTGGATACACATCATTTATACATTTGTCAAAACTCATAGAATACACAACACAAAGAGTGAACCCTAGTGTGAGTTATGAAGCATCTTTAAAAATAATGTATCAGTATTGAATCAGTTATAACAAATGTACTACACGAATGCAAGATATTAATAAGGGGGAAATTGGCAGAAGGTGGTAAAGGGTGAGATGGAGGGGTTAGGTGGTACATGATAATTGCACTTTTTGCTCAATTTTTCTGTAAACTTAAAATCCCAAAACAGAAAGCAAGTCTATTATTTCTTTTTTAAAATAGGACTCTGGATTTCAGTAGTGTGAGTAGTCGAAGGTTAAATAGTTGAAACAAATAAAGATTAGTCAATATAGCACACAACAAATAGAAAAAATAATCTGAGTCATTTACAAGTAGATCTCAAATCATTTTTATTCATTACTAACTCCTTATTTTACCCCATTCACTAACCCGTAATGAGGAAGTTTACAAAAAGTCATAAAAATCAAACTTATAATTTTTCCTTTTATGTTCAATAATTTATAGAGATCCCAAATTATGTAACACTTGGCCTGATACATTTTTACACAAATATTCTTATTTATATAGATCACGGAATATAGTTAAGTTGGTCAATATTCCCTTTTCTCTAATATTCTGGACAATAAGTAAAGTTTGAGAAGCTATTCTTGCTTCAAAATTATTTAAATTCAACTAAGAGAAAAAATTATAAAACAAATATAACTTATACATTTGAACTTCTTGGATAATGAAAATTCTTTGAGAGTTTTAGTGTCCTTTCACATTCAAGCCTTGTAAATTTATTGTAGTTAAGAACTCCACTCACTAGAAGTCTTGATGTGTTGATGCTATAAAGCCTATACTGGATGAATATTTATGATACTCATCTGCCTAAACTAGTTTAGAGAGAGTCTCACCTGAAGGCAAGGGTTCGACCATAAAGGCTATCAAAACAGCTCAGAATCCCAAATCCATATTGTTCCAATACAACAGATATTGATCTGAATTTGTGGGTTTTGTGGGTTAGAACAGAGGAAGAAACAACATTGTTGTGTCAATTTAAAAAATAAAAATTTGTTTCGACAGGTCTATTTTCCTTTAATTTATTTCTTTTCCTCCAGACACTTTCTTATTTCCTTTATTGAGTTTGTATGTGTAGCCCATGGGATAGAACTCCTTCCATCTGAAACTTCTTTAAAGGAAGACTTCGATGTCTCAGAAGCTCAATTAGATTTAAATTAATTTTTGAAAGTTGCTTGAGCATGTCAGAGCTCCCTAAACATCTTTTTAAATGAATTATTTGGTTATTTAAGCCAGGAGACAGAAAACAAAATGAATAGGAAAAAGAATACAACATTCTAAAAAAGAAATCTAACCTCATAAGATTACAAATAGTTTTTAGTGTCAATTCTTTATAAAAATTTGATATGAATCTCATATTATGCTTCTTAGCCTATGGCAGAAATGACAGGAACTTTTGTCTGTCTACTTAGAATCACATTGATTGTATTTATAATCTGTTATCATATGGTTTTAACCTTTGTATAATGCCATGACATACAGTTATATCCACAAGAACTTATTATAAATTGCAATTCCTACTAGCTATCTAGAATTGCCAAAGAAGTGTGTTTTGTTTCTTTGATTATACTTAGTTTATACATTACTCTTTATTTAGCACTAATTCTTTCAAGACAGAAAAATCACGTTGTCTCAGTAATGTAATGCCAGATGATAAGTATACATTGCATCTAACTCTGATTTCTCTTCTAGAACTGAAACCAGTCTGTTCTTCATACAGTTTTTCCATCCAGATTTGTCAGTTTTTTAAAGAAAAAGAATGCCACATACAAAATTTATATTTTAAAAGGATGGCTGGAATTTTATATGGTTTTAGAATTCAAGCAAAAAATTTCCTTTTAAACTGATTATAATCCAATACTGATTTCCCTTTATTCAAAGACATGGATTATTTTTCAACCTTTCCTAAAGATAACATTAACAACAGTAGCAAAAGATAAATACACATACACACACAATAATTTTTGTTTTGTGCTGTGTTTCCTCTATTCATTAATAAGATATATACTTCATTTCCATATATTTACAATTCTTTTTTCAATAAATTCATTTATTAGGGGGAAAAATAAGTTAAAACATACAAAAATCCCAAGGGAATTGACACATTTCATAGATAAAATAAATATAAAAATGTAAAAAATATGGTATAGGGGGCTCATCACAATAAAGCAAAAATTTAAAAATAGGTAGCACGTAATTGAAAAATAAATAAATTGGAAGCTGAAATAATGACTAGACACAGAAATATAGTAAGTAATGTTGGGTATCTTAACTAGCCCTGTGGCTCCAGACTTAGTTGGTTTCTTATTTTAAAAAAATTCCATTTAGATCCTCTCGGACCATACATTCATATATTGTCTGTTCAATTTAACAAGTATTTTTGAATATTCACTGTTCTGCAGATTCTGTGCTAGATAACAGAAACAAAAAGGCAAATTAGTATGTTAAAAATTAAGAGGAGGCAGAATTAATACATTATTGTCAATATCTCCATAATCGTGTGCTTTTCATTCATTTTCATGTTTCATCTTCACAATCTTATAAGGTAGTTATATTTATTAAGTCTGTTTTACAGATGAGGATGCTGAAACTTAGAGAAATCAATAAAATTGTCAAGGTAACAAATAGCCTAAAACTCGATCAGTATGAATCCATGTTTAATTTGACTGAGTATAGTGCCTAGCACATGAAGAATGTTCTCTAAGTCTTAACATTTTTATCATGTTTATTATTATTACTATTGTTGTTTTATCATATAAATATTATAACATTGTTATGCCTTTATAAGAATAAATAATGTACATATAGATTTCTGCACAATATGCCTTGGTACAATATTGATTTCTGATTTTTACTACTCATCTATAAATTACTAAAGAGACCTACAGAGTAAAATATTAAAATAAAACCTGAAATATTTCATAGACTGCATGGGACCTAAAATCTGGTAGAAAGTAACAATTATGTTAGTCTACTACCCAGCTTGGAAAGTTTAAAAAAGTATTATCAGTATTGCCAATATTAATCTCATTTTATAATTTGAAATTACAAGGTATTTTGATACTATGTAGCTTTCCTTTACACTTAGAAAAGTGTAAAGACAAAGGCTAGTATAATCAGTATGCCAGTTTATTAAGTTCTGAGGGTTTATTTGCACACTTATTGAAAATTAAAACAAAGACACATTATAATGGTAACACAAAGTATAAGGTAAACTGCTCTCTATTTAAATCTTACAGACCTTATATATTGTATTAGTAGAATAATAGGGAAAGTAACAAATGTGTTTATGTAAAGTAGAAAATTATTGATATAAGACAAAAGTTAGTATTTGTAGAGAAAAAGTACTGAAAAACAATTCACTGTTTAGATTTTATGATGAAATTATCATTATTATTTCAACTTGGAGAATTTCACATGCATACTATTGCTTCAATGGTTCTATATATTTCCTCATTGCTGACATATTTCTGAGTTTCATTCCATCTTATTAAGGGGAATTTAGAAATTTAATCCTTTTGACCTTTAAGAGTGCTCTTAACCAACTTTTGAAGGCCACTTGTTCATTAATGATAAACTCTCCTACATCAAGGTATAGAATAAGAAATCATTGGCATTGACAACACTGCACTGAGTCATTTGAAATGATTGCCTTCCAGTTCAACTAGTATGATTAATTAACCCATCACCAAGCTCAGCTTTCTGATGAAGAAAAGTAGCTGTGTAGCACTGAATCTCAAGAACTTGAAATTTGCAAGGATCTTGAACTGAAATTTCTTCTCAGATAAGGGGCTCAATTGAATTTCAATGAATGGGAAATCAAAGCTTTCTAGAATTTTTAATTTCTGAAAGTACAATTTTCTTTTTAAAATATTTTCCTTTTAAGTATTATAAGTGTGTATAAGATCATATACTTTGAAACCCTTAAACATCAAATTACCAAACAGAATAAAATTAGTTGCTTTATATTTAATCAACTTTATTGATGAAGATTACTTATACCTTTATTAGTAATTGTGACTTATTCTTACTTGTAGTTTACCACATTAAAATAATAGAAATGATATGTTTAAAAGGTGTACAATATTAGGGTGTGCTCTTGTTATATTATTAAACATTAGTCTGAAAAGCAATGCATAGAACTTATCTGGGGACTTGCTGACGATACAAATATGTTGATGCCGCCCCAAGAGATTTTAATTCAGCCAGAGTCAGGTAGAACCATGAAGTTTGTTTTGAAAATCATATCAGGGAATTCTAAATAATAGCCAGATTTATAAGCATAAGGAACTTTAATCATGGGTTATGTATTTTTTGAACAATGTCGTATTCTGATGTAAGATCTATTTTCATATATTGTCTATACATTTAATAAAAATTTATTGAAACTTCAATAATTTGTCTTACTCAGAAGTAGCATCTGATTTTGCAATTATAATTGAAGTAACACTAACATTGCAACATTTCTAGGGAAGTTACTAAGTCAACACCATGATGCTTCATCTATTTGTAACGCAAATACCTTATTTAAAGCATCTCATACTATGAGTCTTTTAAAACTTAGTTTAAATGCAAGGACAAAAATATATTGTGGAAGACAGTGTGGAAATTCCTCAAAGACCTAAAAACAGATATACCATTCAACCCAGAAATTCCATTACTTGGGTATGTATTCCGTATACCCAAGGTAATGTAAATCATTCTATTATAAAGACACACACATGCCTATGTTCATGGCAGACTATTTACAACAGAAAAGACATGGAATCAATCTAAATGTTCATCAATCATAAATTGGATAAAGAAAATGTGATACATACACACCATGGAATACTATACAGCCATAAAAAGAATGAGATTATGTACTTTTCAGGGACATGAACGGAGTTAAAGGCCATTATTCTTAGCAAACTAACACAGGAACAGGAAACCAAATACTGCATGTTTTAACTTATAAGTGGGAGCTGAATGATGAGATCACATGGACACATACAGGTGGAAAACACACACTGGTGCCTATCAGAGGGTGGAGGGTGAGAGGAGAGAGAGGTTCAGGAAAAAATAACTAATGAGTAATGGGTTTAATACCTGGGTGATGAAATACTCTGTATAACATCCTCCCATGACACAAGTTTACCTATGTAAGAACCCTGCATATGTAACCATAAACTTAAAAGTTAAAAAACTAACTAAATAAATAATAAATTCTACATTGTATGAAGACAATATTCTCTCTAATACAGTACCTCTCTTATATTTCATCCAAAAGTCATCTAATGTGAGAATATAGCAGCTGTATCTATAGTATAAACCATATTGAAACAACAGGTCCAATAGTACATAATTTCACTTAGCAACATAGGGTTGAAGATTTCCATTAAAAATATTATTAGGTATAAACATGCAGTTTGAAGAAATGAGACCCAGTGTCTGGCCAATTAAACATGTGTCAAAGAGTGGTGAAAAACAGTTATACACTTCCCTGAAGAACCTAAGCTAGCAAGAATAAAAAGAAGGACATATCACAATTTATCTTCATAACTCATGATATCTATGGACAATATCTTCCTTTTCCTAAGTTTCTTGTGCTCTAATTTTATTCCATCTTCCTCTTTTTGTTCAGTCTTCAGAACAAGTAATATATGATCAGCAGAATTTATATTTTTCAAGCTATTTATTGGAGTTGTGTCCACTGGATATTAATTAGTGAACTGAATAAAAATAAAATGAACATGATTTCTTTTCTTTATTTTTGATATTATGTAAATATGTATTTAAGTGACTATTTCATTTTTCAACACATTGTTTTAACACCATGGAATTTATTTTGACACACATAAAAGTTAGATGAGCTAAATAATATGGACGGGGTCCCTGAGGGATTGTCAAATTGATGAGATAAGGATCATTTGTAATCGACATATTAATTTTTTGCATGAAAGTAGGTAGTGACAAAATGCTGAAGCCACCTAAGGAGGTAAAGGTTGCTTACTAAAGGATTAATTGTATGATTAAGTGTTTAAAGGAGGAAACTAACAATGATCCATAATTGTAGTACTAGATACTTTCTCACATAAGTAATGCTGAAAAGAGTAGGCTCTATTAATAACATTTTAGTGTGGCTTTGAATGGCCATGGTACACACTAAATGCCACATAATCATTAAGTGAAAGAGCCCAGTTTTAGGTTCTATTTGATGTCAGAGTCTGTGCTGTTTTCACAGATGTTTGGAAGTTTTCTTTTTCACCTGTTGTCAGACTTTATTTTTTAACATCTAGAAAATCCCAAACTTTAACTTTTGAGGGTCCAAATTAGCATTCACCTATGACAGTTGTTGACACATAAGTGGTGATCAAAAATAAATATTTGCTAAAATGAAATGAATTTATTAAATTATGCAACTATTATACGCAAGCATGCATTTAGTAGTCATGCCCACTTTAGAAACTCTAAAATTTAGTAATCATCTCCATGGTAAAGCTTGTACATTGCCCATTTTTTTTTGTAAAATAATTATAATGGTTAAGAGCATGGGCTCTGTGGTCAACATAGCAGATATAAAAGTTTGATTCTGTCTCTTACTAGCTCTGTAACTTGAACAAGTAATTTAACCTTTTGTGTTTAATTTCCTCAACTTTGAAATGCTGTAATAATAAAACTTACTGTTGATTTATTGTTCTTTTCTCCTATCTGGGCAGGCCAGACTCTAGGAAATGATTAAATGAGTAACAAACTCACCTAAACCACAGGCTTAAATGACCCTATAAAAAGGCAAGAGGAGATTGAGCATCTGCCTTTTCTCAGTCCTTGGCTTCATTTCTGGAGTTATATCAACTGGTTGGTAGAACAGGTGAGGCAATGTGACTATATAACTATCAGTTTTTAAACATACACTCTTTTGACCAGGGTTGTGATTGGGGGCAGCAATAAGTCTGCAGTTCCTTAGATGTCTTCTAGAGTGTGGCAAGAGAGCAAGGAACAAGGGGTCAAGAAACAATTCCTGGATATTTAGATAAGTTTTGAGTAAACGGTATCTTTAAGCTAGACAAAAAAGAAGAAAAACACATTTCAAGTAAGGGGGATATGATATGTAAAAATATGTAGTCATAGCCAGCACAATAACACTTTTGAGGAAGTGCAAGTAACTATGGGTGGATAGGGCAAAAATTATAATATGAAGGAGTTGAAGGTAGAGAGGTGTGTAAGGACCAGACCACTAAGGGTTTTGATGTCAAACTGAGGAATTTATTCTTTGTACTTAAAGTGACTGGAACAGAGCCAGAGTAGAGCCAGACAGACCATTTAAGGAACAATTATGAAAGGGCAAAATATGATGGACACAGTGAAAAATATCATTATTTATGTTTATGTATTTGAATGTTTCTAAGGAAAATGGAGAAAAAGAATGGAAGAAGACACCAGACTGTCAATGTTAGTTAATTCTAAGAAATAGAGTTCATGGGGAGAGGGATATAATTTGTGTTATTTGATTTGTTACAGCAGGCATGTTTTACTTTTCTAAATTTTATTTAAAAGTCATTAAATTAAAAGTCCATTTATTAATTTTGCTGCTTAAAAATATGTACGTTATCTCACACTGAATTTGTACATATACCAAATGGAAGGCATTGCATACTTCAACACTTCCAGAAATAAAGACTAGAATTCTTTGTTTAAAAAAAAAGAAAAATTTATTTTAAATTTACAGACTGGTTACTGAAATTATATACATAATAGGTAGTATCAGAGAATAATTTCAATCACATCTGTTTGGTTTGAATAAAATCTGGATGTTATAAAGCATATATTTTCCTGTTTCCACTTCTTCTGTCATTCTAGAGAAATACCTTACAAAGAAAACAATATCATTCAAAACTTAACATCTCTGATATTTTAAAACGGAACAAACTACAAATAGAGACTACCCACTTTAAGCAAAAACTAGATGCCTTAAAATAAGCTATTCAAAACCATGAATATATATTGGATAAACATGATATATGCAACAAATAGACAGAATATTGTCTTCTTTCATATGCATAAAATTAACAAGATTCTTAAAGGCAAAGATTCAAAAAATGCTACAGTTAGATAAAATATACATTAATCCATGTGCTTCGATATCTCTTCTTTATATGAATTACATTAATCATTTAAAACAAAAGGGCTCAGATTTTTAGAGAATCAAGTATTAAAAATGCATTCGCTTATCAAATTTAAAATGAATAATTGCTTTTGTTCTTAAGGAAGATAAATTAACCTGTATGAGAGAATTAAAAACAGGATAATAATATATTATACTTATCATTTATCCAGATTTCTATCACTAATATCCCATTCCTATTTCAAATATGTACATGATTGGCATGCTTGTTATATTTCAAAGTAACAAAAAAGTGAGGAAAAACCTCTTTAGATAGTGTTAAGAGCAGAAGCACCATTTTGTTCTATTTTCTTATAAAAATAGATGAAATTGTATCTTCATGCACAAATGACTCAATAATTTTTTTAAGTTTTATAAATTTTTATTTTTTAAAATTTAGGGGGTACACAATACGTGTATATGCTTATGTGGTGTATAAGATATTTTGATACAGGCATTCAATATGAAATAAGCACATCATGGAAAATAGGATATCCATCCCCTCAAACATTTTTCCTTTGAAATATAAACAATCAATTACATTCTTTAAGTTATTTAAAACTATAATTAAATTATTGACTATAATTATCCCATTGTGCTATCCAACAATAGGTCTTATTTATTGTTTCTATATTTTTTTACCCATTAAGCAGCTCTCTCCCAACCCCTAACTATGGTAACCAGTCTCTGGTAACCATCTGTATACTCTCTATGTCCATGAGATCAATTGACTTGATTTTTGGATCCCACAAATAAGGGAGAACATGTGATGTTTGTCTTTCTGTGCCTGGCTTATCTCACGTAAGATAATGTCTCCAGTTCCATCCATGTTGTTTCAAATGACTGGATCTCATTCCTTTTTGTGGCTGAATAGTACTCCAGTGTGTATATGTACTACATTTTCTTTATTCATCTGTTAATGGACACCTAGGTTGCTTCCAAATTATAGCTATTGTAGACAGTGCTGCAACAAATGAGTCTAGATATCTGTTCCATATACAGATTTCCTTTCTTTTGGGTATAAACCCAGCAGTGGGATAGCTGGATCATATGGTAGCTCAATTTCTAGTTTCGTTATTGAATATTTTATATTCCCATAGTTTATTGGGAAACAAGTAGTGTTTGGTTACATGAGTAAGTTCTTTAGCGGTGATTTGTGAGATTTTGGTGCAACCATCTCCTAAGCAGTATACACTGCACCCTATTTGTAGTCTTTTATCCCTCACCCCCTTTCCACTCTTTCCCCATGAGTCCTCAAAGTCCATTGTATCCTTCTTATGCCTTTGTGTCCTCATAGCTTAGTTCCCACATATCAGTTAGAACATACAATATTTGGGTTTGCATTCCTGAGTTACTTCACTTAAAATAATAATCTCCAGGCTGGGCATGGTGGCTCACACCTGTAATCCCAGCACTTTGGAAGGCCAAGGCGGGCAGATCACGAGGTCAAGAGATCGAGACCATCCTGGCCAACATGGTGAAACCCTGTCTCTACTAAATATACAAAAATTAGCTGGGCGTGGTGGCACGTGCCTGTAGTCCTAGATACTCGGGAGGCTGAGGCAGGTGAATCACTTGAGCCCGGGAGGGGGAAGTTGCAGTGATGCAGTGAGCTGAGATCATGCCACTGCAAATGCCATTAATTTATTTCTCTTCATGACTGAGTAGTATGCCATCATATATATATACATATATATGTGTATATATATATGTGTATATATATGTGTGTGTGTGTATATATATATATATACATATATATACACCACAGTTTCTTTATCCACTTGTTTATTGATGTGCATTTGGGTTGGTTCCATGTTTTTGCAATTGTGAATTGTGCTGCTATAAACACACGTTTGCAAGTATCTTTTCCATAAAATGACCTATTTTCCTCTGGATAGACACTCAGTAGTGGGATTGCTGGATCAAATATAAGTTCTACTTTTAGTTCTTTAAAGAATCTCCACACTTTTTTTTCATAGTTGTACAGTTTACATTCCCACCAGCAGTGTAGAAGTGTTGCCTGTTCACTGCATCCACACCAACATCTACTGTTTTTTTTTTGATTTTTTGATACAAAAATTAGCTGGGCATGGTGGCACATGCCTGTAGTCCTAGATACTTGGGAGGCTGAGGCAGGTGAATCGCTTGAACCCGGGAGGGGGAGGTTGCAGTGATGCAGTGAGCCGAGATCGTGCCACTGCAAATGCCATTAATTTATTTCTTTTCATGACTGAGTAGTATTCCATCATATATATATATATATATATATATACACGTATATATACACACACGTGTATATATATATACACGTATATATACATACACGTATATATATACGTGTGTATATATATACGTGTATATATACACACGTATATATATATACACACATATATGTACATATATATACACACACACACACATATATATATACGTATATATATATATATATATATACCACAGTTTCTTTATCCACTTGTTTATTGATGTGCATTTGGGTTGGTTCCATGTTTTTGCAATTGTGAATTGTGCTGCTATAAACACACGTTTGCAAGTATCTTTTCCATAAAATGACCTATTTTCCTCTGGGTAGACACTCAGTAGTGGGATTGCTGGATCAAATATAAGTTCTACTTTTAGTTCTTTAAGGAATCTCCACACTTTTTTTTCACAGTTGTACTAGTTTACATTCCCACCAGCAGTGCAGAAGTTCTGCCTGTTCACTGCATCCACACCAACATCTACTGTTTTTTTGATTTTTTGATTATGGCTATTCTTGCAGGAGTAAGGTGATATTGCATTGTGGTTTTGATTTGCATTTCCCTGATCATTAGTGATGTTGAGCATTTTTTCATATATTTGTTGGCCATTTGTATATCTTCTTTTGAGAATTGTATATTCATGTCCTTAGCCCACTTTTTGATGGGATTGTTTGTTTTTTTTTCTTGCTGATTTGTTTGAGTTCCTTATAGATTCTGGATATCAGTTGTTTGTCTGATTGTGAAGATTTTCTCCCATTCTGTGGATTGTCTGTTTCCTCTGCTGACTGTTCCTTAAGCCATGCAAAAGCTCTTTAGCTTATTTAAGTCCCAGCTATTTATCTTTGTTTTTGTTGCATTTATTTTTGGGTTCTTGGTCAAGAAATCTTTGCCTAAGTCAATGTCTAGAAAGGTTTTTCCAATGTTATCTTCTAGAATTTTTATAGTTTCAGATTTTAGATTTAGTTGATTTTTGTATAAGGTGAAAGATGAAGATCCAGTTTCATTCTCCTACATTTGGCTAGCCAATTATCCCGGCACCATTTGTTGAAAAGGGTGTCCTTTCCCGACTTCATGTTTTTGTTTGCTTTGTCAAAGATCTCAAAGGCTGTAAATACTTATTTCTGGTTTCTCTATTCTTTTTCCATTGGTCTATGTGCCTATTTTTATACCAGTACCATGTTGTTTTGGTGACTGTGGCCTTATAGTTTGAAATCATATAATGCGATGCCTCCAGATTTGTCTTTTTTGCTTAGTCTTGCTTTGGCTATGTGGACTCTTTTTTGGTTCCACATGAGATTTACAATTGTTTTTTTCTGATTCTGTGAAGAATGATGGTGGTATTTGATGAGAATTGCATTGAATTTTAGGTTGCTTTTGGCAATATTGTCATTTTCAGAATACTGATTCTACCCATTCATGGGCATGGGATATGTTTCCATTTGTTTGTGTCATCTACGATTTATTTCATCAGTATTTTGTAGTTTTCCTTGTAGAGGTCTTTCACCTCCTTGGTTAGGTATATTCTTAAGTATTTTATTTTTATTTTTTGCAGCTATTGTAAAAGGGGTTGAGTTCTTTATTTGATTCTCAGCTTTGTGGCTGTTGGCACATAGAAGAGCTACTGATTTGTGTACATTAATTTTGTATCTGGAAACTTTGCTGAATTCATGTATCAGTTCTAGGAGCTTTCTGGAGGAGTCTTTAGGGTTTTCGAGGTAGACGATCATATCAACAGAGAACAGTGACAGTTTGACCTCCTCTTTACCAATTTGGATGCCCTTTATTTCTTTCTCTTGTCTGATTGCTCTGGTTAAGGCTTCCAGTACTATATTGAAGAGGAGTGGTGAGAGTGAGCATCTTTGTCTTGTTCCAGTTCTCAGAGGAAATGTTTTCAACTTTCTCCCATTCAGTATTATATTGGCTGTGGGTTTGTCATAGATGGCTTTTATTACATTTAGGTATGTCCCTTGTATGTCGAGTTTGCTGAGACTTTTAATCATAAAGGGATGCTGGATTTTGTTGAATGCTTTTTTTCTGCATCTACTGAGATGATCATGTAATTTTTGTCTTTAATTATGTTTATGTGGTGTATCACATTTATTGACTCACGAATGTTAAATCATCCCTGCATCCCTGGCATGAAACACACTTGATCATGGTGGATTATATTTTTGATATGCTGTTGGATTTGGTTAGCTAGTATTTTGTTAAGGATTTTAGCATCTATGTTTATCAAGGATATTGGTCTCTAGTTTTATTTTTTGGTTATTCCTTTCCTGGTTTTGGTATTAGGGTAATCCTGATTTCATAGAATGATTTAGGGAGGTTTCCCTCTTTATCTTGTGGAATAGTGTCAAAAGGATTGGTACTAATTTTTTTGAATGTCTGGTAGAATTCTGCTGTGAATCCATCTGGCCCTGGACTTTTTTTGTTATTGTTGGTGGTTTTTTAATTGCCATTTCAATCTCACTGCTTATTTTGAATTGTTCAGGGTATATAATTCTTCCTGATTTAAGCTAGGAGGGTAGTATCTTTCCAGTAATGTATCCATCATTTCTAGGTTTTCTAGTTGATGCAAATAAAGGTGTTCATAGTAGCTTTGAATGATCTTTTGTATTTCTGTGGTGTCAGTTGTAATATCTCTCATTTCATTTCTTATTGAGCTTATTTGGATTTTTCCTCTTATTTTCTTTGTTAATCTTGCTAGTGGTCCATCAATTTTATTTATCTTTTCAAAGAACCAGCTTTTTGTTTTATCTTTTGTAATGTTTATTTATTTGTTTGTTTGTTTCAATTTCATTTAGCTCTGCTCTGATCTTGGTTATTTCCTTTCTTCGTCTGGGTTAGGGTTTATTTTGTTCTTGTTTCTCTAGTTCCTTGAGGTGTGACCTTAGATTGTCTATTTGTTCTCTTTCAGTCGCTGCAGGCATTTGGGGCTATAAACTTTCCTTTTAGCACCATCTTTGTTGTATCCCAGAGGATTTGATAGGTTGTGTCACCATTGTTGTTCAGATCAAATAATTTTTTAATATCCATCTTGATTTCATCTTTGACCCAATGATCATTTAGGAGCAGGTTATTTAATTTCCATGTATTTACATGGTTTTGAAGGTTCCTTTTGGAGTTGATTTCCAGTTTTATTCCACTGTGATCTGAGACAGTACTTGATACTTTTCTTAAATTTATTGAGTCTTGTTTTGTGGCCTATCATATGGTCTATCTTGGAGAAAGTTCCATGTGATATTTAATAGAATGTATATTCTGCAGTTGTTGCATGGAATGTTCTGTATATATCTGTTAAGTCAATTTGTTGATTTTCTGACCTGATAACCTGTCTAGTGCTGTCAGTGGAGTATTGAAGTTCCCCACTCTTATTGTGCTGCTGTCTATCTCATTTCTTGGGTCTATTAGTAATTGTTTTATAAATTTGGGAGCTCCAGTGTTAGGGGCATGTATGTTTAGGATTGTGATATTTTCCTGTTGAACAAGGCCTTTTACCATTATATAATATCCCTCTTTGTCTTTTTAAAATGCTCTTGCTGTAAAGTTTGCTTTGTTTGATAGAAGAATAGCTACTCCTGCTTGCTTTTGGTGTCCATTTGCATAGTGTTTTTTTCCACACCTTTACCTTAAGTTAATGTGAGTCCTTATGTATTAGGTGAGTCTCTTAAAGGCAGCAGATGGTTGTTTGGTGAATTCTTATCCATTCTGCAGTTCTGTATCTTTTAAGTGGAGCATTTAGGCCATTTAAACTCAATGTTAGTATTGAGATGTGAGGTACCATTCCATTCATCGTGCTATTTGTTGACTGTATAACTTGGTTTTTTGTTGTTGTTGTTTAAATTGTGTCCTTGTTTTGTAGGTCCTGTGAGATTTATGCCTTAAAGAGGTTATGTTTTGATGTGTTTCCAGGATTTGTTTTAAGATTTTTGAGTTCCTTTTAACGGTTCTTATAGTGGTGGCTTGGTAGTGACAAATTCTCTCAGCATTTGTTTGTCTGAAAAAGACTATCTTTCCTTAACATATGAAGCTTACTTTTGCTGGATCTAATATTCTTGTCTGACAATTGTTTTATTTCAGGAGGCTGAAGGTAGGGCCCCCAATCCCTTCTAGCTTGTAGGGTTTCTGCTGAGAAGTCTTCTGTTAAGCTGATAGGTTTCCCTTTATAGGTTACCTGGTGCTTTTGCCTTACAGCTCTTAAGATTCTATCCTTCAACTTAACTTAAGATAACCTGATGACAACGTGCCTAGGTGATGATCCTTTTGTGATGAATTTCTCAGGAGTTCTTTGTGCTTCTTGTCTTTGGATATTTAAGTCTCTAGCAATGCCAGGAAACTTTTTCTCGATTATTCCCCAAAATATGTTTTCCAAACTTTTAGATTTTTCTTCTTCCTCAGGAAAGCTGATTATTCTTAGGTTTAGTCATTTAACATAATCCCAGACTTCTTGGAGGCTTTGTTCATATTTTCTTATTCTTTTCTCTTTGTCTGTGTTGAATTGGGTCCACTCAAAGACCTTCTCTTTGAGCTCTGAATTTCTTTGTTCTACTTGTTCAGTTCTATTGCAGAGACTTTCCAGAGCATTTTGCATTTCTGTAAGTGTGTCCATTGTTTCCTGAAGTTCTGATTGTTTTCTATTTAGGCTGTCTATTACACTGAATATTTCTCCCTTTACTTTTTGTGTCATTTTCTTGAATTCTTTACATTGGACTTCACCTTTCTCTGGTGCCTCCCCAATTGGCTTAACAACTGACCTCCTGAATTCTTTTTCAGGTAAATCACGGATTTCTTCTTGGTTTGGATCCATTGCTGGTGAGCTAGTGTGATTTTCTGGAGGTGTTAAAGAACCTTGACTTGTCATATTACCAGAGTTGGTTTTCTGTTTCCTTCTCATTTGAGTAGGCTGTCAGAGAGAGGGTCTAGGGCTGAAGCCTGTTGTTCAGATTCTTTTGTCCCATGGGTTGTTCCCTTGATGTAGTACTCTCCCCCTTTTCCTATGGATGTGGTTTTCTGAGAGCCAAGCTAGAGTCTTTGTTATCTCCTTTCTAGATCTAGCCACCCAGCAAGTCTACGAGGCTTGCCAACACGTGCAACACGTGGTGAGGCCAACACGATCAAGTTGGCTTCACACCTGTGATGCAAGGCTGGTTCAACATACGCAAATCAATAAACGTAATCCAGCATATAAACAGAACCAAAGACAAAAACCACATGATTATCTCAGTAGATGCAGAAAAGGCCTTTGACAAAATTCAACAGCCATTCATGCTAAAAACTCTCAATAAACTAGGTATTGATGGGATGTATCTCAAAATACTAAGATCTATTTATGACAAACCCACAGCCAATATTATACTGAATGGGTAAAACCTGGAAGCATTCCCTTTGAAAACTGGCACAAGACAGGGATGCCCTCTCTCACCACTCCTATTCAACATCGAGTTGGAAGTTCTGGCCAGGGCAATTAGGCAGGAGAAGGAAATAAAGGGTATTCAATTAGGAAAACAGGAAGTCAAATTGTTCCTATTTGCAGATGACATGATTGTATATTTAGAAAACCCCATCGTCTCAGCCCAAAATCTCCTTAAGCTGATAAGCAACTTCAGCAAAGTCTCAGGATACAAAATCAATGTGCAAAAATCACAAACATTCCTATACACCAATAACAGAAAAACAGAGAGCCAAATCATGAGTGAACTCCCATTCACAATTGCTTCAAAGAGAATAAAATACCTAGGAATCCAACTTACAAGGGATGTGAAGGACCTCTTCAAGGAGAGCTACAAACCACTGGTCAACGAAATAAAAGAGGACACAAACAAATGGAAGAACATTCCATGCTCATGGGTAGGAAGAATCAATATCATAAAAATGGCCATACTGCCCAAGGTAATTTATAGATTCAATGCCACCCCCATCAAGCTACCAATGACTTTCTTCACAGAATTGGAAAAAACTACTTTAAAGTTCCTATGGAACAAAAAAGAACCCGCATCGCCAAGTCAATCCTAAGCAAAAAGAAGAAAGCTGGAGGCATCACACTACCTGACTTCAAACTATACTACAAGGCTACAGTAACCAAAACACCATGATACTGGTACCAAAACAGAGATATAGACAAATGGAACATAACAGAGCCGTCAGAAATTATACCACATATCTACAACCATCAACCATCTGTTCTTTGACAAACCTGACAAAAACAAGAAATGGGGAAAAGATTCCCTATTTAATAAATGGTGCTGGGAAAACTGGCTAGCCATATGGAGAAAGCTGAAACTGGATCCCTTCCTTACACCTTACACAAAAATTAATTCAAGATGGATTAAAGACTTAATGGTTAGACCTAAAACCATAAAAACCCTACAAGAAAACCCAGGCATTACCATTCAGGACATAGGCATGGGCAAGGACTTCATGTCTAAAACACCAAAAGCAATGGCAACAAAAGCCAAAATTGACAAATGGGATCTAATTAAACTAAAGAGCTTCTGCACAACAAAAGAAACTACCATCAGAGTGAACAGGCAACCTACAGAATGGGAGAAAATTTTTGCAATCTACTCATCTGACAAAGGGCTTATATCCAGAATCTACAAAGAATTTAAACAAATTTACCAGAAAAAATCAAACAACCCCATCAAAAAGTGGGTGAAGGATATGAACAGACACTTCTCAAAAGAAGACATTTATGCAGCCAACAGACACAAGAAGAAATGCTCATCATCACTGGCCATCAGAGAAATGCAAATCAAAACCACAGTGAGATACCATCTCACACCAGTTAGAATGACAATTATTAAAAGCCAGGAAACAACAGGTGCTGGAGAAGATGTGGAGAAATGGGAACACTTTTACACTGTTCGTGGGACGGTAAACTAGTTCAACCATTGTGGAAGACAGCGTGGTGATTCCTCAAGGATCTAGAACTAGAAATACCATCTAACCCAGCAACCCCATTACTGGGTATATACCGAAAGGATTATAAATCATGCTACTATAAAGACACATGTACACGTATGTTTATTGCGGCACTATTCACAATAGCAAAAACTTGGAATCAACCCAAATGTCCATCAGTGATAGACTGGATTGAGAGAATGTGGCACATATACACCATGGAAATACTAGGCAACCATAAAAAATGATGAGTTCGTGTCCTTTGTAGGGACATGGATGAAGCTGGAAACCATCATTCTGAGCAAACTATCGCAAGGACAGAAAACCAAACACCGCATGTTCTCACTCATAGGTGGGAAGTGAACAATGAGAACACCTGGACACAGGGTGGGGAACATCACATACCAGGGCCTTTCATGGAGCGGGGGAGGGGGGAGGGATAGCCTTAGGAGAAGTACCTAATGTAAATGACGAGTTAATGAGTGCAGCACACCAACATGGCACATGTATACATATGTAACAAACTTGCACGTTGTTCACATGTACCCTATAACTTAAAGTATAATAATAATAAAAAAAAGCAAATTGGATTATAGAAGTGTCTTACTTAAGAAGAACCTCTTTTGCATCTTTATTTCCTATAATAGAACTTTGAAATTGCATAGCTTGTCTTCTATGGCCATTCACATTAGGTTTTAAAGTATCTTTGGAGTTACATCATCTACCACAGGTCCCCAGGCCACGTGTAGGTTATTCCACACTGGACTTCTTGTTATTGCGTGAACTCACGCACGATTTGAATATGTGATTTCTTTTGTGTGAAACATTCATTTTCCGCTTCATTACCTAGAAACCTCTTATATAATTTAAGAAAAAATTCTAATAATAATTCTTTTTCAATATTAATTTATTAACTCTTTTTTCTTCCAGTATTTTTAAATTCCAACATTCTCAAGTTTTTTCAGCAACCGTTTCTGTGGCACTTTGTTATGATAATTGCCCACACTGTAGTGTGGTGATCTGTTTGCATAGTTGTTTCTCTGTCGCTTGACATGATCTACCACAAATAAGTGATGACAGTGTATTATTTATCTCTGCATCTCTAATATTTAACTGAGTGCCCCACATTCAGTAGATTTTCAACAAATGCTTGATGAACCTACAAATATTTCATATCACTGATATTTTTGACATATCTCTGAAGTTTGGCTGGCAGTGAAAAATCACTTGTAGAATTATTTTTATTTATCCTCCTCTCTTATTTCTAAGTGGTGTGTATGGATTCACCTGTAAATTTTGTTTTTTTGTGTACCAAAATTTGCCCGTCATAACATCTGTTATATGCCATAATTCCCAAATGTGTTCAACAATTAATTTTGCATATGCAGTGATAAGCAGAAATCCACTGAAATATCTAATTAAAAGCAAAGCCCTTTTCTGAAGGTTCTTTGTGATTCATTTGCCTCCACAGGCTTCTATCTAAAATTGAGTTAAATGCAATAAATTCATGTAATTTAGAAGAACAAAATGTGGTGAATCTCACGAGGCCTAGGGAATTTGCTAGCCAGGTTCTGACACTTTTGCTGGCACTTCTCCAGAAGTAAAAATGTTTGGTTGGTCATTAAGACCTTATTTCTCCTCTTCAATTAATATTGAAAACAGAAATCTAGGAGTTAGTAGCAGGAGCAATAATGCATAGCAATTCAAACAGACCACATCTGAGTGTTTCTTTGTTTCCTCCATTTTCTGCTAAGACTGCTTACAGTATACCAAGGACAACCTTAGAGAAACAAATGCACAACACACCCAGACAAGGACATGTACCTCAGAACAACCAGGAAGCAACATATTTGGTAAAATTCTGGGCACATTTGAAAGTTTTAAGGCAAAGATATAGACCTGGAAGAACAACTTAGAGCAAAGTCCTCTGGTGAAGACCCAGAAATAAAACAACCTATTTGGTTGTTAATGGCTGTGAGAGAAGAAACAATAATTTAGAGAATGAACTGCTCCATGGATTGACAGCTTCCATGAACATCTTATACATTTAATAATTTATGTATGTATCCATGTATAAATTCTATTCACTGAAAGTACCTGTTTATACTTTTATATTTTTATTATTATTAAACGGAGGACAAAAATTGTCACAGCCCTGCTTGTTTAAGGCAATTCAAAACCTGTGGTCGAGTGTAGACAGAAGAAAGAGCCAATATAAAATAACATCCTGTAAATCTAATCACCCATGGCACTGAAGAAGAGTGCACTGAAATAGCTGTTATCTTTCTGTTGTACGTTTTTTATGGGTATTGAGTCAGGTGTGTTCACTGTCTCAATTTATCAGACTTCCCAGTGGGATCAAGAACATTAGATTATCAACTTTTTTCTCCTGATTGATTTAGCATTCTACACACTTTGAAGAATTTACGTAAATGTTGTCCATGAGGTCTTCCATCTTTCAATAGACATGGAGGTCAAATATATAAAATCTCAAGAAATCTCAAAATGCATACGTTAATAGCAAGGAGTCATAAAGAACAGACATTTTATGTAGGCAAAAGTAGAATTAAAAAAATATATACACATGAAATAGACCTAGGGACTTTTCTGAATGATCTGCAAGGTTCAAGGTAGCCATAAAGTCTGAAAATACAGATTGATATTATTTTCCTTTATTTGTTTAACCAATAGAATCTGCTTGATTACCTCTTCTGGTGTATGTCAATATCACAATTCTTTAGTGAAAAGAAAAGAGACAACTTATACAAGGCAATATGTTTTGAATATATGTGCTGAGATTGATAGAAATACATGGATGCACAGTGTCCATTGCAACTTTACCCAAAACAGTGACCTGGACATTGCTAATAAAGTACACACATTGAACATACAATCTATTTTTGTGTCATTTAACTTACAATGTAATATCAATAAAATACTTATATATTTTATCTCTTTCCAGATATTATGGTGACTGTGTATATCCAAGTATGTGTGTTTATCACAAAAAAAATGGGATCAAGATATAAAAGATTTTTTCCCAAGACTATTAGATTTGTCTCCCCTGTAGCTTCAATATATCGCATTCTAATACTTCCGTCTAGTAGAATTTGTTTACATAAAGAGGTTTTGCAACACACACTTCCATATATGTCAAATCTTTAAAGTTATATTGTAATATTTCTCTTCAATTTATTATTTTTTCTGCCTACTTAAAAGTTTTAAAAATAGAACAAGAAACATTGTAATGTGTAAGAGAGATACATTTTATTAGGACAAAGGACAAAATTTTAGTAAATTGTCTTTCTAACACACATTTCCCCTCTCTCTGTCTCCATCTCTACACACATACATTCACACACACACAGACACACACACACACAGTCTCTCTCTCGCACACACACAGTTCATTCCAAATCTCTCTATCCACTTCTCAATTACATATGTACATTAATAAAATCTTAATGAATGTGATAAGAAATCTGCCTTTCAAACAGTCCACAAACAATACATTGGGCTCCCATTCCATTGTTGAATATGATTTATAAATACAGGGGGAAAATATTACTAAGAACAAAGAACTGACCTTGATGATATAATTTCATCTTGAACCATCCTTGATAAATAGCCTTCTTCTGTTGAGTAGTAAGAGAATACCGTAAATCCTCAAAGCATTTTTCCTCACTTTGATACAGCATGACACATATGCTTTGATATGACTGGGTGAAATATCGGAACTTATCTTATGCTCAGTAAACCTTTAATCTTACTTGCATAAGATCCTCATCTAAAATACATTTGTGAAATCTTAGGAACTCTAGTGGCTGCAAAGAACTTTGACTCAACTTTTGCTTTTTAGAAGCTTCTACTCTTATTAAATATAGATATTATTAAGCATGTATGCCAAACTATCTAAAAAAAACATTTTATCTAAAAAATGCATTTCAGATAAGTTATATTTAAAGTCAGATAATTTACACCCATCTGAAATGTAAGTTTCCACTATTTCACTTTTCTAAGCTGCACATCAAAATTCCTATTGATATATCAAATACATTTCAATTTTATATTTCTGAGAAAACATAAGCATATGTAAATATATTTAACCTCTGTTATACAACCATAAAATAAGCTTAATATAAAATTATAAAAATAACCTCAAGATCAGCATGACTAATCTGAAATTTTGAACAAGTGATGACCAGGTAGAATTTCTGCTTGTTGAACGTTGACTAACTCAAGACTATACTAAATCAACCTTATAATGGTCAATTTAATTGGCCTTCATTAATTGACAATTGTGTTGCTATTTCTTTTCTTTCTTTTTTTTTTTTTTTTTTTTGAGATGGAGTCTCGTTCTGTTGCCCAGGCTGGAGTGCAGTGGTGCAATCTCGGCTCACTGCAAGCTCCGCCTTCCGGGTTCACGCCATTCTCCTGCCCCAGCCTCCTGAGTAGCTGGGACTACAGGCGCCCGCCACTACGCCCGGCTAATTTTTTGTATTTTTAGTAGAGATGGGGTTTCACCGTGTTAGCCAAGATGGTCTGGATCTCCTGACCTCGTGATCCGCCCGCCTCAGCCTCCCAAAGTCCTGGGATTACAGGCGTGAGCCACCGCGCCCGGCCTGTGTCACTATTTCAGTATGAATACACATCAAAACACACTTGCATATGATAAGCCATACTATTCAGAGATATGTGCAATGATCTTTGGAACTCTTTTGAGTCATCATCAAACCTAGATCTATGCCAGACTATTATCCAAACCAAGATAGTAAGGGTGAATATGTGATTAAATAAGATAGAATAAATAAAATATTTTTATCTGGAGAAACACCAAAACAACTTCTTTTCCAAGCTCTGAACAGGTATTTGCCTTGGGAAGAGTCCCTATATAAAATAGATAAAAATTGAGACCTGTAATCAACTAAAACCTGCCTCATCAACAATAGCAAATTATAGCAATTAAATATAGTATTAATGGTAGCTTTTGATGTGGTTTCTAAGCTCTGGTTACATAGTTGTCCAGGGATTGACTGAGTCTATTTCTAGTCAATGCTTTACATTTTTACTAGAACGTAAGAGGAGTAACTGCACTCTTTTTGAAAAGATTATCTATGAGTTAGAAGTTTTCAATTATTAATTCATCATAAAAAACCTTACAGGCTGCATTTAAAAAAAATTTTATCTGATATAGCTTGTATTTGAATCAATTAGACAGAAGACATCTAACTGCTGATTCTTTTGGTTGTTTTTTACTTTCTAATGTCAGGTATAATTACACGTTAAAATGCCAAAACTCATTGATGGTACGGTTTAGACAAAAATAAAAATTTAACAAAAGGATAAAGCAGCTCTGTTATGGGCATTGCAATTTTCCAAATCAAAACAGTCTGTAAACAAATATCAGTAGGGAAATAATCATAACTAGCAGATGTATGAAGAGATTCAACCTCTAGTTCTTAAATTATAGCTGCTTCCAGATTAAAGCAACACTACTGATGGAGCAGTGTGCTTTATATCCTCTGGCAACATCCTTTTTTATTGCAGTAGAAACCAATGTTGAATTTCCTGAATAATTACATAAATAAACCATGCATTTCACTTATTTGTGTGCCCATATTTAATAATGTATTGTGCATGTAACTTTCAGGAATATGATTTATGGCATTTTATATTGCCACAGAGGGGTGTTTACTTGAAATATGTACTTGAAAATATCATATAAAATTATGTTATTTGATATATATTCAGAAATAATCTGATTTTTCAAGAAAATGTAAGCTGAAAAACCTAGCTGCAATTAAATCATTCTGAGAGTGTTCTTAATTGAATTCTCAAGTTTAAATGATGTAACAGACTAATGAACATAAACATATAAATTATATTTATTTTATCCTATGTTAAGATGCTAGAGATTCAAACAGTTCTGTGGGTTGACTGGTACTACATTCAAAAGGGTATAAAGCAAATCCATATCTTGAAAGTCTAAAACTTTTAGTATATGTGAATGAATTGTTAAAGCAAATTTTGAAGGCCAGCAACCATAAATTTAACTTTATGCTTCCTTTTTGACTATTTAATTTAGTTTGATCCAACTTAAAAATAAAGGACTTCTTAAAGTTAAAAAATATAGTCACATTCTCATGGCTGCTCCATAAGTATATATATGACAACATTAGGCAGAAATAAATCTTTCTAGACTACCATATACTAATTTAGAAAGGTACTACATCCTGGTTCTAAACATGTTTCAGACCAGGCATGGTGGCTTACACCTATAATACCAGTATTTTGGGAGACCGAGGCGGGAGGATCACTTGAGCCTAAAAGTTCAAGACTAGCACGAGGCAAAATGGCAAAACCCCATCTATACATACATACATATATATACACATACATACATACATACATAGCTGAGCATGGTAGAAAATACCTGTAGTTCCAGCTATTCTGGAGGCCGAGGTCAGAAGATTGCTTGAACCTGTGAGGCTGAGGCTGTGGTGAACCATGATTGTGCCACTCTACTCCAGCCTGAGCAACAGAGCCAGACCCTGTCTCTTAAAAATTATAAAACATATTTCAACTTTCTTCTTAGTAGATATTCCTAGAGAAGGAATTCAGTGTGATGTAGAAACACCTCAGATTCTATGCATCAGATTAAATGATTGAAATACTATTGAATGGTTTATTGAATGGTTTAACTGTAGGCAACTAGTAATCATGTTAATTCACTTCAATATTACTTCTTTCTACTCTTATTTACCCCACTGACACATTCCTTTGGCACTTGTTCTGTGTTCCCTACGGTCCTCCATTTCGACGCTGAAAATCTCATTAAATATTTAACATCTTTATTAAACCTTTTTATTCCCTTTATTCTTGCTCTTGTTGCTCAGGCTGGAGTGCAACAGAGCAATCTTGGATCACTGCAATATCTGTCTCCCAAGTTTGACCGATTCTCCTGCCTCAGCCTCCCGAGTAGCTGGGACTACAGGCACACACCACCACGCCCAGCTAATTTTTGTATTTTCAGTAGAGACGGAGTTTCATCATGCTGGCCAGGATGGTCTCGATCTCTTGACCTCGTGATCTGCCCAACTCGGCCTCCCAAAATGCTGGGATTACAGGCACGAGCCATAGCACCCGGCCTATTAAACCTTTTTAAACCTCTCTGACTTCATTAAATTTTTGCTCTCTATTGACATTGCTACTTTGGCTACAAATGCAAAAAAGACTGATTACTGCATATACTAGAACAAACAGGAGAAATTGGCATTCTCTTTCTTTCCCCTGCTACCTCCAGACCAAAGTTCTGGACACTTCAGTCTCTTAAAAGATAATTCTTGCCCTCCTATACTCCTGAAAGTCCTTCCTGAAATGAGAGATATAGTGGAATTCAATGGCTGCATCCTGGCACATATTCTTTTGATCTCTTTGCAGTACTTAATATTATTAACTTCTCTCCCCTTTGGCTATTTTTTTTTTTTTTTTTTGAGACAGAGTCTCACTCTGTCACCCAGGCTGGAGTGCAGTGGCACAATCTAGGCTGATTGCAACTTCCGCCTCCCAGATTCAAGTGATTCTCCTGCCTCAGCCTCTCAAGTAGCTGGTATTACATGTGCACACCACCACACCCGGCTTATTTTTGTATTTTTAGTAGAGACAGCATTTCACAATGTTGGCCAGGCTGGTCTCGAACTCCTGACCTCATGATCTGCCAACCTCAGCCTCCAGAAGTGCTAGGATTACAGGCGTGAGTGACCGCACCAGTCTCCTTTCGCTATTTTTATCCTTTAGCACATCCATTTGGTTTTCTTTGCCCCTATTTGGTTCCTTCTTTGTCTCAGTCATGGATTCCTCCATACTTTCTCCTACTTAAAATATTGTGATCTCCAAGATTCAGCTCTCTTTCTCTTGCTCACTCAGTTCCAACATTGTCACACTTATAAATGATAAATGTACTCTAGATCTTTATTTCAAACTGCCTCCTTAAACTTTTATGTGGATGTTTCAGAAAACCTCAAATTTAACCCATGTCAACCTAAGGTAAGCTATTGAACCCCTGTTTTGTGTCTTATTCCTGACATGCATTTCTCAATTAATGGCTTCTCCATTCTTCCAGGAATTGTGGTTCACTATTAGTAACCCAACAAACCTTTCTCTGGAAGGTACCTGGAAGAAGGAAGATAATAAAAGCATGAAGAAAAACATAAATAGGCCCCATCATTAAAAAAGTTAAAAATTATGAGAACACATGGACGCAAGGAGGGGAACATCACACGCTGGGGCCTGTCGTGGGGTGGGGGGCAAGGGGAGGGAGAGCATTAGGACAAAAACCTAATGCGTGTGGGGCTTAAAACCTAGATGATGGGTTGATAGGTGCAGCAAACCACCATTGCACATGTATACCTATGTAACAAACCTGCACATTCTGGACATGTATCCCAGAACTTAAAGTAAATTTTTTAAAATAGCACATTAAAAAGTTACAAATTACCACAATAACTTATTGTGCCTTTCATCATCAAAGCTACCAAATTTTCATGTAATTATTTGTTGAGAAAACTTTCCACCTCACCTTACCCCCAGCTCTTGAAGGCAGTGACCATATCTTAATTCTTTTTGTAATCCAACAACCAAGTCTTTAGTTTTCTCATCTATTAAATGCAAACTATATGTATCCCTACTGTATAGCCACAGATTACTGAAAACAAACTACATAAGTGATAGAAAGTATCTTTGAAAACTATAGTGCATTTCACATAAATAAAACATCATATTTGAATAATTTATTAACTTATATTTTGTGAATACCTATTATGTACAAGTTAGTAGGCCAGGGAGGTAGAGCATTATGCCAGTCAACAGTGCAGTTTCTATAGCCAGAATGCCTAAGTTCTAACCCATTTCTATTTCCTAACAGTTGTGTTACATTGAGCAAGTTACTCCTCTCTGCTTTGGTTTTTACATTTGTTAAATGGAGCTACTAATGTTGACTGTCTCATCAGATCATTATAAGGATTAAATAAGTCAATACATATATTAATAATTATATTATCAGCTGGGTTTGTTGTATTCCTCATTCTCAAAACTCAATTCTGACCTGAAAGCAACAGACTCACCAAGTTTAAGACTCTTTCACATTTCTCAATCCAGGTGTGTTCTAATTCTAAAAAAAAGATTCATTTTAAATGTAATATCTTTATTGATGCAAAAAGACAAGTCTGTTTATTTCAATTTTATTCCAAGAAGGGCTGTGCTGAAAGTGTCCATCTAACTAGGAGAGACCATCAATTGTTAATTCACAGTGAATGACTAGTTCATAGCAACTAAACTGAACATAAGAATAGACAAAAAAACCAAATTGTTAATTTAATTTATATTTAGATTAGTACAGCCTGGTCTTAAAGGTCTGACAGGCAATTTCTCTTTTAGGTGACTTTGCTTATCTTTGTTCTGATCCATTAGTTGCTGATTTTGCAGTTTAACTCTCCAAGGGAACTGTATTTACCTTATCTCTTGACGACTAAGCTCTGATTTTTTATCTTACCCAAATTCCTACCTAAGGGGTATAGGGAGTCATGCCCTACAAACCATAAATTCTCATCAGATGGGTTTTATTTGACTCTATATATTGTGACTTACTTTTCAATCTGACTCTGGCATAACATTACAGACAAGGAAAAATGTTTTACCCCAAAATATACTTCCTTGCCATACCTTGAAATTGCCCTGCAAAGTCTCTTGTGGGAATAATCTGCATTCTATAGAGAATCCCTTCCCCTTTCATTTTCCTTCCTTTCTTTCCAGATTCAGGAAATAATCAACTAAGAGCCAGGTACCCTTTTAAGTCCAATAAGAAAGAATTTACAACCTGCTGTCTCTGAAGTCTGCTATCTGAGAGCTTCCTCTGCACAATAAAACTTAGTCTTCACAATCCTTTACCTTAACCTCAACATTCTTTTCCTGTTGGGAATAAGCCCCCCAAAATCTGGCCATAAACTGGCCCCAAAACTGGCCATAAACAAAATCTCTGAAGCACTGCGACATGTTCATGATGGCCATAAAGCCCACGCTGGAAGGTTGTAGGTCTACCAGAATGAGGGCAAGGAACACCTGGCCCGCCCAGGGGGGAAAACCACTTAAAGGCATTCTTAAGCCACAAACAATAGCATGAGTGATCTGTGCCTTAAGGACATGCTCCTGCTGCAGTTAACTAGCCCAACCTATTCCTTTAATTTGGCCCATCCCTTCGTTTCCCATAAGGGATACTTTTAGTTAATTTATTATCTATAGAAACAATGCTAGTGACTGGCTTGCTGTTAATAAATACGTGGGTAAATCTCTGTTCGGGGCTTTCAGCTCTGAAGGCTGTGAGACCCCTGATTTCCCACTTTACACCTCTATATTTCTGTGTGTGTGTCTTTAATTCCTCTAGCACCACTGGGTTAGGGTCTCCCCAACTGAGCTGGTCTCAGCACTTTCCATTGATATCAGGTCTTCAAATAAACTCAACCAATTGTCAACCAGAAAATGTTTAAATTTACCAATAGCCTGGAAGCCCCAGCTTTTTTTTTTTTTTTTTTTTTGAGACGGAGTCTCGCTTTGTCACCCAGGCTGGAGTGCAGTGGCCCGATCTCAGCTCACTGCAAGCTCTGCCTCCTGGGTTCACGCCATTCTCCTGCCTCAGCCGCCCGAGTAGGTGGGACTACAGGCGCCCACCACCACATCCGGCTAATTTTTTGTATTTTTTAGTAGAGATGGGGTTTCACCATGTTAGCCAGGATGGCCTCGATCTCCTGACCTCGTGATCTGCCTGCCTCAGCCTCCCAAAGTGCTGGGATTACAACCGTGAGCCACTGCGCCCGGCCAGCCCCAGCTTTGAGTTGTCCCACCTTTCTGAACCAAACCAATGTATTTCTTAAATGTATTTCATTGATGTCTCATGCCTCCCTAAAATATTTAAAACCAAGCTGTACCCCAACCACCTTGGGTACATGTTCTCAGGACCTCCTGAGGGCTGTGTCATGGGCCTGGTCACTCATATTTGGCTCAGAATAAATCTCTTCAAATATGTTACAGAGTTTGACTCTTTTCGTCAACACTCCACATTTTTAAATGGCAATGCATTGAAGGCTCTAAGTATACAAACAATACCCTATTTAAACTGTTATCAAAAACATAGACATACCCAGTAAATGAGGTAGGAGTCATTTAAATGCAATTGTTATGCAGTTTATGGCAGCTTTATTCTGTTCTTTTATGAAGATTCTAATGGTTTTTGCCTTTTTTTTTTTCTTATCCATTCCCTCCTGCCTCCATAGGTCATGATAACATTGGAAAGACAAAGTTAAACTACGATGGCTCAGGGTAGGGGGAGAGAGATGGCTGTAATGATGTTCTTTTCATATTTTATGTCAACTGTTTCCTGTGTCCAGGAAAAAAAAATATGATTTAATTTTAATTTGAACTTTAGCACCTGTTTTCAAATGAGTTCACCTGTCTTCAAATGACTTCTCTCAGCAAAACACAAGAAACTAACACAAAATTCAAACACTTTGCTTGCTTTCGAGTTGTTTATAAAGATTTTTCAGTGAAACTAAAATGATTTCTTATCTTTTGTGAAAACTTTATTAATATTTAGGTTTAAGCCTCCCAAGAAGGTTCCAACAACACTTTGGTACCAGACACAACTGGTTTTAATTACTAACCTCACTTACTTTAAATTAGGATGGCAATAATCTGCAAATGCTAATTTAAACCTGGACTTGCTTCTGAGCAGCCTGCATGTAATAATGAACAAGCAGCAGATTATACTCAGAAGGGCAATATACTGTACCACAAATCACAAGTTGCATTTCCTCCTTTTTTTTTTGAGTGCAAAATGTGATACCAAAAAAGATGTTATTAAGCTATAACACCTTAGTCATTTTCAAGCTCTAGGCACTTAAAGTGCTGAATTTTAGATTACTTTTTTTATATTCTGCCTGTGCCTAGTTTCCTAACTGTATGTAAAGTTATTAAAGCTGTCTGTTCCAATTTCTTCTCTACTTAGGAAGGGATGACAAAAAGATGAAAGAGACTACTTTTAATCTCAAAAGCTAAACCCAATGCAGAAATGAAACAGGAAAATACATAAAGACAATAAGAGTACTTTTCTAAAGGTGGTTTACGATCACTGAGTGGTCACTAAAAAAACACTAAGCTGGAAGTATGTGACAACCTAATAGTCCTGAGGCTCAATTTCCTCTCTAGATAGTTGATGCCTTTTTTTTCTTTTTTGGTAAGCTATATAATTGAAATTCCACTTGCAATACAATGATTTGCTTTACATGGGGATGGGGGAGGGTGAGGACATTTGTTCCGTAAACTGCCTAAGGAGAAAAAAAAACATATTAAGGCTTCAGTGTCAATTAGATTCAGCAATACCTTTTCAAAAAGTACTCTTAAAGTCTTTCTCAAAACCAAGAGAGAAATTTGTAGTATTATTTTTTCTAATATAAAGGTTGAAAATAAAAATGGGTTCAAAGGTCTAACGGAATAACGACCTTTCTCATTGCTTGACATCCAAATAGAGGTATGGATTTTCAAGGATTTGTATTTAGTTGCTTTAACACTTTTTAGGATTTATATCTATGTACTGGGTTTTTCAACTTGTGAGATTTCTAGAGCTGGAAGCATTTGAAGTCACATGGGTCTTAGATCATAAGTTCTTGCCTTATGTTGAGGCTTTAATTATGCAATTGTATTCTCTCAGAAGTCCAGTCTTTCATTAATTTCTTCCTCATTTCTATCTGAACCAAACTCTGCCTATTTACCAAAACAAGAAACCTAGAATCAGCTTGGAAACTAAAATCTCTTCTCCCAACATCTAGTCAGTTAGAAAGTCCTGTCAAAAATTACTCCTCTAACTTTTTTCTTTTCCACTGTTCAAGTGTTGGCTCTTATTATTTCCACCTAAATTATCAAAAATTATCTTTACTGGTCTTGTTGGATTTCCATCCTTTTCTTTCAGCTATTAATAAATATAGCTATTTTGTTATAATATCATTTATAATAGTTGGCAGATTGCTCTTTCTATAACAGATTAGATAGTTTTATCCTATGGCAAGGGTAAGCAAACTGCAGCTTGCAAATGAAGAGTGGCATAAAATTATTAATGGTTGCCCATAACATAAAAGACAAAATGTATATATTTTTAGAATAACATACAAAATACTTGGTGATAAACTCTTACCTACTTTCTTTGTGTTGCTATAAAAATACTTAAGGTTGGGTAATTTATAAAGAAAAGAGGTTTGTTTGGATCATGGTTCTGCAAACTGTACAAGAAGTATGGTGCCATCAACTGCTTTTGATGAGGGTCTCAGTGATGACCAGATGTGGGGCTTGAGGAAGGGTCAGTATCATACCAATACAAAAATCTTTTTTCCTTTCACTTCTGAGCCTTTTTCTCCTTGGACTTCTTCTGAGGGTAGAGGAAACTGTGCACCACCCCAGCCCAACAAATGAAGGAATGCAGGATGGACGGGTGAATGGAGGCTTCCCTGCTCCCCTCCCAGCCAGGGCTGGGATGCATGCCCCAAGGGTGCGCAAGGGCAGGCTGGCCAGCACTCCCTACCACATTTTCATCGAGCCTTCCCCTCTCCAAGTCAAGGAGTCCCACTCCATGAGACAGCAATTAAATTTCTCTCCCTGGTGGAGGAACCCATTTACATAAAAATGAGAGGTTCTTCCCAATGCATCTTTCTTTTCTCCACCCCATCAGCAGTTAACACAGCCCTGCATTTAAGTTATTTTTCCTTTTCTCCACCAGGTCAGCAGTTGACTTTTAAGTGAGGATTACTTTCCTTTTGGAAGATGTATTGCTGGGCCAGAAATTATGGGGATCAGTGTTTATATTCTCTGTAGAGTTTTAATTGTAAAAAAAGATTTGTGAGGTTCATCTTAAGCTGTAGGCAATCTGGAATGCTTTGCATGACTTTCTGTATGGCCAGTAGCAAACTTTGCTGCAGGCCTCCATCTTGTTTCATGTCCTTGGGAGCAAGACTGACTTGTAACCAAGTGGCAGTGTTTTGTTCTAGCCTCTGCCATTTTACAATGGTGGTCTGGGGTTCAATCCTGGCTTAGGAAATGAGTGCTTTCCATTTTGATATCTGTGCAACCTTTGCTATCTGTTGATTCTCTTCCCCTCCATGAACCGCCTTGAATTTTCCTTTCTCTGGCCCTTTGGTAAAGTTTGAAAGCCAGAAATATTGGCCACTCGGCATGGCTAAAGATGGGAAATAAGGGAGTTAAAAGAGCTTTCATAAAGAGTGCTCAGCTTAATTAAAAGTGGATATCCAAGTTATAGTATATTTAAAAGACCTTTATGTTTTTCTTTTCTTGGATCTTGTTTTGCTGGAAAGAGGATTTTTCTCAATTGACTGAATCATTTTTCTCCATTTTGCCTTGCCACTCTCAATGCACTTATGAGAGGGGAGAATCCTCTGTTTTCTTCATGGAACCCCAGGAAATAAAAGTGGATAGATCCCTCTCAAAATCTGTTTTTGCCTCCCAGTCATGCCTGTTTATTAGGCCTTATAAGCTGCATGTTTTCCTAGCTCTGTTTCACAATGGGATCCACCCAGAGGCCAATAATTCAAATAGGATATTAGCAAATGAAAGATATTATGAGGACTGGGTTTTCTTCTGCCTGTGTAGTTACATATATGTTGTGTGTGATAGCTATTAAAAGAGCTCTAATTAATTGACCTAAAGGAAGACAAGCACTTGGATCAAATGTTTTTTAAAGGGAAGATAAAAGCTCTGGTAACTTTTAATTCATGTGACTTTAATCTTAAAACAGCCTTAAAAATTATCAGTAAAAATTATTGGTAAAATATTGGTAAATAAAAACAACCTTAAAATTATTGTTAAAATGCAGATGTCATCAAAATATAAATACGTGGACTAAATTATTATGCATGTCAGGTACTAGGTTTGCTAAATGTTTTAAGGTAATAAAGTGCCTTTCTGGTTTTTGAGAACTTTTCAACTTGCCGGCCTCACAATTTGTGAGGCCTGGGGAAATATGTAATTAGCCATCCCCTTAATTAATGCTGGAAGAAGTCAAACCTTGGCTGCACCTAGCACATAATTAAAACAACTTACCAAGTTTTACATTAAAATTAAAAATTGCTAGGAGTTACCATTTTAATAGGTAACTGAAACTATTGGAAGGAGATTTACATCCAAGATGTGTAAGAAAAGTAATTTTTTTTGTAAAAGATTATAAAAATGTAAATTCTTGCATGGGGTTAAAAATTGTTTTAAATTAGATAGGATAAAGTTAAAAGTTCAAACAAGTAGTGGAAGGATTGTAAAAATTAGTCTTGCAAAAATTCCATGTGTGAACATATAGACTAAATTCAAAAGGGTATTATATGGTTTTTCAGTAAATCGAGCATTATAAAAGCAAAACACGGTACTTTTAAGTCACTAATCTGCTCTTTGGCAAAATTTGTAAAGGACTATAAAAGGTTTTTGCTATTTAAAAATTTCTAACTCATCATTTTGGCAAAATAAATAATTCATTGTAGTCTGGAATTCTATTTCATGACATCAAGTGTTTTAAATCTCTAACACTTAACAGGCTTCCCAAAATCAAACTTCAGTTTCAAAATTGTCTTTCCTGATGCCTGGCTTTTAGATGCTTCAGAGGGCCCCTGAAGTATCAAAAAGAGAGGTAAACAGGATTATTTGACATATTTAGGTATGCGAGATTGCCAAAATGGTGTTCAATCTTCTTTAGGTTATATTTTGGTGAATAATACTAATATATGTTCCAAAATTGTAGGGGATTTCTAAAATTCTAATGTCTTAGTATATGCTATCAATCATAATTAAGGTTGTTAAGTTATTGTAAACCATGGAGATAACCAAACTTCTTTGTCAATTGTGTTTCTAACTACAAGTACCCTAGACATTTTGTTATTCACAGGCAATTGTTGTTTTGTTTTAATCCTTTTCATAAGATTATTTATAATAAGCTATAGAACTTTGACAAGTGCTCCCAAATGCAGGTTTCTGATAACTTCGGAGATTGTAACATTGGAATAAAAGAAAAATGTACAGGACTCATGAAGAGCTAAAATGTTCAAGAATATCAAACAAAAGAAGAGTTAACTAAATGGGCTTAACTCATGGAAAACTGAAGCAATCTGTTTTACTTTTGGTTGGAATATTGCTGATCCTTATTTTGATTTTCAGAGTCAAGGAAACTTATTTTGAATTATTTATGGCCTTTAATAATTGAGTAAGGTATACTCCTGTGAACAAAATTTGGAGCATATTTCTCTCTATTTTTCTCTCTCTCTTCCTGGATTCTCCAGAATTTGAAAACTAGTCGTAAGTATTATTAACTTATGGCAATATAGTTGTTTACGTCAGTGCAAGAAAACTCCATTTTCTTTTGCAACAAGACACAATTGGAGAAACTTGTTTTTTTATCAAGGCTTTGACTGGAAGGATATGTATCCCTCTAAGGAGACAAGCTTGACTTGCAGAGCTGATAAAATCCCCTTGGGAAGACTTGCATCATACCTTTGTCTATGCAGTCCCTGTACAGGATTCCTGACCTGTGGTAAGTAAAGAACATCACTTTCTGACAGACCCAAGATCTCCAAGTTTATCTTGGTACCTTAAGAGGAGAGAACAAAGGTGGAGGCATCACCCTACCCAACTTCAAACAATACTACAAGGCTATAGTAACCAAAACAGCATGGTACTTGTACAAGAACAGACATATAGACCAATGGAACAGAATAGGGAACCCAGAAATAAGACCGCACACCTACAACCATATGATCTTCAACAAACTTGACAAAAACAAGCAATGGGAAAAGGATTCCCTATTTAATAAATTGTGATTGGATAACTGCTTAGCCACATGCAGAAAACTGAATCTAGACCCCTTCCTTACAGCTTATACAAAAATTAACTCAAGATGGATTAAAAACTTAAATGTAAAACTCAAAACTGTAAAAACCCTAGAAGAAAATTTAGACAGTACCATTTAGGATATACGCACAGACAAAGATTTCATGAGGAAAACACCAAAAGCAATTGCAAAAAAAGCAAAAATTGACAAATATGATCTGATTAAACTAAAGAGCTTCTGCACAGAAAATAAACTATCAGAGTGAACAGACAACCTACAGAATGGGATAAAATGTTTGCAATATATCCATCTGACAAAGGTATAATATCCAGAGTCTACGAGGAACTTAATCAAATTTACAAGAGAAAAACAAACAACCCCCTATTAAAAAGTGGGCAAAAGAAATGAGCAGACACTTCTCAAAAGAAGACATCTATGCTGCCAACAAACATGAAAAAAAGCTCAACATCCCTGATCATTAGAGAAATGCAAATCAAAACCACAATAAGATACCATCCCACACCAGTCAGAATAGCTATTGTTAAAAAGTTCAGAAACAACAGATGCTAGCCAGGTTGTAGAGAAAAAGGAATGCTTTACACTGTTGGTGGGAGTGTAAATTAGTTCAACCATTGTGAAAGAAAGTGTGGTGATTCCTCAAAGACCTAGAGGCAGAAATAGCATTTGATCCAGCAATCCCATTACTGAGTATATACACAAAAAATATAAATCATTCTAGTATAAAGATACATGCACATGTATGTTCAGTACAGTACTATTCACAATAGCAAAGACATGGAATCAACCCAAATGTCCATCAATGATAGACTGGATAAAGAAAATATGGTACATATACACCATGGAATATTATGCAGCCATAAAAAATCATGTTCTATTCAGAGACATGGATGGAACTGGAAGCCATTATCTTCAGCAAACTAACAGAGGAACAGAAAACCAGACACCACATGTTCTCACTTATTAGTGGGAGCTGAATGATAAGAACACTTGGACAAAAAGTGGGAAACAACACATCCTGGGGCCTGTTGGTGGGATGGGGAAAGGAAGAGCATCATGAAGAGTAGCTAATGGATGCTGGGCTCACTACCTAGGTGATGGGATAATCTATGCAGCAAACCACCATGACACATGTTTTCCTGTGTAACAAACCTGCACATCCTGCACATGTGCCTCTGAACTTAAAATAAATGTTGGAAAAAATAATAAGTTAATTCTATATTTTAAAATAACTTAATATAATTGTATTTTTTATAACTAAAGCATAAATGCTTGTGGTGATGGATATCTCATTCTCCATGATGTGCTTATTTCACATTGCATGCCTGTATCAAAATATCTCATGTACTCCAATAATATACATACCTAATATGTACCCAGAAAAAAATTTTAAAAAATAAAAAACAAAATGAAACCAAATGTGATTATTAGGAAAAGCCAACACAATTAATAAATCTTCATAGAGACTAATCAAAGAAATAAAAGAGGTATATAATGTCAACAAGATGGAATCACTAGCAATAATGTTTCTTGTCACCCCACAGAAACATTGAAATAAGGACAAGCTGCCAGAACGAACTTTGTCAGACACGGAAAACACATGTAAGTGTTTATAGCAACCAAGCAGATATTGAATTAACTAAAAAGAAACTTCACAATGTGTGTGGCATTCAAATAAGTCTCTTTCAAAAATAATATAGAAGCTGAATATAAGATAAGGAGCAGAGCCTTCAGTGACCACACAAAAAAAGAATGGAATCTTCATAAAAATAATTTGAGTCACTGAAAATGGACTACTATAGTTTTTTTTAACAATTAATCAACAGCAACAAAACCAGAAAAGCAATGTGAAGTGAGAAAATCAGATTTTCATGGTTACTATGTTAAGATATTCAAATGTCCAGCTTCCAAGAGAAAAGAAATCACAAGGCATAAATGAAACAGGAAAGTATGATGCATTCAAAGAAACAAAATGGACAGAAACAATCCCTGAAGAAGTGGAGACATTAGTTCTATTAGAAAAACACTTTAAAAACAACTGTTTTAAATATGTTGAAAGAGTTAAAGAAAATAGGACCAATAACTTAAAAAATCAGGAGAATGATGCATGAACAAAATAATAATATTAATAAAGATATAGAGAATATAAACAAACTCCAGGAATTGAAAGTATAATAATTGACATAGAGAATTCACTAAAAACATTCACCAGTAAATTTAAACAGACAGAAGAAAGAATCGGTCAACCTGAAAATAATATAATTAAAAGCATCAAGTCTGAGGAGCAAAGAAGAAAAGAATGAATAAAGGTGAAGGAGGCTACCAAGCAGAATAACATATGCATTATGTAACTCACAGAATATTAACAAAGATAAAATAGTCATAACAAATATTTGAAGAAACAATAGATGAAAACTTCCCAAATTGGATGAAAGATATGAATCCACAAATTTAAGAAATCAAAGAATTCCAAGTAGCATAAATGCAGAGTTTCACACCAAGACACACTAAAATCAAACTCTTGAAAGCTGAAGACAGAGAGAATCTTGAAAACAGCAAAAGAGAAGCAACTTATTACATACAGAGCAACTTCAGTATGATCAGTAATTTCTCATTAGAAACCTTCAAGGCAGAATGCCTGGGATGACAATGAGGTAACATTTTGAAAGTGTGGGAACAAAAAACTATATATTAATTAAGAATTCAATAACTGGTAAAACTTCTCAAAATGAAGGAGATTTTTCAGCAAATACCTTGCAGGCTAGAGTAGAGTTGGATTATATTAATATATTCAAGTGCAGGAAGAAAAAAAAACTATCAATTAAGAATACTATACTATACTTCAAGAATGAAGAAGATATAAAAACTTTCCCAAAAAGAAACTCAGGTAATTCATCGCCAGTAGACTTACTTCACAAGAAATGCCATAGGAAGTTCTTCAGGTTGCAATGTAAGGAATTGAAATGCCAACACAACTGCATAGAAAAAGATAAACACATTGCTGAAGATAAATATACAGAAAAATACAGAATATTGCATTGTTCTATTGGGGTTAAATCATTTTTAATTCTAACAAAAAAGTTATAAAACAAAAGTATGAAAATATAAATAAAACTATACTAAAGACACACTGTAAATGCATATAAATTATAACAGCAATAGCATAAAGTGTGTTGGAGGGAGAATTAAAAGCATAACGCTTTCGTATGTGATTAAAGTTAAATTGTTATTAGCTTAAAATAGAATGTTATAACTATAATGAGTCCTCACTTAACATTTTAGATATGTTTCTGAAAACTGCAACTTTAAGCACATTGACATAGAGCAGGTTCTGAAACAACATTATATTGTTCACTCATTTCATTATAATGTTGACGAAGAAAAAATGATTTTATTATCTGTCATTTCACTTAAAGTTTCAATTTCCAAAGAACTATCTATGATGTTAAGTAAGTGCTTACTGTGTAAGATATGTTATTATAAGCTCCTTGGTAACCACACACAGACACGAAAACTATTGAAGTTGCATAAAGGAAAAAAAAGAAAAGAATCAAACATATCAATCCAAAAATCTGACAAAACACAAAGAAAGACAGCACGAGGGGAAAGGACTGACAAAAGAATTATAAGGCTCACATAGGATGTGAAGAAATAGGAACACTTTTACACTGTTGGTGGGACTGTAAACTAGTTCAACCATTGTGGAAGTCAGTGTGGCGATTCCTCAGGGATCTAGAACTAGAAACACCAGTTGACCCAGCCATCCCATTACTGGGTATATACCCAAAGGATTATAAATCATGCTGCTATAAAGACACATGCACACACATGTTTATTGCGGCACTATTCACAATAGCAAAGACTTGGAACCAACCCAAATGTCCAACAATGATAGACTGGATTAAGAAAATGTGGCACATATACACCTTGTAATACTATGCAGCCATAAAAAATGATGAGTTTATGTCCTTTGTAGGGACATGGATGAAGCTGGAAACCATCATTCTCAGCAAACTATCGCAAGGACAAAAACCAAACATCGCATGTTCTCACTCATAGGCGGGAATTGAACAATGAGAACACACGGACACAGGAAGGGGAACATCACACACCGGGGACTGTTGTGGGGTGGGGGGAGTGGGGAGGGATAGCATTAGGAGATATACCTAATGCTAAATGACGAGTTAATGGGTGCAGCACACCAACATGGCACATGTATATATGTAACAAACCTGCACGTTGTGCACATGTACCCTAAAACTTAAAGTATAATAATAATAATAATAATAATGAGAGAATTATAAGGCTAACATTAAAAAGTCAACAGTTAATTATTCTCCGTAGATGATTACCTTAAATACAATTTGATTAAATGCCCCAAAAAAAAGATATAGAATGGCTGAATGGGTTTTAAGAAACACTAGTTTACATGCAAGCCACAAGAAACTCACTTTAGCTTTAAGGGCACAAGTTGGCCTAAAGTAAAGAGAGGAGAGAAAGAGATTTTATGTAAATGGCAATCAAAAAAGAGCAGGGGTACCTGTAGTTATATCAGAGAAATTAGATTTTAAGTTAGACTTCTATGAATTTTCCTCATTGTCTTGGCTATTAACATTCAGCTCCTTTTTACTTACGCAAGTTTCTGCAGCCAGCTTGAATTTCTCCTGGGAAAATGGGTTTTTATTCTCTACGGCATGGCCAAGCTGCACATTTTCTAAACTTTTATGTTCTGCTTCCCTTTTAAATATAAGTTCCAGTTTCAGACACTCTTTGATCATGCATATGATAATAAACTGTTAGAAGCAGCCAGGTCATATCTTGAAAGCTTTGCTGCTTATAAATTTTTTTTGTGCCAGATACTCTACATCATCTGTCTTAAGTTCAAAGTTCCACAGATTCCTAGGGCAGGGGCACAATGCTGCCAGTCAATGTGCTAAAGCATAGCAAGACTGAACTTTGCTCCAGTTCCCAATAAGTTTCTTATCTCCATCTGAGACCTCCTCAGTCTGAACTTTACTGTTCATATCACTATCAGCATTTTGGTCACAACCATTCAACAAGTCTCTAGGACATTCCACATTTTTTGTCATCTTCCTCTTGTTTTCTGAGCCATCCAAACTGTTCCAACTTCTGCCCGTTACCCAGTTCCAAAGTCACTTTCACATTTTCAGTTATCTTTTATAGCAATACCCCACTCTTGGTACCAATTTTCTGTATTAGTTCATTCTCACATTGCTATAAATAACTATTTGAGACGGGTAATTTTTAAAGTAAAGAGGTTTAATGGGCTCATGGTTCTGCAGGCTGTTCAAGTTTCTCCTTCAGGGGAGGCCTCAGGAAACTTACAATCATGGCAGAAGGTGGAGAAGCAGGCACATATTACCTGGCCGGAGCAGGAGCAAGAGAGAGAGGAGGAAGGTGCTACACACTTTTAAACAACCACATCTCAGGATCACTCACCATCATGATGACAGCACCAAGGGTCATGGTGTTAAACCATGAGAAACTGCCCCCATGATCAAATCACCTTCTACAAGGCCCCTCCTCCAACACTGTGGATTACAATTTGACATGAGATTTGGGCAGGGATAAAAAGCCAAACCATATCAGTAGCCCTCCATATTTGACAAATTATTTAACAACATGCACTGTGTTAACATAGTGAAATTTTGTAGATGACATTTCTATACTTTACTATAAATAATTCATTAAAAAAAACAAGAAAATGTCATAAATCCACAGTGTGCCATGACGGTGTCAGATAAGGGAAAACAGAAACAATAGAGCTCGTATCTGCCCAGTACATAGCACCAGTTCTTTGGACTGTTGGGAAGCATGAGTAAACTTATATTTCCTATACTTTGGGGCAATTTAATTGTTCTGTAATTATTGAGAGTGGTCAAATTTCACACTTCTTACTAAAGTTTTATCAACATATTAAGAAATACACTTATTTTAATATTAAAATGCGATAAACATATTAAAAAGCAATTTCACATTTAGGCAGTTTGTCAAATGCCCTTTAAGTCTAAGGTAATGCTACACTGTAGTGTAGTTGTGCTTTCAAAAACTACAAATAACACAAAATGTGACTATATTCTATGTGTGGACGAAGAGCAATGTTAGAAAAAAATAAGAAATTAAGAATTTCTAAATACAAATGTAATATTTAAGCAACATTAAATTCCCAATTCTCCTAATATTTACTTATTAAAAGAACAAAATACATGAATTATTTTAAAAATATTACTGATACAATCATACCTTCTTCATTGACTAAGATTTTGAACTTTAATAAAAGATACCAATGAATGTATTCAATTTTGGCAAATTCTATAAAATAAATGCTAAAAAATGTAAATAGGGTTTTTTGAGACAGGGTCTTGCTTGGTTACCCAGGCTTGAGTGCAGTGGTGCAGTCATAGCTCGCTGTAACCTTTTTCTCCTGGCCTCAGGGGATTCTACTAACTCATTTTCCTGAGTATCTAGGACTGACAGGCACACACCACCATATCTAACTAATTTTTTAAATTTTTTTTGTAGAGATGGGGTTTTGCTATGTTACCCAGGCTAGTCTTGAACTCTTAACCTCAATCAGTCCTCCTGCCTTGGCCTCCCAAAATGGTGGGATTATAGGCATGAGATACTGCACCTGACCCAAATAGTTTTATTTTGGGCAAGCATTTCCTTAGTCCACATTGCTTATTTGTACAAGCATTAAAATTTAAATAGAATATATTTTGTGCACTGAATAATATACCTTAACGACCCATATTTGCTATACTTTCAACACATTTTTAAAGGGGTTAGGTTTATAATATATAGTTACTCCAGAAGCATACATTAGTCTACAGTAGATGGAAATTTCTTCAAAAGGTAACATTGCCATTTTGTTCAATTTATTTTACTGATCTTCTCGAAGAAGACACAATGGCATTATAAACCTGCCTTTCAATGTCATGGCTGGTAGTATGCAAAAAATGCCTCATTATTTCAAGTGAAGAAAGAAGTAATGCTTCCACAAGCAAAGTGACATAAATATGTATACAATTATTACTCTTGAATGGAATTGAAGAGATTGCATTTTTACATCAAAAAGTTGTTTAACCTGCAAAATAGCCTGTGCCAAAGAAATCAAGTTGCAAGCACTGAATGCAATTTTTTTCTTCATGAGAAAGAACTGAAGCTGCATATAAACAGAATACTAGTCAACAAAACTAAGCAAGACAAAATAAAAGCCTAGTTGAACACGTGGAAAAAAATAAAGTTTTCTAGAATCTAGATGAACCTATATTAACTCTATATTCTCATTAATATGTGAAGTAGTCTTTGTGAGTATTTGGTGTAACTGAACAACTCAAACCATTTTTTTTTGGTAAATTTAAAGTGATACCTACATAGAAATTTTCATTTGGTATGTATTATGTGAACAATTTCTCAATTCACCATGGCCATTAACAAAGTGATCCAGGAAGTTTGGTGTAACTTATTAAAACAATTTATTTGTATAATACAATGACTGGTTTCTATTAAATCGTTGTCCTAAAATATGTAAATGCAAAAATTAAAACAACCAATTGCAAGTGAAAGTATTTGAATGAAAATACACCATAGTTTTTTAAAGAGAAGAACAGGACTTTACAAAAACACCTTTTGAAGTTCACGTTGTGCACAGTAATTATGCTCTGTAAAGAAAAACTAACAAAGACTATAAGTCCCTCTTGGAGAACACTAAACTGGGAAGATCATTGTCCAAGATGCCACATTCTTTAAAAATGTAAACTTATTTAATAAGAACTTAAAAATAGAATGGCCTTCTTTGATCATACAAACATTTGAGTATATATCCTAACCCTCTAACATATGAAAGGTGAAAAATAAAATTTTGTACATATTACTTAATCATCCAATGGAGGAAAAGTCTCAGACATTTAGCAAGGGTTTTACTTGCTAAAATCTCTAATGATTAAGCAATTCGTTAGGTCAAAACATTGTTTAAAATGCCTTCACAAAGCACTTCAAGAGTAGTTACTTCTCTTCCACCTCCCACTGTCCCCAACAGTGGCTGATTTACTGCAGCAGGTATTCAGAATTTATGTTTTTAACAGAAATATAAAGACATATGCTGAAGATTTATAAAAATCAATCATACTCATCATAACGTTTCTGCTCAAAACATGTATCTACCTTAGGCATTAATTTTCACTTAACCTGTACTTGAGTTAAACATTTGACCACTGAAACCTGGTTTCTCTTTTCATTAACCTACCTGTCTTCAGGGTGATATAATTTAAAATTCTCTGTTACTAGTCTTCATAATGCTCAAGTAATTAGAGAGGACCAGGTTTTGAAATCCTTTACATGCAAAGTTCTTCAATAAGGGAATATTTGACTAATGTGGTACCTGAAAAAATTCAGCAAAGGTGTTCCCAGCACTAGTGAAATTATTCTGAGTGTCATGATTGTTCCTTGCCATTGCTGAAAGGGTTTTCATACTATCAGTACCTCACCCTGACTGTATAAGTGGGAAAGTAAATTAGATAGGCTTTCACATAGAAGGATTGCAAAAAGAAGGAAGTAATACAGCTTTGGGAAATCAAAGACACTTTCTTCTTTCTCATCTACTTTTTGTAGTCCCCACAATAAAAAAAAATGATGCATTTACAATTATGACATAGTATAGAAAGGTGTCTGTTCTTAAATTTTACATAAACAACCAATGAAATAGATTCCTACTTGTGGAAACTTGGTAAAAAAAAATGCATGGAGAATGTAAATGTTCCCTGACAATTGGAGCTAATTACTGTAAATAAATATTACTCGATACTTTTTTGTTGGTAGGTTTCGTTCCTGGGGAAAAGTTATGCCAGTGAATAAACATAGATCTTATAATATTTTCTATATTAAAAATTCCTTATAAGAGGTACTCAATAATCATTCAGGACTTTTGAGAAATAAACCAGCATCTTTGACCCTGTTCATTTGTCTTCCATACTATTCACTGACCTGCTTCACTCTGCTATTCTTTACTGCTCAGACCTATCCCTTCTTTTATGTGCATTTACCCTTTATTCCTACTTCTATTTAATATTTTTCATGTGTTAATAGTCTAACAGTGATTAATTGATCTTATGTGTGATCTTATTAATCCATAGTGCATTCTTCCTATTCCTAAACAATTATGTTTATCTCAGTATTCAAGATAAATTCACTTTGTAGGGTTTAACTGATTTGCTCCTCTGCTGCCTTCTATATTAGTTTAATTTCTTTTCATTATTGCAATATATGAGGAATTAGAATGTCTACTTTTTTTTACCACTATTTTTAGATTTGGTTTCAGAGAATTTTCTTGAAATTAATTAGCTTAGATCAAATTGTAGAAAATATGTGTGTTAAAATGACAACTTCACATTTTCACCATGGAGACACATTATTTATATTGAAAATTCATAATGACACTAATTTATGAGGTACAAAGTGTTGTTATAGTTTATGAATACAGTGTGGAATAATTAAATCAAGATAGATATCATACCCATCCCCTCAAATACTTAACATTTTTATGCTGGAAACATATGAAATTTAATCTCTTAGCAATTTTGAAATGCATAATACTCTATTTTTCCCTATATGCAAATATTTGCAAACTATACATCTGACAAAGTGCTAGTATCAAGAGTCTACAAGAAATTCAAACATCTCAACAAGAATAAAACAAATAATCCCATTAAAAAATGAGCAAAGGACATGAACAGACTTTAATCAAAGGAAGACATGCAAGTAGCCAACAAACATGCAAAAATATTCACCATCATAATTATCAGATAAATGCAAATTAAAACCACAACGAGATGCCATCTTACACCATTAAAAATGGCAACTATTAAAAAGAAAAAGTGACAGATGTTGGCAAGGATGCAGAGAAAAGGGTGGGCTTATACACTGTTGATGGGAATTAAAATTGGTGCAACCTCTATAGAAAACAGTATGGAAATTTCTCAAATATCTAAAAATAGAATTACCATTCAATCCAGCAATCCCACTACTGGGTATCTACCAAAAGGAAAATAAATTATTATATCAAAAAGACTTGCAGATGCATGTTTATTGCAGCACTATTCACAATAGCAAAGTCATGGAATCAATCTAAGTGTCCGTCAATGTAGGATTGGTTAAAGAAAATGCAGTATCTATCTATCTATCTATCTATCTATCTATCTATCTATCTATCTATCTATCTACACACACACATACATGAACAACCACCATGTAATCTATGCAGCCATAAAAATGAATGAAATCATACCTTTTGCAGCAACATGGTTTGATTGGGAGGCCATTTTCCTAAATGAAATGAATCAGAAAAAGAAAGTGAAGAACTACATGTTCTCACTAATAAATGAGAGCTAAAAAATGCGTACACATGAACATATAGGGTAGAATAATAGACATTGGAGACTCCAATAGGAGAGAGGAGAGGAGGGAGGTGAGGAACGAGAAATTACGTGTTGGGTAGAATGTACACTATTTGCATGACGATTACACTTAAAGCCCAGACTTCACCACTACACAATATATCCATGTAACAAAAATGTACCTGTAACCTCTAAATAAAAAAAAATAAAAAACTGTGTTCACCACACTGAGAAACAGAACTCAACACAGCAAAAAAGCATATTCCTCCTGTCTGTTAATTTGTGCCCTTTGACTATTATCTTCCCATATCCCCAACCCCCAAACTCTGTAACCATCTTTCTACTCTCTGCTTCTATGAGTTCATTTTATACCTCTCACTTTCAACCTTTGCCACAAGTCTTTTAAAAAAAACTGAACTTGAGCATTTTTCCCTATATATTTCTCCCCATAAACATTGCAAAGGCATTATGTAGTAAGTGCCTTGATATATGTTTGCTGGATTTCATGGAGATCAGGGTGCCTGATTACTGGAGAATATGTTTGTGGGATCTGAAGGTGAGCAAGCAGGAAAATTATTCTGGTTTCTATCCAATTTCCCAGTCTATATTTTCCTTACCTATAAGTTCCATCCAGTTTTCTTCAAAGTATAAACACAGGTAGCACAAGTGACAAATAAAGGGTATGAGTCGGGTTGCATTAAACAAGCACAATGCCTAGAAATCTGTGATAGACTGAAAGAAGAAATCACAAATTATCAGCAAGAAACAGTTGGAACTAGGCTTGAGGTAAACAGAAACACAAACAACATGTCAGCCATGATAAAGAGTGTAAATTTGAACAGATGTCACTTCTAGAGCAGCAGCAGCCAGATTATACAAAATTGGCTTTGGATGAAATACAAAGGAGGGGAAGAAAATATGAAGCCTGTAGGAGCACTGTGTCCAGCAGCTCTTCCACTGTAATCATACCTCAGCTGAGTAAAAACAAATAAACACCTATTGGGTAGAAAAAAAAAACAGCAACAAAAGCCATACTGATTAAATGAACTACCAGTATGACGATTTATTTTTGAAAGAAGAAGGTCAGCTAAAATATGAAACAAATAGTGTAAATAACTAGGAAGTTGTAAGTGAGATGCCCATTTGTCAACCTGCATCATATATCATAACATTTATTCCATTAATAGATATGCTACTATTGTGTCAATAGACAAAAAAACTTAGAGAAAAGTCCCCATAAACACATATACATTTCAAAATAAAACTTAGGGATTTAGATAAGTTTGATAACAATTTTATGTAATTTTGTCTAGTCTGGTTATGACTCTGGAGTTAACTCAAACAAAATGACTACACACATAAACATCAGCACTAACCAGGGTTGTAAATTGAAATATGATTTCAAATTACAAGTAGATTATTTTTCAAACCTCTTTTTCACTTTTCAACTCCACTTTATCAAAGTGCCCTGAACATTCTCTAATTTTATTTTTTTCTTTTGAGACGGAGTCTTGCTCAGTCGCCCAGGCTGGAGTGCAGTGGCATGATCTCGGCTCACTGCAACCTCCGCCTCCCGAGTTCATGCCATTCTCCTGCCTCAGCCTCCCTAGTAGCTAGGACTACAGACGCCCGCCACGATGCCTGGCTAATTTTTTTTTTTTTTTTTTTTGCATTTTTAGTAGAGACGGGGTTTCACCATGTTAGCCAGGATGGTCTCGATCTCCTGACCTCGTGATCCACCTGCCTCGGCCTCCCAAAGTGCTGGGATTACAGGAGTGAGCCACTGCGCCCAGTTCTAATTTAATTTTTAATTAAATGTTTAAAATCTTGACATACAAAATTGTATGCATTTATCAAGTACAACATGAGGTTTTGCAGTATGTATACTTGTGAAATCACTAAATCTAGCTAATTAACATATGCATTACTTCACATAGTCATCATTTTTGAAACTCAAACAACTCAATAGCAAGAAAACAAAAACCTGATTAAAAAACAGGCAAAAGACATGAATAGATATTTCTCAAAAGACATACATATGGCCAACAGGTACATAAAAAAACTGTTCAACATCACTGATCATCAGGAAAATTCATATAAAAGCTACATTATCATAACTTCAGGTTTCCTATGTGAGCTGAATTGTCCATTTGTGGCTATGCCCAACTCATGAAATTTTTGTAAAAGTGATTCTAATAACATAAGTTTAAAAATTAGTAAACTGTGACGTGCTAAATAAATGGTAATAATTATTTTTCCAAATACAAACATGAGGAACACGAGGACTTTTCAAGGGTCTAGTATGTGTAGTATGATCAAGAGAATAGGTAGTTAATTTTTTTGAGCAATTATAATGGGATAAGGACAGCTAAATTCTTTATACACATTGTTTCATTTAATCTTTACAACATCTCAATGGGTTAGATATTACTACTTTCACATTTCAAACATGAAAAAAAAAAAACAGAGACTCAGGATGGCTGAGTAATGTTTTCAGTGGCAAATAGCTAGAGTAGGATGTGTTCGCAAGTCTGTCTGAATCTGAAGCCCACAGCACCCTCTCTCGCTTTCAAGTGAATGAATGATACCAACATATAAGGTTGAGGAAACTACAGGTGACCATGAAATTCTTTACCACTTCCCTCTGGTGATCTCTCAATTCAAAATATAATTTAAAATAAATATATAATTGAATCTTTTCTTATGAAACAGTTAGGTAACTTTTAAAGCTTTCTACCCTTTTTTTTTTTTTAAACCAGAGATGCATATCAGTATTTCCTGGGTACATTTTAAGTACACACATATTCAGGAATCACCACTAGAAATTCTGATTTCATATTCTTGGTTGAGAACCACTGTCCTATAAGAAACCAGTACCATACTAATCTAAATAAAGAAAAAAACCTGGAATGATGAAATAGTTTTAACTGGTTTCTGAGAGGAAAACAGCAAGCAAATAAACTAAAGTATGATCTCCGGAGACTAATGAAAGTTGGATAAATTTTTTTTGGCTTATTGAGCAAGAGTATGTGATTGCCTTTTCATTTTGAAGAAAGATAAGCGTAAGATGAGTGTGTGAAACAGAGGAGGAGAGATGTGTTTTTAGCTAGAAGTGGATGAAAACTAGGCACAGAGAGAGTCTCCTTATAATGGAAGAGACAACCATGTCTATAGGCTAAACATGAGGTAAAGTAAGAGGCTTAAAAGATGGGAATACTTTTGTTATCAGAGTAAGGTTTTGGAGAAGGCTAGGGTTGTGGAGAAAAGGGAAATACAATTGAAAACAGTTCAGAGACAAATATAATGATTAAAAATAATGATAAAGGTGAGATTAAATGCCATCAACTCATTATGGTACTAATCCACAGTGACTGATTGCAGTTTTCATTTACGCTGTAGTAGCAGCTATTCAAGTATAGTAGCCATAGAAGAAGGTTGAGTTGATTCAAGGCTGGTGATATAACGAAGAGATGAAAAAGCAGGAAAAGTGATCAAGAGAATTAAGGGTGATGGTAAGAAAAGGAAATGATGGGTAATGGAGAATCATATTAGATAGTAAAGGAAATACATCCATGACGTCTAATAAAGTTGGAGAAAATGATGTCAAAGGGACTGACATATTCAATGAGGTTATAAAGCATATGTAGTGGGAGAGAGAAGAAAGGAATAAAATAATTTGTTAGAAAGTACACTATTCAAAGTCAGTATTTCAGAAAAAGCACAATTATGTGTGAAGGCAAGATTCAAGATGTGAAAGGGACTGGCTGAAGTGGCGTGAAAAAGAAAACTGAAAACTACTTATTGTACACCTGAACATAGAAGTCACCAGGTATGGTAGCAGGGAGTAGGGTGGAGAGGCAAAATTGTGAGGACTTGCCAATAACATTGACGATTATTAAGGAGTGACTTCGAGATTTTCATGTCACTGATAAGGAGGAATAAAAGAGGTATATAACTGGATGCCCCAGACATCATGATAGTACTTTAACATGAGCACAAACAAGCCACAGGTTGAATGGAATATTGGTAATAAAAAAATATGTGATTCCTAACTTACAATCTTGTGGTATAAGGACCAAGCAGTTTCAAAGTGTATATTAATTAAAACTCTTGACAGCGATATAAACTTGGAAAGCCCAGAACTGAGGCAAGACTGGAGATTTAGGGAAAAAGATGTAATGGGAAGTCTCGTTGAGAAATCATTGTTGAGATAAATAAGCAGTGAACATTTTTCACCTCTATGTTACTGCACTCTCAAGATTCAAAACCCAGGGGGAAAGAATCTGATTGGCCTTATTTGTGTTACATTTATGAGTTTGTCAGATGGAAGTGGTGCTGTATATTTAACATTTACTTACATAAGCTTGAAATTGTATCCCACATATAGTGAAGAACCCTGCATCCTTTCAAATAATCTGGTTGTGGTGCACTTAGAATACTCCTGGCCATTCTTGTCGCATATTCACACATAATCATTGTATATCGTGGTATTGTTATAGAATAGAAGATTGAAAGGGAACAGGGGAGGGGAGTGAAGGAGTCTGTGCATATCAGCAATCAGCAGAAGAAAATCTGAAACTGAATACTTTATATCACCGTTTGTAAAATTTTCTCTCTCTCTCCCTCCCCCACCCCATCTCTTCATACACCCATTTTCTCCTTCCATCTAATCGTTAGCTCATTCGCCTCTGATTCCAAAACTCAATTTCAGTTTTCATGCAAACCAGTTGAGCTATCTTCAAATCTAATTAAGGGTACGCCTGAGAGCAACTTCACTAAAACTAAAATGAAGTTGAAATCTATATATAACTTCTAATAATAATTTTTGTACCATCATATCTATGTATTTTGTTTTGTTTTGTTTTGCCTAATGATGTTTTCTTTTTCCCGTTGTTGGAGAAGTATTTTGCCACTCCAAAAACACAGATTTTTTTCTTTTTTATCTTTTCTTTTATACTTGTACCTTTTACATTTAGGTCTTCAATCTACTTGTGTTCATATTTGAGAATATATAAATAGCTTTCTTTCTCTCCATATAGAAATCCTGTTTTTCTAAAACTATTTATAAAACAATGTGTATTTATTACAGATTTTTAGTGCCCCATCAAATGCCTTTTTTGAACTTTTGTTTGTGCATAATGTTTAAAATACAATAGTTTTTTCCTGTGTACTTGTAATTAACTTCTAATCTTCAGAGGCCAGAACTCACAAGAGACTACTTTGCCTCCTAGTTTTTTTATCTGAATTTTAAGCTAGTTTCAAAAATTTTCTGGTGACTTGCTTTCATTTTGGGAAGAGCCCTAGAGCTAAACTAGGTACATTTCTTGTCAATGAAATATTGTTCCAGAATGAGAGCTACTTGAAGATGTACCCTTACTTTCATTCAGTGTTTAGATTACATGTAGTGCTTTTTATTAAAGCATGGCTTGGTCCAAAGTTGGAGAGGCTAAGAGTTATTTCTATTTTTAATTCCAGGAACTTGGCTCCTAAGTAAGAGTTCTTTTGCAATCAGGTTTTGATGGCACCTCAGCTAGTGGTGAAGTATGTAAGACAGTTCTATAAGAATGTATAGTATATTTTATTTTAGTTTGGTCATTTATTTTGGCTACAATTTCTGATTTTTTTAACAGATAATTTCTGAGATGCAAGATTGTGGCAGGCCAGGTCTCACCAACACAGGCCTCCATAACAAATGTTTCAGTACTTACTGACTGAGTGGTTAAGTTAAATATTAAAAGCTGTAAGAGCCAGTGCCCTTATGCAGGGGCTGGAACGTTAAAAAAAAAAAAAAAAAAGCCACCAACAGTTTTGCCTAGGCCTTTCCTGAACCTTAAAGCATGATTAAACAAGTTTTACTGGGGTTCAGAAGAAACTCCCCAGCCCTCCACAAACAAGTTTATTGTGGGTCTGAAGTAACTCCCCAAACCTCCATGGTTTAGCAGGAGACAAGATAAGGGTAATCACCCCAGCACCTGGACACATTTAGATTAAGTAAATGAACTGAGGCTCCAGAGGAAGGTCTTCAAAACTCAGACCTTAGCTATAGTTTAAAAGAAGTTAATCACTTATGTCTTTAGATGAATGCCCACTTACACACAGACATATAGCTTACAAGCTCTGGAAAACCTCCTAATTTTAGAGTTGGTCTGGTGTTAATTTCCAGGCCTTCTCCCTCTAACCGGTTTCAGAAATAAAAACTCTCTTTCTCCCCAGTTCATCTGGATCTGGTTATTGGGCCATGTGAAATAGCCCAACCCTTAGTTTGGTCTGAGAACAAAATTTGACAAGACAGCCAGGAGAGACTGGGACGGTGTGTGTTCAATGGCCAGTGGCTTCCGATGAGACAGTCTTCAGGAGGATCCCGGCAGCTGCTGGGTGGGATTTTCCCGGAACCCTCCCGAGGGCTGTCTCTTGTTCAAAATTGCACATCCTTTTCACTACTGAGGAAGAACAGAGATCAGGAGCAGATGCTCTCAAAGGGTGAGTTAATTGTACGGTATGCCAGGAGCCTATTGTTTTCCTATCTGAGCTTATTAAGCTATTTGTCCCATACTGCCAAGAGAAGCAATAGGACTTGCTCATACACCCGCTTTGTATTTTGGTTGAGATCAGGTTTTGAGTTGGTTTTGAGTCTGTTTTGCCTTGAGTGCACTTCCCCTTGTGTCATTCAAAATTTGTCTCCACTTGTCTGTGTATCTATCTGTCTCGTTCTTTTGATGCCATGTAAACTTGAAAATGAAAGGTACTGAGTCCATTCCTGCCGAGAGGCCACTGGGAAGGGAAAACATTTTTTTTAGGAGCTCAATTGTTAAAAGTGAATTTAATTAAAAGCTAACATCCAAGATGTGTGTATGTATGTGTGCATGTTTGTATCTAAAAGGCCTTCATTTTCGTTTGTTTGTTTATTTATTTCTCTACTAAGACCTTGTCTTTTTGAGCAAGTTTTTTTTTCTTCTCAGTTGACTGAATTCTGTTCTCTTCATTAATAGCTATTGCAACAGAAGCTACTCCAGGGTTTTTATGAAAAAGTATAATTTAGACACTTAGAAATGTCTTTCTTTTTGGAAAAATAGTTTAAGTGCACTGTAAAAGCATCACATGGTCTAGTCTCATAATAATTCTTCGTTTTTGAAAACCCAGAATTCAGCATGGGCTGTGTCCAGAGCTCAAAGATCAAATTAAAAAATAGGTAGTCAACATCTAAATAAAGTTAGTCTCTTTATACAGTCTTGTGATAAATTTCTATAATTTTATGTGGGACCTGGCATCCAACTTTAATCTCCCTTTAGCACCACCAGACTTTTTCTCTGTGTACATTGAGATGTAAATCTTGCCATCTGATTTTTCACCTAAGAGTTGTTTCCTTCAATATACAAATTTAGGGCTATTTAGTTGACAACTGCCAGAGTCTTAAACCAGGTTATTAAGAGTTTGCAAGTCTAAGATAGGAAAAAGAAGGGCTTATGAATCTATAAAATGTACTTCTATTGGCATGCCTAATAAATCTATGCATTTATGTCTTGTGTAGACCATGTTTCACCACTGGAAATATATAAAGCAGTTCTAATTAATTGGCTCAAAGGAAAATAAAAGCATTTAAATACTTTAACAGAAAAAGGAAAGACTAGTCAAATGCTTTTTCAAGTTTATGTGACTTAAGTAAAATCTTTAATAAATAAGCTAACTTTAAAATTATTGGTTAAGTAATATTATAAGTGTTTTAAGAGTTTCCAGCATACATTTTTGTTTGCATTTATTGATCAAGCAATTTCATACTTACCTATGCCAAATAAGGTGTAAAATTTTGGCATAGAGGTTACACAACTATGACTCAGCCCAAAACAGAATGATCTTTGCTTGTGTAATATTTATTGAATAAAACATTAATATTGGCTTAATGAAGATAGCTACATCTTGAATTATTTAGTAAAATACTCTAATTTCTAATGTTGTGGCCTTAGGCAGTCTAGTCCACAGACATGAAGGAAGTTTGTTCTGGGAAAGGACTGTTATTATCTTTGTTTCAAAGATAAACTATAAACTAAGTTAATGACCAGGAATAGCTTGGAGGTTAGAAGCAAGATGGAGTCAGTTAAGTCAGATCATTTTCACTCTCTCAGTTATAATTTTGCAATGGTGGTTTCATAAGTTTAAATGATGACTATTGAAGTTTTTATAAATAATCTAGGTAAATGATAAAAAATAATTAGATAAATGTAATAGGATAAATACTCATAAACTTGTCATAATTTAGAACTTAGTTATATTATTAAATTAAACAACAGATATTTCATTATTTGGGTGTTTTCCAATAAAAATATATTGTAGGAAAACATTCTTTCTAAATATTGATTCCTTTTTAAAGGGCAACAGATTTTTGTCTAATTCAAAGCTTATTTAAAGGTTATATATAAGACAAGGTAAAAGAAACCAGGAAATAAGAGACATACAAAGAAAGTTATAAAAAGATTATTGGTGAAGTAAAAATATCTTCAAAAGTGTAAACATTTCGTCTAAATTATGCGGGTCAAATATTAGGTTTGCTAAATGCCTTAGGTCATACACTGCTTTTTTGACTTAAAAATTGTTCAATTTATTTTGGAGTGTTAAATTCGAAATAAGGCCCCTAGCTATGCAAATAGGTATTTAAGAAAATAGATTTTATATAAGAAAGAATCTTGTATGGTAAATTCTTGTCCTAAAGTAAAATAATGGGTTGCTTAAAAAGAGGGATGTTTAGGACAAGTCAGAAAGTTAAGGGATGTCATAGCCTGTCTTTGTAAGTTGTAAAAGAATGTATGAAAGGAAATTTATCCAAGAAATGTTGTATAATTTAAAGGCGATTAGGCCTCTTAAATGCTTTATAAAGTGTCATCATAACTCCTGGCTGTACAACTTGCCTGCTTTACAACTAGGTAAAGCCTGGGACACATGCAGTTAGATGCTGGAATAAGTCAGACCTTATCTGCACTTCTGTCTGGGTCCTAGACACCGCACCTAGTACATAATTAAAATCCCAAACTTATCAAGGTTTTCACCAAAAGTAAAGGTTGCTAAGAGTTAAAAAATGTAGCATGTATTTAAGACTATTGAAGAAACAGTTTTACATGCAAGGTGTATAAAGAAAGTAAAATATACTTTTGGTAAAAAGATTATAAGGAGGCATAGGAATGTGGATTTTTGCCTAGATTAAAAGGTTGAAGGATTGTTTTAAGTTGGATAAAATAAAGCTGAAGGTTTAAGCAAGTTGTGGAAGGTTGCTTGTAAAGGAAGTTCTGTGTGTAAACCTATTGGCTAAAGTTAAAATGGTAACATTCAGTTTTTATGGAAATTGATCATTAAAATAAAAGCAAAATGTGTTTCTCTTAGAGCACTAGCCTGCTCTTTAACAAAAATTGTAAAGGGTTGTAAAAGGTCTATAAAAATCTTACCTTAAATATTAAAATTGGGTAAATATGTCTATAAGGTTTTATTAAGAATTGGGCTTAACATTGATTGTACACTAATGTACAGGTGAAATTTGACTTATTTGGTATCAAAAACCATACAGGAAGCATTGCCAAATACAAAATGGTGTTAGGCTTTCTTTGGGCTATATTTGTATAAATATGTTATTGGTATGTGTCCCAAAATCATGGGAAACTCCTATAATTCTGATATATCTTAGCATACATTATCAGTAATAATTATAATTGTTTTGTTAAATTATTGTGTGCCACAGAGGTAACATATTTCCTTGTCAATTGTGTCTTCAGCTATGGCTTCCCTAAAACTTTTTGTCATCCATAAACAATTGTTGTCTTGTTTTGGTCCTCCTTAGAAGATGGTTTTATAATCAGCTACAAAACTGTAACATGGCCAGGTGCGGTGGCTCACACCTGTAATCCCAGCACTCTGGGAGGCCGAGGCGGGTGGATCATGAGGTCAGGAGATCGAGATCATCCTGGCTCACACAATGAAACACCGTCTCTATTAAAAATACAAAAAATTAGCCGGACGTGGTGGCGGGCGCCTGTAGTCCCAGCTTCTCGGGATGCTGAGGCAGGAGAATGGCGTGAACCCGGGAGGCGGAGCTTGCAGTGAGCCAAGATTGCACCACTGCACTCCAGCCTGGGTGGCAGAGTGAGACTCCATCTCAAAAACAAACAAACAAACAACAACAAAAAAACTCTAACAGGTGCTTTTGAAGGCAGGTTTCTGATAACTTTAGAGATTCGTGACATCAGAAGAGAGGAAAAAAATTGCAGGGCTCTTGAGGAGCTGAAATGTTCATTAATATCAAACAGGACAGGAAATAACTGCATGAACTGAACTAATAGGAGACCGAAGTGATCTTTTTGACTTTTTGCTTACAATATTGCTAATCCTTTGTCTGCTGTTCAGAGACAAGGAAACTTTTCTTTTGAGCTATTAACAGCTTTTAACAATTAACTAAAATATACTCCTATGAACAAAATTTGGAGCATATTTTTCTCTCTTCCTGATTTTTCTGGAATTTGGAAACTAATTGTAAGTATTCTTAATTTATGGCAATATATTTATTTGCATAAGTGTAATAAGAATCTGTTTCCTTTTGAAACAGAACAAAATTGGAAAAACTGTTTTTTTTTCTTTTACCAAGTGTTTGCCTGTAATGATGTGCTTTCCTTTAAGGAATTAAACTTGACTTATGAAGCCAATAAAGCTCTTGGAAAACTGGCCTCATATTTTGTGTACACAGTTGCTGTACAGGGTTTCTGATTTATGGTAAGTAAAGAATGCCACTTTCTGAAAGGCCCAGAATCCCAAGTTATCTTGGAGTCTCAGGAGGACAAGAATTCACCCAACTCATAGGTATTTGGTGTTACAAATCCATCGCTGGGCTTGGCTTTAAAAAGGTCTTATCTCAGAATCCTTCTATGAAACAAAGTTCCATCAAAACCAATTTGAAAGGCCTATGTGAAAAATAATTATTCTTGCTGCACTGTATACAAATAAGTAGGCCAACTCTAATAAAGCCAACCAATCTTACCATCATTTGTCTTTTAATAAAAATGGGAAACTGGAGAGAGAGAAAATATGTTTTGAAAACTATAGTATACCTGTTGTTAAATTCTAGTCTTACCTGATATTTTCCAACTTTTATTATTTTCTACAGTTTGGATTAATTTCTAATTTTTCTGACTACAATTCTCCAAAATAATGTTTTCAATTTTTTTCTTTTTCTTGTCCTTTTCTCCCATTTTTCCTAATTGATAATCATTGAAACCTAAGCTATGCTTTCTTAGAGCCCTGCAAACTAAAGACTAGACAACTTCAACTTCAGAAGAAAACAGCAGCAACCTATGTATATGTGTTGCTGTTGCATACTTTTATGTTTCAGCAGGAGCTGCCTCTAAGCCCATAAAACAGAAAGTGCTACCAGAAAGAAATCGACCTCTTCTACTCCAGCGTTGTGTTTGGGTGCCCCAAAATGATGACCCTTTCTCAGCAGGAAGTAGCCACAAAGATTATGATGCCCCATCTCCCTACAATCTTGTGATAAATACATATACAAATATTATAGAAATCATGCACAGATTTACAGTGGGGATTGTGGCAGGCCAGGTCTCACTAATGCAGGCCTCCATAACAAATGTTTCAAGTTAACCATTCAGTACTGACTTAGTGGTTAAGTTAAATATTAAAAGCCATAAGCATCAGTGCCCTTATGCAGGGGCTGGAATGTAAAAAAAAAAAAAAAAAAAAAAAGCCCACCAAGTTTTGCCTAGGCCTTTCCTGAACCTTAAAGCATGATTAAACAAGTTTTATTGGGGGTCAGAAGAAACTCCCCAGGCCTCCACAACCAAGTTTATTTTGGGTCTGAAGTAACTCCCCAAACTTCCATGATTTAGCAGGAGGCAAGATAAGGGTAATCAGCCCTGTACCTGGACCCATTTAGATTAAGTGAATGTACTGAGACTCCACAGGAAGGTCTTCAAAACTCAAACCTTAGCTATAGATGAAAAGAAGTTAATCACTTATGTCTTTAGATGAATGCCCACTTACATGTAGCCATATAGCTAAGAAGGTATATAAGCTCTGGAAACTGTAATTTTGGAGTTGGTCTGGTGATAATTTCCAGGCCTTCTCCCTGTAACTGGTTGCAGAAATAGAAACTCTCTTTCTCCCCAGTTCATCTGCATCTTGTTATTGGGCCATGTGAAATAGCAGCCCGACCCTCACTTTGATCCGGGATCAAGAGGGCTTCTTTGGCATTTCTGTTCTATTTTTTCAGAGGCTGAAATTCACATCTAAGACAACGTATAAAGGCTTTAGAATAAACAGACTTTAAAAATATACATTATAGAAAGGTTTTTCAAATGTTGAGTTTCTTTATAATTGCAATAGATCTACCAGTGGAGAAAGAAATTATATACAGATTTTTGGGCTTTAGCTCTGAAGATTAAGATGTATTGAATTTAGAATGTGGCCTCAAAATTCAATCATTAAAAAAAAGCTCTAAGAAGATTCCTATATGTGCAAAGATTTAGGAAGCCCTGCATCATGGTAAGTAAATAAATATGCAACTTTGAAATCCATAAGATGAGAGATATGAGTATGTTGAATAAAAGCAAATATTACCATGCAACTAATGTTAGTTTTTGCTATATTTATTTTTTTCTTTTTGGTTGTAATTAATGAATGTGGTGCTCCTGAATGTAAATATTAAGAAAATTTAGGCTTAAAAACTGGCAAATATATTGTGTGCTTTTATCAGATAACTTTGATTTTTACTTACCATTTTGAAATGTATTATTAAAATGATCCATATGCATTCTTTTTGTGTAGTCTTCATCAAATTATTCTGAGGACATTTCATGGAGTGTTGACTCAATTTCATGAATAGTACAAAACTGAATGACAAGTTCTACTTTTTCAGAAGTAATTAATATCAACTTCCCTAGTTAATCCAAAGCTCCATGTGGAAGACACAAAAATAGCTTCTTCATTTAATATGCATAACAGATGCCATTATATTTCTAAACATCTGAATAGTGTTTTCATATTATAAGAATTGAGTGCAATATTTCAATCTGAATTGTTGCAGATTTTTTTCAGAGCAATAATACAAGCCTACAAAATTAAAATGCACTACTTGCGTCAAACATAACAGAATCGTTGTTTGTTTATTTTTTAAGGTGCTAATAAAAAAGACTAATGATACTGCTGGATAATGAAACAATCTGCCAGGAGGCAAGTCCCAGAATATAGAGTGGCACAATAGCAAGGAGAGGTCAGGAAACACACACACACACACACACACACACACACACACACACACACACACACAAAATTTTCCTCCCTGAATACATTCAACAGAATTCTTTTTACCACTTGGCTGACATTTAGGGTTTAAGATTTTACTTTCTTTTTGTGTGTTGCTCAAATGCCTTGAAAATTATTTAACACCAGACAGGGAGCATTTGCATTTGAAAAAGTTTGTGTCAAAAAATCAATAAAGTTATTTAACCCCTATAAAAAGTCTATTTCCTAAATGAAGACACCTACTCTTAAACATATTACATGCAGTAACACATCATTAATGCAGACCCCAATAACTCAAATTGATGACAGTCCAAACCAGTTACTTTCTGACGATAAAGAACAGTTCTACTTAACAAATCAAAAGTTTATTAAACTAAATGGAGAAAAGTAGAGTAGCCAAACTTTTTACTTTACCTAAAAAACAGCTCCAATTGCTTTCAGTATCACTAAAATATAAGTTTTTCAATGCAAAAATGTCATTCTTTCCATTTATTGAATAAAGTCCCAAAGGGGCCCTAGCAGACTATACATACATTTGGCCCTCTGCATCCGTCGGTTTTGCATCTGTGGATTAAATCAACTGCAAATTGAAAATATTTGAGAAACATTACATCTTTATTGAACATGTACTGACATTTTTCTTGTCATTATTCCCTAAACAATACTCTATAACAACTATTTACATACAATTTATGTTGTATTAACTATTATAGGTAATCTAGATATTATTTAAAGTACACAGAATAATGTGTGTAGGTTATATGTAAATACTATACTATTTTATACCAGGGAATTGAGCATTCTTGGATTTTGGTAACCTCAGAAGGTCTTAAAACCAATTTTTCATGGATCCTGAGAGACCATTGTACTTGATTAACTGTTATCTTGGCCTAGTAAGTCTGAACACTTAGAAAATTAAACTAAGGAGGGAGCAGAGCAAGAAGGCTGAATAGAACCCTCCAGCGATTTTCCCTGCTGAAGGAACACCAAATTGAACAACTCTCCACACAAGAAAGCATCTTCATAAGAACAAAAAGTTAAGTGAGTGATCATAGTACCTGGTTTTTATATCATATCAGAAAAAGAGGCAGTGAAGAGAGAAAGGCTGTCTTGAATTGCTGACACCACTCCTCCCCCATTCTCTGGCAGGGCCCCAATGGCACAGAGAGAGAATCTGTGTACTTTGGGGAGGGAGAGCAAAGTGATTGTAAGACTTTGTGTTGAAACTCAGTGCTGCTGTGTGACAGGAAAATGCAAAACAGGGTAGAATTTACCCAGTGCCCACAGAGGAAGCACGTAAATCAGCCCTAGCAAGAGGGGAATCATCCCACCCAGAAGTCAAAACCTGAGCTCTGCTTAGCCTTACCATGGCAGGATATAGTGCTCTGGGGTGCTAAATCAACTGGAAAAGCAGAGCTACTAGGACTATAATTCATGGGCAAGTCCTGTTGCTGTACTGGGCTCACAGCCAGTGGATGTGGCATGCACATTGTGATGGTTAATATTGAGTGTCAACTTGATTCGATTGAAGGATGCAAAGTATTGTTCCTGGTTGTGTCTGTGAGGGTGTTGCCAAAGGAGAGTAACATTTGAGTCAGTAGACTGGGAGAGGCAGATCCACACTCAGTCTGGGTGGGCACCATTTAATCAGCTGCCAGCACAGCTACAATAAAGCCGGCAGAAGAAAGTGGAAAGAGCAGACTTGCTGAGTCCTCCGACCTTCATCTGTATTTCTGTATCCCATGCTAGATGTTTCATGCCCTCAAACATCAGACTCCAAGTTCTTCAGTTTTTGGACTATTGGACTTAAACCAGTGGTTTGCCAGGGGCTTTCAGGCCTTCAGCCACAGACTAAAGGCTGCATTGTCAGCTTCCCTACTTTTGAGGTTTTGAGACTTGGACTGGCTTCCTTACTTCTCACCTTGCAAACAGCCTATTGTGAAACTTCACCTTGTGATCATGTGAGTCAATACTCCTTAATAAACTCCTCTTCATATATACATCTATCCTATTAGTTCTGTCTCTCTCTCTAGAGAACCCTGACTAATATACTCGTGAACTAGTGAGACACCAGCTGGGACAGTCAAGGGAGTTTTCACATCACTCCTCCCCCTATCCCAGGCAGCACAGATTGCACCTCCAGAAAAGACTCCTTCCTTCTGCTTGAAGAGAGGAGAAGAAAGAGTAAAGAGGATGTTGTTTTGAAACTTGGATATCACCTCAATCACAGAAGGATATAGGGCAATGAGTAGAGTCCTGGAGTCCCCGTTCCAGAACTCAGCTCCTGGAGAACATTTTTAGACATACCCTAGGTCAGAAGGGAACTTACCGCTTTGAAGGGAAGAATGCAATTCAGGCAGGATTCCCACTTGCTGACTAAAGAGACTTGGGTCTTGAATAAACATCAGTGGTACCCAGACAGTACTCGCTGTGGGCTTTCGGGGAGACTAAAGACTATGCTGACTTCAGGTGTGACCCAGAGCATTCCCAGATTTGACAGTCATAGAGACAAACTCACCTTGAGGAAAGGAGAGGGAAGGGTAAAGGGGACTTTGTCTTACAGCTTGGGCATCAGCTTGGCCACTGTGCATTAGAGCACAATGTGGGCTCTTGGGTTCCCTGCATCCAGGCCTTCATGCCTAGAAAATATTTCTGGACCTTCCCAGGGCCAGAGGGGATTGCTCTGTCCTGAAGGGAGAGACCTAGGCCTGGCAGTGGCCACCACAAGTTGACTGATGTGACTTGGGCCTGGAGTTAACATCAGTGGTAGTCACACAATATTTTCTGCTGGCCTGAGATGATGGTAGCCATGAGGAGAGATTCCTTCTGCATGAGGGAAGAAGAGAGTAGAGTGGGAAGAACTTTGACCTGTGGCTTGGGTGCCAGCTCAGCCCCAGTAAAATAAAGCACCAAGCAGATTTCTGAGATTCCTGAATACAACCCATGACCCCTGGACCAAATTTCTGGACAAGCCCTGAGCCAGGGGAAGCTCATTACCCTGAAGGGAAAAACACAAGCCTGGCTGAATTGACTACCTGCAGATTAAAGAGCCTTTGGTCGTTTTGTGAACATCAGTGGTAACCAGACAGTGATCATTGTGGGTTACAGTGACCAAAGGTATACATCCCAACAATCAATTCCTAATGAATACTTGGAAAGTCATTAAAAAAAAAAGGTATAAAAATCCCAGACAGTGAAGACTAGAAGAAATACCTAACTTTTCAATGGCTGGACACCAAGGAATATCATCAAGCATCAAGACCATCCAAGAAAATATGACCTCACCAAACAAACTACATAAGGCACAAGGGACCAATTCTGGAGAAAAAGAATATGTAACATTTTAGACAGATAATTCAAAATAACTATTTTGAGGAAACTCAAATAAATTCAAGATAACACAGAGAAGAAATTCAGATTTCTATCAGATAAGTTTAACAAAGACTTTGAAATAATTAAAAAAATGAAGCAGAAATTTTGGAAATGATAAATTCAAATGACACACTGAAGAATACATCATAGTCTCCGAAAAGTAGAAATGACCAAGCATAAAAAAAGGAACTTGAAGACAGGCTACTTGAAAATACACTGTCAGAGGAGAGAAAAACTAAAAGAGTAGAAAAGAATAAAGCTTGGCTGCAATATATGGAAAATGCTTTCCACAGGGCAAATCTAAGAGTTATTGGTCCTAAAAAGGAGAC